>NC_082646.1:0-320625 GCF_028023285.1 Balaenoptera ricei
TAGAAATCCTGATTTTGGCCTTATCGATTTCACAGCCTGGGAAGTCTGGACTTTCCCTGGAATTTTTGCTATTTCTGGAGCTCTCAGGATTTCCTCCTTACCTCCAGCCTCTCTTGCACCAACCCCGACGTAGAACCCAACATCTCTCGAGCTCCCCCAAAAAATCCTCCTTCACAGAAAAGCATTAGGGAGAGATGGGTCCTTCATTTATGATAAAGTTAATGGGGAGGAAGAGTCGGTCCACCCCACGGCAAATACTTCATAAAGAGTGACCTCTCTGTAACTGTCTCCGTTCCGGAATCCCAATGCCTGCTCCTGACGACCTCAAACCTCACTCCCATCCCCCATGCAAGCAGAGCCCACCCTGAGGGGCCACTACCCGCCTCAGCTGGCTCCCACCAGCCTGACTTTTCAAATCCTTCTCCCACCTTTATTCAGAGCAATTTCCTTCTCCCACTCCCTGCCCAAAGCAGCTCATGTTAAACCATCCCAATTTGAATAACAGATGAGAGCTCTCTGGCATAATGCAGACCCTAAGACAGCACTGAAGTTACATCCAGCAATGCCCTCATTCTGTGTGGAAGCACACCTGTGGTGAAGGGCTTCCTGAGGGTTCATTCTGCTTCCTAGCTTTTCACAAAAATACCTGTTGGACCCTTGAGATTTTTAAAATGCATTTTTTTAGTCAATGGTGAATAGATAGATGACAGAGAGAGATTTGATATAGATATATAGATTTACTGTTTACTTCCTGGGTTTTCACAAAAATCCCTATTGGTTTTTCAATAATTCTCAAAAATAACAATAGGTGATGGATGGATGGATAGATAGATAGGGAGATAGATAGATAGATAGATAGATAGATAGATAGATAGATAGGTAGATTTCCATTTACCTCCCTGTGTTAGGCAGGCATATAATAGAGTTGCAATACTTAGAACTTCATAATTTTAAAAATTCACCACTGTATTCTTTCTTTTTCTTCATCAACATCCCGGCTAATTCCAACGGCTCAGCCACCACCCAGGACATTTTCCCACCCGCGTGATGAGCCAGCAGAGTCCCCAGCTCCTGCCTTTGTAAGTTTCCTTTGAACAAGAGCCCGCCACAGCCCACCTCCAGAGTCCTGCCGTCTCCCCACTCACCCTTCCAGGAAGGCGGCTTTCTGTTCTGAAAGTTCCCTTACATGCCTCCTGTTCCTGACATTGACATTCTGGCTGATTCCAGCTCTGAGAAGCTCCAAGGCTACAAGAATACCGCATGTAAAATCACCCTTCAGAGTCTGAGCAAACATAACCTCCAGAATAAGGATTTCCAGGTGGTAGAGTGTTTATAAAAATGGCCGATCGACTGTATTCTTCAAAAATTTCAAAATCATAATAGACAAAGAAAAAGTCTGGAGAACTTTTACAGATTGGAGGAAACAAAGAGATACAGTATCACAATACAATATGTGACCAATCCTTCACTGGGAGAAAAACAGTGACATAAAAGGCATTATAAATTGACAAAATTGAAACACAGCTGGTAAATTAGATTTAAGTTTGTATTAATAATCAATTTACTGAAGTTGATAGTACTGTCAGTATAAAAGAAAATACTTTTTTCCTTAGAAATACACACTGAAATATATTCCTGATAAAAGGTCAGGATGTATGTCATTTACTATCAAATAAATGGTGAGTTAACAGGAAAATAGGTCAGGATGTATGTGATTTACTATCAAATAAATGGTCAGTTAGAAGGAAAATATGTATCTATCTAGAGAGGCAGCAAATGGGAAAAAATCGTTAAAATAGATGAATCTGAGTAGAGGATATAGGTGTGTTTTTTTCCTATTGCAACTCTGTAAATTTGAAATTATTTCTAAAGAAGTTTTTAAAACAGCCCCTTGACTCTGCCCCTCATTTTGAGCTTCTCTAATTTTCCCTCTCACAGCGGCCACTCTCAGAGGCAGCCCTGGGCACAGACCACAGATGTGCCAGTGAGTCACCAGGACGAGGGCCAGGACGAGGACGAGGGCCAGGACCAGGACAGGCACAGAAAGGGTGACGGGCTAAGGCTGGAGCCCGTGTATTAACAACTCAAAGAAGCTCTGAGCTGCTGTACAGGCAGGTGACTGACAGTCCAGCATCGTTCCTAGAGGTTCTGGGAGAGAAGCTGGAAGGAAAAACAAAATATCAGAGAGAAGGATTTGAGTTAAACTAGATTTAGGACCTGTTGTTTTGGGTTTTGAAGAAAGAATCCACCGCTTTCTTCTTTTTTGTTTTTGGGTTCTTTTTTTATTGAGGTATGGCTGACATTTTGAAAAGTTGTACGTATTGAATGTATCTACATCTTGATGAGCTTTAAGATAAGTATACACTCATGAGACTGCCGCTGTGTACAATGCTATAGAATCAACAAGCACTGCTAAAAGTTTTTGCAGCTTTTAAGTTTGCAGTGCAGCATTGTTGACTACAGGCATTCAGCTGAACAGGGCATCTCTAGGACTTATTCTTCTCATGTAAGTTGGAACTTTATACTATTTAACCAACACCTCCCTAATTCCCTCTCCCACCAGCCCCTGCAGCCGCCATTCTCTCTGCTTCTGTTTTAGAGCCTGATCTGGCTGGGATCACGTAGTATTTGTCCTTCTGTTTCTCACTTATTTCACTTGACACAATGTCTTCCAAGTTCACCCATGTTGTACCAAATGGCAAGATGCCCTTCTTAATAGTCCATTGTATATAAGTGTGTGTATATATGTATATATGTACACATATATATATGTGATATATATATATATATCTTTATATATATATATATATATCTTTTTAAAAGTCAATGTTTACTCCTTCTCAAATGCTCAAGAGACTTTTAAAAGGTCCGAAGGCTCAAAGACATCCAGGTTTCATATAAGATGATAGGCAGGTGCTGACTTTTGGTATCTCCGTTGCTTCAAGCCTAAATTTCAACCGTTCAAGTCTATGCCTCCGTGATTCTTGCACTTGGGGAGCGGTGAATTCCTCTGACTTTCTGCATATGTCATCAAAAATCACCATTCCAGGGCTTCCCTGGTGGCGCAGTGGTTGAGAATCTGCCTGACAATGCAGGGGACACAGGTTCGAGCCCTGGTCTGGGAAGATCCCACATGCCGCGGAGCAACTGGGCCCGTGAGCCACAGCTACTGAGCCTGCCCGTCTGGAGCCTGTGCTCCGCAACAAGAGAAGCCGCGATAGTGAGAGGCCCGCGCACCGCGATGAAGAGTGGCCCCCGCTTGCCGCAACTAGAGAAAGCCCTCGCACAGAAACGAAGACCCAACACGGCCAAAAATAAATAAATAAAATAAATAAATAAATAAATAAATAATTTAAAAAAAAAATCACCATTCCAATAACCATGAGAAAAATAGCAGAAGTAGATATATATGTACATATATGTATAAGTATCTCACATCTTCTTTATTCATTCATCAGTTGACACCTAGGTTGTTTTCCCCTCTGGCGGCTGTGAATAATGCTACCATGACCTCGGGGGTGCAGGTCCCCTTCGAGTGTGCTAAGGGGGACGGCACCTCAGCCAGACTGGGGGACAACCAGAGAGAAGCCGATCCCCGCGGCCTCCCCCGTCCGCCCGCGTGCGGCCCGGGCACCTCCCTGCTCTCTCTCCCTGAACCGAGTCTACCCAGCTGCTCCCTGTCCGGAGGGCAAACACCTAGAGGTCAGGGCACGGTTTGCTCCTCACCCCTGTGTCCCTGGGTCCAGGCAGGAGCTCCAGAAAAGCCTATTGGTGAATGAAGGGGTGAGACAGGGGACATGGGCGCTGTCCACTGTCCCCCGCCCTGAGAGGGTGAGGAGACAGCCAGCCAGTCCTGGGCCATCGACAACGAGGTGACACCGCCCCAATCCCCTAGTCACGGCAGGTAACGGGGCCGAGGTCCCTTCCAGAGACGGGGACTCAGCGTCTCCCTCTGCTCGAGTGTCCAAGTGTCCACGTTGGGTGACCCCTGGGATCGGCTAACAAACACCATGGAGACTCTGCTCTGTGGGGTGAAGAGTCCATCGGAGAGCTGCCCCTGCAAGGGGGCCTCCCAGACCTCAGTCCCAAGGGACCTCAGCCTCTAATCACGTGTCCTCCTTCATCCACGGCCAGTGTGTTTGTCCACTTGCTGCCGAGACCATCAGGGGTATGTCAAGAGACCCCCCCCAGATGGTCACCTCAATGTCATATGTGCTCTCCACCCTTATCTCGTAGCCTGTGTTTCCTGTAACGAGGCTCCGTTACCCCTGCCAGGAAGGCGCCCCTGTTCCTGGCTTCTTGACAGGAGGAGTCCTGAGCAGGTCTTAAATGAATGAGATAAATGCAGGACCCAGCCCTCAAACAGTGCCGGCTGAGACACTGTAAGTGAAAAGACATGCCCGCACTCAGAACTTGTCAGTTCCAGGAGCAGGATTTCTGGGTCATATGGTAGCTCTATTTTTAGCTTTCTGAGGAACTTCCTTACTGTTCTCCACAGTGGCTGCATCAATTTACATTCCCACCAACAGGGCAGGAGGGTTCCCTTTTCTCCATACCCTCTCTAGCATTTATTGTTTGTAGATTTTTTGATGATGGCCATTCTGACCGGTGTGAGGTGATACCTCATTGTAATTTTGATTTGCATTTTCCTAATATTTGTGATGTTTAGCATCTTTTCATGCGCCTGTTGGCCATCTGTATGTCTTCCTTGGGAAAAAATGTCCATTTAGGTCTTCTGTCCATTTTTTGATTGAGTTGTTTGTTTTTTTAATATTGAGCTGCATGAGCTGTTTGTATATTTTGGAGATTAACCCCTTGCCGGTCACATCATTTGCAAAGATTTTCTCCCATTCTGTGGGTTGTCTTTTCCTTTTTTGACGGTTTCCTTTGCTGTGCAAAAGCATGTAAGTTTGATTAGGTTCCATTTGTTTATTTTTGCTTTTATTTCTTTTGCCTTGGGAGACTAAGAGCACCTGGCAAAGACTTGGCTGATAAAAGGGCAGGTGTTTGTGGCCATTGAATATGTGTACCTTACTTATCACTTCTGAGAGGGGAATATAGAATTAACTGCCTTTTAGGCTTCACAGTCACAGGGCCTTGGGAAATCACCCGTGACAGGTACCCAGCTATGGGGCCCACTTCACGCCTGACGCTGCACTCACGCGGCGTCAGCCCTGGAGCGAACTCTCCGCCTCCAACCCGAGGCCGTGGGCTCCTCACCCAGGCTGTGCTGACCCCCACGACCAAGGTCGCTGGGAACTTCTGTTGTCTGATGCACTGGCATCTCCAAAATAGACGTGAGCAAATATTCCACAGAGTGAAGGAAATTTATAAATCTTATAGAGAAGGAAACTTTGTAAAGTCCAGGAAATGCAGGTGAATCTCATTTGGGGCACCTGCGCTAAGATCTTTCATGTGTTCAAACAATTAGATTGGCACTCAGCTGACATCAGTGGATGCCTCTTTGGTGAAACTAATCAAAGCTTCAAAGAAACTACAAAAGGAAAGGAACATCAATGCCCCTGAGGGATCAATTAACACCTTGAAGTTTTCATCTAAAACCTTTCTTAATGGATACCTGACTGATGCAGGCTTCAATTCCGATGGGGGTTGACAGTAGAACCCTAGTAGACTTGTTTGGGCTGGTTTTTAAGGTGGTAACGTTTGCCAGTCTACAATGAGCAGCAGAGTCAGAGGATGAAGAAGAATCCAATTTTAAATGAATAAGTGCAGTTGTGCGTGGAAAAAATCATCAGCGGAAGTATTTGTGTATTCTGCTAGAAACCTTATCCATGATATGACATACAATTAAAGAAGTTTCACAGAGATACAGATTTTTACATAAACTTTTAAATTAATGAAAAACATATCTACATAAAAGTACTCACATCTGAGATGGTCTCCTGCGTTCTGCAAAGCGGACTCACCGTCCTGTTCTCGGCACTGCTCACATCCCCCTCAGAGGTAACACTGCCCTGGTTTCTGATGCCAGATTCACGCTGGCTGCCTTCGTCTGGAAGTAGAGCAGTAAACACACCCCGTGTCTGGCTTTTTGGCCCAGCATTTTGTTTGTGATGAGCATCCGTGCTGCTGGGTGTAGCAGCAGTTTCTCCTCATTGCCGCACACTATTCCATTGTGTGAATATATTACAATTTGTTCTACTATTGGCGAGTATTTGGGTGTTTCTCATTTGGCACTGGAGAGAGAGAGCCACCTAATAGGAACCATTAGGGAGGCAGCCAGCCAGCCCAGGAAGGGAGAGGCAGGAGCTCGGTACCCCGGCCTGTCTCCTCCTCTGTCTCACCTAGGGTCCACTCTCTCCGCTGGGGGTCCCACTGGCAACCAAAGCACAAGGACAGGCGCATGGGCACCACTCCCGGGCCTGGGCCTGGAGGGCATGTGAACACGGCCGGCGCTTGCAGGCAAGAGTCGGCATGCAGGGCAAGGAGCCAGGGCTGGAGACTCCGTGTGCTGTGATGGACATTTGACGGGCAAACTGCAGCCCTGCTCCTGGCAGCCCTGGGCAGCCCCCTGCCCATCCCCCCGCAAGGAAAGGCCAACCCCACTGTGTTAGATTGTACAAGGCGCTCAGCTGCCCGTGTTGCCTCTGCCATGGGCTGCAGGAAATCTGTCCTCTATATTAGTAGACCCTGCTGGCTGCAGCACAACAGACAGATAGACATGGTATATAAAGAGCAAAGCCATGGCTTTGAAACCCACCGTGAGCACAGAGAGGTTAAGCACGGTTCCCAGAGCTGCACAGCAAAGTCAGCTTTAGGGAGATTTGGGTCATGATAGATAGATAGAATGATTGATAGACAGACATGCCAGCTTTCAGAGAAGAGAGGTTATTAAATTGTGGAACAGGATATCCCGGGAACTCTGAATTCTTCCAAAAAGGCTTTACAAGTGGACACGAGGCCAACTGTGTAGGACAAGGCCCTCTGAGGCACACGTCAATTCTAGCCTGTCTGCCTGGACTCCCCACCCTGAACCTGAGCTTTACAGAAGCGGATGCTTGGCCCAACCCTTCCCAAGGTTGTAACCGGTCCACAGATGAGCAAGGCCCTGGACCCCTGGACCAGTAACCCAGAGCCTCATCCCAGCCCTAGGAGCTCAGAGGGCAGTAGGAAAAGAGGAATTAGAATCTCACCTGTAGGACTTCCCTGGTGGCGCAGTGGTTAAGAATCCGCCTGCCAATGCAGGGGACACGGGTTCAAGCCCTGGTCCGGGAAGATCCCACATGCTGCGGAGCAACTAAGCCCGTGCGCCACAACTACTGACCCTGCGCTCTAGAGCCCGTGAGACACAACTACTGAGCCCGTGAGCCACAACTACTGAAGTCCGCATGCCTAGAGCCCGTGCTCTGCAACAAGTGAAGCCACTGCAATGAGAAGCCTGCGCACCGCAACGAAGAGTAGCCCCTGCTCGCCACAACTAGAGAAAGCCCACACGCAGCAACAAAGACCCAATGCAACCAAAAATAAATAATAAATTAATAAATTAATTTTTAAAAAATCATAAACAAAAAAGAATCTTACCTGCACATTTTTACTTTTAATTTTGGACCCCGTTATCTAAGTAAATGTTTCTTATTTGGCAATGATGGCTGAAGGAAAACAGGAGTCAGGATACCTCTAGGAGAAAAAGTGTCAGCGTGGGCAATAATTTTTGGTTGCCCAATGTCCTGAGTAAGACAGATTCTGTCTCCTGGACAGACCCATTTAGTGCACAATTTATTAAGCCCCACCCAGTGGGATGTGTTGTACCACAGATCAGGGTGTTCCTGCCCTTGCATGCAGGGTCCTGAGGGCACCTGGTAGCAGTGACCCTCATTTTTCCTGCTCAAAGGCTATAGAAGGTCATAAATCCATATTACAGAAGTAGAAATAAAGACACAGGGGCAGGGAAAGGGCTCCTGTGAAAAATAGAAAAGCCCATCACAAAGGACCTCTCTCTGCAAGGATGATTTGATTTCCTCGGGGGCCAGGAGTGACAAGAGGAGGAGTATCTTTCATGGGACGGTGACAGCACCTTAGCCAGGAGAGACCAGACTCTGAGTCTGTGATGTGTTGGTCTCCAGCCTGTGCCCCCGCAAGACTAGACATGTGGGCTGTGACCCGGGAGACCTTTAAAGGCTGATCACGGGAAGGAGCACCGGGGGGCGGCAGGACACCTGGGGTGAGTCCTGATTCTTCACCAAGTAGCATGTGGCCTTGGGCAAGTCACTCAGCCTTCCTATTTATGCGACGGTAGGCATGGCCTCAGTAACTTACGTAGAGCATCACTCATGAGAAGTTCCAGTCCTAAATCCCGCGTCACGGTGGGGCCTGTAACGTTCCAGGGTGCAAAGGTCTCTCTATTGTAGGGTTCAAGCTCATAACACATTTATTCATTCAATCATTTAGTTGTTTGTCCACACACACAATTAACATTAACAGAGCATGTTCCCGGTGAGGGGATAAGGAGGCGTCAGTACACTTTGAGGCCGGTTTTAAGCCTCTGTCTTTGTTGCTTCCTTCTGCTGTACCAATGCTTAGGTAACCTGACCTGTTACCACTTTCCCAAGGAAAAGCCTGAGACAAATTCAGTATCGAAATTAATTGTCGGGCTATCAAATCCACCCCCCCATTCCTAGCAGCAACCCCACCAGACCTGAAATATATCCCACCCCGTCGTTTATGCTCAATGGGGAGGGTTCCCGTGAGACCCTCACAATTTTCTGTGCACGAGATAATCGACCCCAAGAGAACAGCCTGCGGGTCTGGCACACGGTGCTGTCCCTGCCGTGGGCAGGGGCGGTTCCAGGTTCACTGTCCCCTCGCCTCTGACTGGGTGGCCTCCTGGCCGCACAGGATTTCCCGGGAGGAGGATGGGGCCGGCGCTGAGAACAGGCAGCGTCCACGCGACCAGGGCGGGTGCAGGCGGTGGAGACCAGGGTCTAGACCCAGGCAACGCCCCTCAGACTCGGTGAAGAGCCACGTTTCCCGAAACCACCGGCCATCCTCCCGGCTGGGTGCAGGACCGCGGGCTCACCGGATGCGGACGCAGGGGCTGCGAACACGCGCCAGGCGGCTGAATGGAGACGCCGCCTTGTCAGCACCGGGAGCCCCTGACGGACGGTGCCCCTCCACCCAGACGCGTTTGCGGCCCAGGTTCCCACGGTGAGAGCTGCCGTCCAGAGGGACAGGGCGACCTGGGCCTGCCCTTCTCGAGCTGGAGATAGAAAGTTCCGAGAGTGCAGATTCTAAAACAGATGAAGGCTTATCTTTTCGGCCACCCTTTCTAGTCCACAAGTTCAGATGGCGAGGGGCTCATCTGATCGTCATAGAAACGCTCCGAGGCCTGAGCCTCCCGTGACAACTAAGCAGGTCCAGAAAGGCCGAGGTTTGCAAACATTACCCAGCGTGTGAAGCTGAACCAGTTCTGGACCTCGACCACAGCACCTGCTCTCCCTTCCTGCTCTGCACCAAGAGACGGCCTAAGAACAGCAGTGGTGTGGCCTGGATTTTCAGAGACAGCCCTGATCTTAAGTGGATTCCCCGTTTGCCTGTAACCGCACAAGAACCCATCAGGCCCTTTTCCCACTCGGGATAGTGGTCTCCATCTGTCCAAAGTGCAGCCTGACAGACTCAGCATGTGGTGTGAGGTCACTCAGACTGACCACCGAGTCACCCACTGACGCCCCACCATGTGCCCCTGCAGCCCCACCCCAGGCTGAGACCACCATCCCGGGGACCAGGGGCTCCGGGGAAGGTTCCCAGGCTCCCAGCCCACCAGGAGCAGGGAAAACTCAGGCTAGGAGAACCGCCAGCAGGACGAGGCCCCCAGACCACGCTGGCCATCCCTGATCCCCGCGGAAGTGCTGGCCGCGCAGCTGGCTTCTGTGCTGAGAAATGTAGGTCAGGGCTTCAGAGACGAGAGAAAAAAAGCAAGACCATCGGCATGAAGGATGGAAGGGAAGTGATGCAGATCTACTACAGATGCAGATTAAATAACCATCAGACGATAAGCCGAGGAACAAGTCAGCCCCTGCAGACAAAGGAAGACAATTGAGTCCAAGGGTGCAGCTCGTCCCCAGCTTCTCAAGACAGCCCCCATCCTGTTTCCAGCGAGGGTGACCGGCTCCTTTCCCGGGATCTGCTTTCCTCCCTCTGCCCAGCACACGGAGCTACCTCGGGGCTGTCCCTTGTCCGGAGAGTCGGGCCTGGTCCCACTGCAGGATCCCAGAGGAGGGGGCGTGGGGTGCTTCGAGGGGCTGAGAGCCCCAAGTCTTGACCTGAGGGTGTGATCTTGGATGGCGTTATCCACGGAACCATCCAGAAATGCTGCGTCCAAAACCTCTGCTTAGGTGGAGCTGTCCCATTACTTTCACAGCTCCACTCCTTCCACTGGCAGCTCTACCAGGAGAGGGGAGGCCAGAGACAGTTCTGGAAAGTCTGGCACCCCTCGGGCATCCTCCCCGGCTCCGTGCCTGAGCACGGCACCCAGGCTCCCAGCTGGCTCTGTTTGCCCACTGAAGCCACAGTCCCACTTACCCAAGCCGCTTCCATTTGTCAGAAAGGGCAACTTTGCATAATAAATTACATCGATTGATGTAATCAAATATTTCCATAGATTGAATTAAGTGTAATTGGTTGTCCTCAAGATTGCTCCCCTCCTTCCCAGCAGGGCTGGCGGCCCCCCTGCTACCCCCCCCCCACCCCATCCTCTGTGCCGGGCCCTGGGGGAGGTCCGGCCTGAGCCCTGCACACCCCGCCCATCCCCCGCCCCCCCGCCCGGGTGCACTGGAGTGTGGGCAGAGCGAGGGCGAGGGCACCCCGATGCTGTTCTCAGCAGCCTTGGAAGTTGCTCCAAAGCAGTAGCTCCGAGCATTTCACTCTCCTTCTCAGTAGGCGGAACGTGTGCTGTTCTAGGCACAGAGCACGATCCATTTCTCCCCTGGTGATGGAACAGATTTGGGTGGAACCTCAGCCGGTGCTCACCCGGCCACGGCTCTTTATTCTCGGGTCTCCACCCACTTTCCTGTGACAAGGAAAAGATGAGGCCCGCCCTGCCCACCTCCCAGGACGCTGGCCGGGCTGAGCCAACAGTAACCATGCACGGAGGCCGGGCCGGGCCAGCACCCACGGCACCACTTCACTTAATCCCCAGAGCAACCTTCTATCCACGACAGGGGGGGAAACCAAGGCCCAGGGAGCTTGACTAGTTTACAAGGTGTCAAGGTCACATCCTTGGGAGGTGGCGTGGCCGGGCCAGTGACAGGCTCGGGAGTGGAAAAGCCACCCAGATGACCCCGCTGTGGCCGTGGGGTCAGGGCGATGCAGGCGGGTGTCCCCACGGGAGTCCTGCTGCCCAGCGATCCACCTGCAGGCACCTCGATCTGGTCTGGAGGCGGGACGCTGAGGGCTCAAGGCCAGGGAGAGCGTCCGCCGGATCGGGCCTCGGTGCTCTGTGCCCTCAGCAAGGCTCCGGCCCCGTCCCCCCCACCACTGCTGTTGCTTTGCTTGGGGTCCACGGCTGCAGCCCCTATGCACGGCGCAGCGACCTCACGGGATGGGTGCCTAATCAGTGCGGCCTGCTGAGTTACATCTCCACTGCACAGTCAAACAAGAACAAGAATCAAAGAAGCCAGTCTCTGCATGTGAACAGGGCAGGGGGGCCACGGAGGAGAGCGGGTGAGCAGGAGGAAGAGCTGGCGAAAAACTCATCCCACCCCGGACCCTCCGACTTCTGGGTCCCAGGAGGGCAGCGGCACAGGGACTCTTGGTTGGGGAGGTGGCGAGTCCTGAGCCGGGACGCAGAAAGCAGCCCCTGCCGCAGAGAACAGCGCCCACGGCACGGTGTGTCCCCCCAAGGGGCCGGGGCCAAGGCCTGAGCCGCAAGCCCCCCACTGGTGGGAAGGGAGCTTCACATCCTCTGACTCCCTGCTCCGAGCGCCACCGAGCGCCACCGAGGCCACGCGGGGAGACGGTCACGGGCTCCGCAGCCACACTGCACGCTCCGTGGACCTGACTGTGCTCGTGTCTCCACAGCAGCCTCACTTGGTGGCTGTGAGACCTCGTTGCCGCGGGGTCTACGGTGTTGACCGCTGGCCCCTAACTGGCCACACGAGGCCGGGAGGGGGCGCAAGCTCCGTCCTCTGCTGCGGGCCGCTCAGCCCTCACCACCTCGAGGAGCGAGGACAGCCCTGGGCAAGGGGACACTCTGGACTGAGCCGGTGTGACGGGCACCCCCCGCCCAGAGCAGAGGCCCAGAGCCTCACTGCGCCCTTGGTCCCGAGGCCCAGGCCGCAGGGGCCACGGCGGGCGGTGGCCGGAAGCCACACACGACTGATAGCCGGGGAGGAGCCAGACAAGCCAGGTCGGCGCCTTTGGGGCGGATTGGAGCCCGGCCTGGCTGGTGGCACCTGCTCGCCCCCCAAAGCCACTGTTTTGCCTCCCTGGCGGCGACCAGAGGGGTAACGGCCCGCTGCCTTTCAGCACATGCCCGCCATGAGCTGCAGAACAATCTCTTCAAAAATAAATCCAGCTGGAGACTCAGTTGAAAACGGCTTCTTAAAACTGCAGGAGAAATTGGACACTTTATTTCAGTGACAAATAACTGGGCTGCTGAATCTCTGCGGAAAGGGCTCGTTTCAGCCACTCGGGCTAAGGCTGCAGGGCCACCCCGCCCTGCTGCCCCTCAGGGAACTGCAGTCCGGCAGATGCTCCAGGTGGGCAGACCATCGTCAAATGACCCTGACCCAAAACCCTGCCTCTGCCCCAGCCTGAGGGCCTCTAGCCCCTGCCTGCTTTCTTGAAGGTTTTAAATCTGACAGCCCTAGCCTCTGAGTGCTGGATGCTGAGACAAATCAACACGGAAACTGATCACTGATTTAGGATAAAAAAGATCGATGCCCGTCCTTCTCCTGGACTGAGTCTTCTGTGCACTTAGCCAGAGCACCAGGGGGTATCTGTGCTTTAAGGAGGACAGGAGTCCCCTCACCCAGGGCTGCACTTTCCAAACACCTTCCCAAACTCTGTTGTGTTGGATCCTCCCACAACCCCAAAAGATGCTTCATTCTGTTTTCTCCATTTCACTCGGAGAAACCGAGGTCACTGAGCTTACACACCTTTTCCCAAACTACGTCTCAGTAAACGCAGAGCTGCGGACTGACCCCAAGTCCTTAACTCAACACCCCACGCTGGCTGTGCTCCTCCAGCCAGGAATAACCTTGTCTCTCCAAGCATCTAAATCTCTTCGAGGAACTCGTCCAAGAGGCAGGTGGCTCGCGCTGTGGACAGAACATGAACTTTAGAAATTAGAACCTCTTCCCAACCCACGCCTGCCCTGGAAGGTTCTGGAAGGATTCTATGGCATCGAGCTGATAGATGTCCACTTCACCCAGGCCCACCCATCCCCCGCAACTATCAACCCTGAGGTCCACCCCAAAGGGCTGTTTGGAGGAAGCACCACACACTCCCCCGTTCAGCCCGTAGAGGCAGTGTGTCCCAGCAGGAGAGCACTTATGCGGAAAGTGAGATAAGCAGGGTAAGTAGAAAAAAGAACAGGATAAATTACAGATATCGCATTTCTACAGGCACTAAAATTCCAGGGAAAAGAGAACGTGGCCAGGCGAGCTGAGGATCACAAGCTGGTTTTCCCAGTGGGCAAATCTGCTGATTCTGGGCTCGGACGGATGGGAAGAAAGACTAACCAGCAAAGCCCTCGGCCGCCGTGCAGGCGCCGAGCGGCAGGCTGGGTGTCTGAGACGCTCAGACACACACCTGGACACTCGGGGGGCCAGCGGTGGAGACCGGCCATCGAGACGGCTCAGAGCCCAACGCTTCCAAGAGTCAGGGTGGAGCCGCCTAAGAAACCTTGCTGTTCTCGGGAAGCACAGGCCCCCCCAGGGAGGGGGCCTGCCTGCGAAACTCGGCCAGCCTCCCCCTCGGGACGTTTGGAGGTTGTGTGTCTCCTTGGGGCCCCAGGCCGGAGTCGGGGGCTCTGGAAGCCCGTAGGGCGGCTCTGGCTGCCCGCTGTCCGGGGCTGAGCCGTGAACACGGGCAAACCAGAGGCTGAGCCGGCCCGTCCCTTCCTGTTGCTTCTGCCTGTTGTTTACAGTTAACATTCCCGCCCTCCCACTGGCGCAAGGTGGTAACCAGACTGCCATCCAGACTGGCATTCTCTACTTTCTGTTAGTCCATTGACACTGAATGAACATGGACAACCGGGTCTAAATCTGCCCTCTGGACGCCGGTTTTCTGTTGGATCTTTCGGGGTTTGCTCCTCTGATGCTGCACTATTTCTGCCTTATTTGGGGTCCATTGAACATTTTTTCAGTGGTTTTTAAACTAGACCTCTTCACTACTGTTTTGTGAATGGTTACTCTGGGGATTATATTATCCATCCTTATCATGGTCTGTTTGGAATTAATATTGTACCACTTTCCTTCACATCCAGCCTCATGCTTCACACGTGTGAGGCCTTTAAAAAGGTATCACTTCATTTCCTGACTCCATCCTTTGTGCTACTGCTGTTCCATCTTTTCCTTCCACGTGTTAAATCCCCAGGTGATGTCTTTGTTTTGCATAAGTCATGTGTCTGTTAAGAAAATGGATGGAAGGAAGCGGATGGTTTCTGCATCGACCCACACACTTAGCATCCACTGCTCCTCACGTCTTCCTGTAGATCCCGATTTTTATCTCGTATAATTTCCCTGAAGCCTGGAGAACATCCTTTAGTATTTCTTCCAAGGCAGTCTGCAGGCAACACACTCTCACAACTTTCGTTTGTGGGAAAATGCCTTTATTTTTGCAGCCACGTTTGAGGGATTTTTCACTGGATGTAGAATTCTGGGTTGACGTCGCTCTGTTTCTCCTTTCAGTCCTTTACGCTGTCACTCCGTTATCTCTGGCCTCCACTTTTCTGATGGGACGTTTCTGTCCTGACGTCATGGTCCTCTGTATGTGGTGGGTCCATGTGCTCAAACTGCTTTCAGGATTTGATCTCCATTCTTGATCTTCAGGAGTTTGCCTAAATGTGGTTTTCTTTGTATGTATCGTTCCAAGGGACTGCTAAACTTCTTAGGTCTGTTTTTCAAATTTAGGGCATATTTGGCCATTGCTTCCTCAAAGAATTGTTGTAACCACATTCTTATGGTCTACTTTTTCTAGCATCCAATTACATCACTACATTGTGCAATACTGTCTCACTGGTTAGTGGCACTTCGCTCTTTTTTTCCCATTTCCTCTTCTCTCTTCCGCAGATTGCATCGTGTTCACTGAACTGTCTCCTAATTCATTACTTCTTTTGATCTTCCACTTCCATTCTGTTGTTTAGCCCAATTCAGTGAGTTTTTTCATTTAAGTAATTCTATTTTTAGTGCTGAATGTCTTTTTGACTCCTGCTTATAATTTCTACTCCTTTGCCAACAATCCCTGTCTGTTCACCCATTAAAATTCATTTTGTAAAGTTCTTTAACATGTTTACAATAACTGCTTCAAATGTTTTGTCTAATAAACCCAGCATCTAGGCCATCCCAAAAGGTTTTTATTCATTGATTTTATTTCTTGCCAATGGACCTGGTTTTCCTGTTTCTTTTTTCTCTAGAAACATTTTATTGTACACAAGACATTGTGATCACTCACTGTAGGAGTTTTGGATTCTGTTATGTTCCTCTGAGGACTTGTGGGTGTTTGTTCTAACAATTAACTCGACTGCAGGTGAGCTGCCTTAACCACAGTCTGGGTTCTATGTGCTGTGATGTGACCCTGTGGAAATACCAGCCCCTCTGACTGGCAGAACTCAACCTCCAAATCCAAAGTTATTTTCAAAGTGTTTAACTAATTTGAGGCATTGTTACATTGGGGAGGAGTAGCCTTTACTCTGGGGGGTGTCCCCCTCTGAAGCCGTGGCCTCCCCGTGTTTCCCTAGGTGCTCTGGCTCGCCTGAGACACCACCACCCAGGGCTCCTTGACCTCTGAATAACCTTTGTCCTCAAACCCACAGCCTGCTTGACTTCACTGGTCTCACCACCTGCGTGCAGCCCAGGCTTTGGGAAGAGCCCCGAGAAAGTCCCCCCACAGATGTTGGCCACCTCCCAGCAGTCATCTCTGTGCTCCAGCCTTGAGCTGGGTCTTATCAGAGCTACAATCCAGCCCAAGTCCAGCCCATTTCATGACTGAAGCCATAAGCCCTTCCCCCTTCTGCCCAACAGAGGAAAGTGAAACTCCAACTTGAGGGATAAAATGTCACCTAGAGTCGTTAAAGCTCTTTACACACAATATGTGACACAGAATAAAGCAAAATATTACTAGGCAGGAAAGAAGTTAAAAAAAAATAAAGTCTCTAATTAAGAGGAAAAGTGGACCAATGATTCAGATATTAGACTTAGCAGCAAAAACTTTTTCAACTCTGATTAATAGTTCTATGAATAGTAGAAAAGATCGACAGTGTAGGTGAAAAGATGGACATTTTGACATGTATAACTGGAACCTATAAATAAGTGAAAATGCACTATCTGAGTATTATTCAGTTATTAAGTATTGACTGATTATTAATATTTAATTGACAGGTTTGAAATCATATTGGATGGAGCCAAACACAAGGTTGGTGAACTGTAAGTGAAGTCAGAGTCACGGAGATTAGACCCAGGGATGGAGTCGTGCAGGAGTCCCCAGCAGGTTTGGGATGAGTGCGATCGTAGCAGCATGGGGACAGGGTGATGAAAGGGTCAAGGAAGTGATGACTGAAACTGATCAAGCACAGCCGCACACAGACTCATGAAGCTCAGCAAACCTCACGCAGGACAGAAACCCGAAAATATGCTGGTAGATGCATTATGGTCACAATGCTAAGAGATGGGGGAGGAGAGGGGGGGAGATGGAAACAGACAGAGGGAGGGAGGGAGGAAGATCTGAAAAACAACCTAGGGCTAAAAAAAAAATCACCTTTAAAGAAACAATAATAAGAGCTCACTTCTCAAGAGAAAGGATTGAAACCCAAAGATAATGGAATGTTATTTTTAAAGCATTAAAAGAAAAAGGGTGAACCCTGTAAAAATGAAGATAATTTTTAAAAATAAGCCTTTGGATTAAAATATATATATATGAGCAAAGTAGTGCCAGCAAACTTAACTACAATAAATACTAAATTAAATTAATCAGTCTGAAAGGAAAGGTCTTAGATAGAAACACAGAATTGCATGAATAAATGAAAATAACCAGAAAGTGAAAATACATGGGCCGGTAAAAATGAATATCAACTGTAGACACAATAGTAGTAATGGCTTGTGGAGTTTCAAATACATGCAGAATTAAGATGGATAATAATCACCATGAAAGCAAAAGGCAGCAGGGGTAAATGGAGTTGAAACATTCAGAGAAGTGGTAAAAATACCATTTTATTAGACGGTGAGAAGTCAAAGATGCATGTTGAACTATCTGCAGTAACAGAAAAATCATAAAAGAAGGTATACAGAGCAAGGTACTAGAAAAAATGAAATTAAAAAATATCAGATTAATCCAAAGGGTCTGGAGAAAGGAAAGGAAAAAAGGACACAGAGCTGCTTGTTCGACCAGGAATTCAGTGGTCATGTGACAGCTCTGGACCCACTCACATCAGTAACAACATAGGGGTGAAACAGGTGCCAGTGATGGTCTGTTTCTTGATCTGGGGGCTCATTACTAGGTGTGCTCAGATGGTGGAACTGTAAACTTAAGATTCGTACACCTTTCTGTTTGTATTTGTATTTGATATATTCTTTAAAATGTATCTTTAAGCATTCTGGAAATGCCTACATTTTGGAAAGCTATAAACCAAAACGCCAAAGGCAACAGAAAAGGAGCTCATCAAAGATATTTGTGCCTTTTATGTGCATTTTCCAGTATCTTAACAATTTAAACCTCTGTACTTTGCCTAGTTGCCAAAAATGTAAATATACTTAAAAGCCAATGGAAAATAAACACATACAGAGATGGTCAGGCCAGAGTGCCTCCTGAGACCCTCCTAAGCTTCCGCCCCTGACGCCTCACCTGGTGGACATGGTCCTTCTCCCTGGCCCTGCCCCGGCCGTCTTACTTGGGTTCCAAGTTGAGAGCAGAAACAGAAACAAACCGATTACAAATGTAGGGCTCTTAGCTACTAGGGGGCCCGAGAAGGCTGTCATGTCCTTCTTCCCTCCTCCACCCGACCTCCTGGCAGTGGGGTCGGATGCCCCGGGGGGCTGCCCGGGAAAGCCTCTGTGTCTCTCTTGGTCCAAATTCTGGGGGCAAAAAAAAAAAAAATTCCAACAGCCTCCGGGGATCAAAGTGCAACTACGAGGACAAGAGTGGGGACAGGGCGAGGACAGGTGGGCTCGAGGCCGCTCCCACGTGGCCAGAGTCCAGTGACGCCCCCGGCCCGGCCCCTCTTCTGGCAGCGCTGGGTCAACCTGGACGCGGGGAGAACGTGGACGGGGGGAGGGTCTCCGCTTAGACGACCTACAGGCGCCCAAACCCACCCGGCCAGGACTAGACTCCTCCCCACCGGACACCAACTCCTCCTTCTTGCACACATTCCCCCAAGTGGAAACCCGGGCGTCACCCCTCCCCACCCCGTGGGCCCAGGTTCTGAGGAGCCCACCTGAGACTCCCTCCAGCCTGTGCCTCTGCTTCCCCGTGGCCATCAGCCCCGACCTGTCACACTGACCTTCACCCTCCCCTCACACGCCGGCCCTGCTGGCCCCGTCACGTCAACACCCCTGCAGAGCGCAGAAGGTCCCACGCGGCCGGCCAGCTGGGTGAGGACCGGCCCTCCCAGTGACGCGGCCGGGGCTGCTCCCGTCGGGTCCCCGCCGGCACCACCAGCCTCGCTTCCCGCATCCCTGTCCTGAGCGCTGCCACGCGGCTTCCCGCAGACGCCCAACAGAGCCATGCCATGTTCCACATCTAAGGGACCCAGGGCCCCTGTGGGGACACAGCGGCCGAGAAGGTGCCCGCCTTCCTCAGCCCCGCGCTGGACACAGAGCCCAGGGAGGAGCTGGGCCTGCCCCGCCAGCTCCAGGCCGCTGCACCGCAGACAGATGAACCCTCAGATGATGTCTTAAAGCGAGAGGAGGAGGGGGTGGAAGGTAGCAGCACACAGTTGGGGAGCCGCTCAACTTCTGTGCAAACCAATGAGTAAAGCAGCCCTTGACAACTTCCCCAACTGCTGCCGACGGGATAATTGGGCCTAATTTCTTAATGTTAATGCCGTTGTTGCACTTGGCTTCTGCTAATGAGATGTAAATATGTGTTGCGGGTTCGCGGATTTGTTGTATTGCAGGGTAGCTAAACTGCCATTGGCCGGAAGGTTAGACTTGTACTTGCTTATTTTTAGTATCAAGTGACCCCAAACGGCAGAGGAAGTGAGGCTGGGAGGGGTGGGCGTGGCGTCGGCCCCCTTCCCCTCTGCTCCGGGGGGAGAAGGAAGGTCTAGGGCCCCCCAAGCCTGGAGGTTTGGGGGTGGGGAGTGGACAGAGAGGAGGGCTTCCTGGACCGCGTCCCTCCCAGGCCACCAGCCCTCAGGAGCCGCAGGTGCATTCAGACCAGAGCTCTCGCGAAGGAGCCGACACAGCCGGGACCTCCCTGTGTCCAACTTGTCCCCGAAGGGCAGGCCTCCTGCAGTCGCCTCGCCCCGAGGAGGAATGTTCTGTGGAGGACCTGATTCGATCCCTGCCCCGCAGTCTTAGTGGGGTCTCTGCACCACCCTCTCTCCAGAACAACCCTCCAGATGCTTACAGGAGGGCACGAGGTGCCCCCCAGCCTCCTCCTCGTGGGGACAAACAGTCACAGTCCCCAGCCCTTCCTTCCCACCGACGTTTCTCTGAGACCCTCTGCCGTCGCCCCTCGGGTCTCGTCAGAGCCGCAGGCCCCTGACTGGGGAGGACACCCTTTAGTCAGGGTCAGGGCAGCAGAAGTGTCTTCTTACCGCTTGGTCTTAGGAGGACGATGCTGAGAAATGGGCAGCGTGCCTCTGGGGGGGCTCCCAGCGCCCCCCTGCCCCCCGCCGCCCAGGGCCGCCTCCAGGCCACTCTGGGAAAGGAGCTGGCACACCACGTCCTCCACGTTACACTGCGCACACTGTTTCTCCTGGAGGCATCCGCGTTTAGGCCCAAAAGCTTTACAATCCAAAGACATGCATATCTAAAGGTGGAATTTCCTAGGCCAGGAAGATTAACAAAATCAATTTTATAAAAAAACATTCAGGCTTCCCTGGTGGCGCAGTGGTTGGGAATCTGCCTGCCAATGCAGGGGACACGGGTTCGAGCCCTGGTCTGGGAAGATCCCACATGCCGCAGAGCAACTAGGCCCGTGAGCCACAACTACTGAGCCTGTGCGTCTGGAGCCTGTGCTCCGCAACAAGAGAGGCCGCGATAGTGAGAAGCCCGCGCACTGCGATGAAGAGTGGCCCCCGCTCGCCGCAACTAGAGAAAGCCCTCCCACAGAAACGAAGACCCAACACAGCCAAAAATTAATTAATTAATTAATTTAAAAAAATATATATATTCAAAACATTTCCCTATCAGGGAGGGGTGCAGACACAGCCCCACCAGTGACGACGCCCTGTCTACGTGGCAAGTGTCTCCCTGTGTTTTACTACAGTGTTTTCCATGCGAGCCTCTCACCGTTTGCCCTTCTTTACTTTCGTGAAAGCACCCAGTGAAGCAGAAAGTCAGGAGACCCGCCCTCTAGTCCCAGCTCACATGGTAACAGAGTCTGGGGAAAACACATCCTGGCATCGAGGGTAAGGTCACCTGGTCTCCCTCCTCTGAAGTGTGAACATCTTACCACTTGCTCCAGGCAAGGGCACCCCCGCCGGTGCTTGAATCCTTCTAAGAAGCCCTCGTCCCCAAGCAGGTGCCCCCCCGCCCCGGCAGCAGCTCCGAGGGTAGGGGCTTGGGGGACCTCGGAGGAGGCTGTGTTCCCGAGGGAAGAACTCACCCTTCCCAGCCGCCCTGTGTTCTCGGGGACTGGCTGTTACCTCCCTTTCCTCATCTGTACGACAGGAAAGATAATCTCCATCCCAAAGCGATTATTGTGCGGATAAAATGAGGTTATGTTTGTAAAGTGCCTGGCCTGTAGTAGGCGGGTGATTAGTGTTAAATCTCATCCTTCTCTGCGTGCGGCCCCTTCGAATCCTGCAGGTGGCCTCCTTCTGCTGAGTCGAGCATCATGTGTAAGGGTCCCACGTCCTGTCGGGGTCCCGGTTTCCTCCCGAGAGTCACCTGGGAACAGCCCCATGGGCCTCTCGACTGTCAGGGGCCATGCGGTGTCAGCGCCATCACGGACGTGGCCGGATGCCAGAGCCTCTGGTTTTCTGTCGGGGCACTTCCCTCTGTCCCCCTTTCTATCCCTCCATTCCCCCTTCTCTTCCTTCTCTTCCTCTGGCTGCCCCATCCATCCCAGCCCCTCCCCTCCCCTCCCTTCCCCTCCCCAGGCCTCCCCCACTCCAGTGGGCTAGCAGGGAGCAGGACCTGGAGATGCTCAGGGTTCCTCCACCAGCCTCCGACCGAATGTGTAGCTGTTCATTCCCAAGTACGATTGGTGGAAAAACTAAAAGCTCATTGGTTTCACAACAACAGAACAATAGGTCCACTAACAGGAAGCTCACTGAACACTCTGCAAACCAGCCAGGCAGCTGATGAGATGGCTCTGGTGTGACTCACGGTTTCCTCGAGGCCCCGCAGACCTGAGTCTCCCTTGCTTGGCTGTCTGGACACCGGGCCCTGTCATCCCAGCTTTTGGCTGGAGAACTTGGCTGGGAACCCACCCCGTTCCTAAGTCCTCCTGACAGCACGCGGAGGATGCGGGGTGCATTATAGGCTTAGCCCGGCGCCCCGTTTTCTTTGTCCTCTGCATCTGATATGCTCACTCAAATCACGAGGAATCTTCCTGCGGCCGCTGCTGGACCTCTGCCAGAGCAGCCGTGTCCATGTGTGGGCTTCAAGTCTGGGCACGGTCGTCGCTGTGCGTGTTTGAGAATTTAAAAGAGAAACTAGCGACCCCGAGGGTGGCTCTCTGGGAAGAAGAGGACTGTGAGGTCGGCGGGGCTGCAGAGACCAGAACAAGCCGCGCCCGGACCTCCTGGAGGGGACCTGAGCCCAGGCTCCCGTGTGTGAGGCTCAGAGCCCGGTGGACACCGCTGGCCAGGCTCAGCCTGAGGGTGGCTCGTCCTCCCTGGAAAATGACCCTATGAGCGCCCACGTGCCCTCATTCACTCCATAAACACTTGTCTGGCGTCCACCGTGTGCCTGACCCCACGCTCCGCCCAGCCGTCAGGTGCAGAACAAAGCAGAACAGGTCCTTGTGTTCAGGACAAATAACCTCAGGTGGCCGTGGTGGTGAGAGCAGAGCAGCCAAGAGCTGGAAGGAGACAGGAGTTAGGAAGATCGGGCAGGAAAGCCTGTCTGCCTACAGCCCGGAGGCTGGGACACGGCAGGCGAGGGGCAGGACGCCGAGGGATCAGAGCCGAGGCCGGTCCAGCGCCACTCTTACTGACTGCTCTCCTCAGACTTCGCTCCACCTGGGGTCAGACACCACAGTTTCCCCGTGTCTTTATGTGATGCGGGTTTTGACAGCATCGGGGCAGCTCTGCACATCTGGACAGTTTGCTTGGGGACCATCAGACAATCCCGGGGCCTGAGTTTCTGCATTTCTGGAAAGGTCATGTTTAGGAAGAGGGGGTCTCACAGCTGGAGAGGAATGTAGCCAGAGTGGCCTAGGCTCCGGGCGGTGGAAGCGGAGGGCGTGGGGAGGAGGCTGCGAAGGAAGTGGGTCACCTCTCGGTTCTGAGCTCACAGCTCCTCCTGCAGATCCCAGCCCTCCAAGCCCTCGTCAGCCGGCTTCCAGGTTCCCGGGCCTCGCGTGGGGCGATGCGGACGCCCAGCCTGCCGGTTGCTACACCCACAGGCCCCCGACCCTGGTGCGTGGGCACCAGAGCAGCCCTGGGGTGGGGAGCGAGGGGAGACGGGAGGGGGCGGGGAGGAGGCCGACATCCCTCCAGCAGGGCCTGGTGCGGCGCCAGCTTCTGCTTCGTTCCGCAGAGCGGTCAGTGGACGGGGCACGGACGGGGATTCGGCTCCTGGGCCCCGTGAGCAGGCCTTGATCCTCCCCCACCCCGGCCCCCAGCTCCAAGCCCAGGGGTCCTTCGGCACCTCCTCACCACCCGACGCCCCCAGTCTCTTCACAGTGCTCCCTCCTGCGTGCACACACGCAGACACTCACATGTACACACATGCATGCAATCCTCATGCGCACGTTCACACACACGCACACATGCTCACACACACAGACACTCACATGTGTACACATACATGCAATGCTCACACACGCGCACGTTCACACACACGCACACATGCTCACACGCAGACACTCACATGTGTACACATACATGCAATGCTCACACACGCGCACGTTCACACACACGCACACATGCTCACACGCAGACACTCACATGTATACACATGCATGCAATGCTCACACACGCGCACGTTCACACACACGCACACATGCTCACACACACAGACACTCACATGTGTACACATACATGCAATGCTCACACATGCGCACGTTCACACACACGCACACATGCTCACACGCAGACACTCACATGTGTACACATACATGCAATGCTCACACATGCGCACGTTCACACACACGCACACATGCTCACACGCAGACACTCACATGTGTACACATACATGCAATGCTCACACACGCGCACGTTCACACACATGCACACATGCTCACACGCAGACACTCACATGTATACACATACATGCAATGCTCACACACGCGCACGTTCACACACATGCACACATGCTCACACGCAGACACTCACATGTGTACACATACATGCAATGCTCACACACGCGCACGTTCACGGCGGGCGCACAGACCCTTCCCGAGCATCCTTGCTCCGCGGCCCCCTCTCAGAGGCAGCCCCAGGCCCCGCCCTCCAGCCTCTGAGTTCAGAGTCCGCGTCTGTCCCTCACCTTGAGTTTCTTACTCCTCACATCTTGGTAGTCGGCACTCCCCAGGGGCTACAGCAGCTGGCATCAGGGTCCTGCGACCTGACCCCAGCAGAGAGGGTTACTTCCACCCCTCGCTGGGCCCCTCGTGCAGATGGCAGCTCCTCCAGCCCCTCCCCCTCTTCCCTCCAGCAAATGTTAATTATACATGAAGCTTGCTCCAGCAGAAGGGTTATAATTAATTTATGTCAGGACCGTAATAGATTCCAACACAAACTGCTCCATCGCATCCAACTGTTCTCTGACTGCTGTTGGCTGCAAAGCACGATCCCGAAATTCACTGCAGGATGTGCCTCGCTCCGCCTGCCCCTCCCCAGCTCCCAGAAAGAGGAGACGCAGGTCCGGCCCCCCCTCAGGCCAGGCCAGGTCCCGCAGACCTGGCACGGAGTCCCAGCTCCTCCTCGTAATTGCTGTGTGACCCATGATGTTCACCCAACTTCTCTGAGCTCCAGCTTTCTTGTTTACAAAGTGGAAGAGTAGGTAATATTTGTGAGGATTGAATCAGGCAGACTTTGGTAAAACACTCACCACAGCTTCAGACACTTGCCGTGGACTCAACAAAAGAAGTCACAACAGCAGCTAAGCTGTGACAGCGTTTCTGTGTGCTGGGCACCCTGCTGGCTCCCCCCACCCTCTGGACACCCCGTGGGGTCAGGCCCCTCCGTGTTGTGGGCAGAACTGTCCTAATGGTGTGGTCCTTCTTCACCCAGTGGGCGGGGGCGGAGGGTGGGCCCAGCTGCTGCCACACAGGGTCCCCTCAGGGAGCAGGGCGCAGGTTGTTCACTCCAGGGGGGGTGCGGCTTGCTGTCCCCCCCGGACCCCCAGGATGTGAGGAGTAAGAAACTCAAGGTGAGGGACAGACGCGGACTCTGAACTCAGAGGCTGGAGGGCGGGGCCTGGGGCTGCCTCTGAGAGGGGGCCGCGGAGCAAGGATGCTCGGGAAGGGTCTGCGCGCCGGGCGGAGAGGGCCGGGTCGGAGGAACAAGCCCCCAGGACCCCGAGAGGGCGCGTCCTTCTTGGCCGGCTCCCAGGATCGCCCAGGGCCCGCGGGGGCCCCCCACTGCTCTTCCCGAAACTCGTTTTCTCTGAGCGTTTGTACCGTTTCCCACCCCTCAGGCAGCTCACCAGCGGCTGAGCGCTTTGCTCTGTGTCACGAGCACAGATACACAAGCGTCCGCAAGCGCCTGACGCTCTGCGCCTGGTCAGGCCACCCTCAGCCTTGGACGGGGTCCCTCCCTCTCCAGCCCGTGTCCTGGGGACACCTTGTGGTCCTGAACCGGTTCCCCGCTTAACCCGGATTTGGGCGTCTTCAGAGCATCGATCAACTCCTAATATTTTAAATATTTTTTTGTTATTTGGTTATTGGCCGTGTTACCCAGTAAAATGTCAGATTTGAGGTTATGGGGTTTTTGAAATTTTTTTGAACTACTGCATCCTCAACGCCTATAATGGTGTCTGAGACTTAGTAGGTTTTCAGTAAATAGTGTCTAGGGAAGGAAGGGGTGAAAGGAAATGCTTTGTCCTTCTCCGCTCCTTTGTCTGCAGCAAAGCAGGTCAGGAAAACACAGTCTGTCTGCAGTAGAGCTGCTGGGAGACAGCCATGGGTGTGTCCACACACACGTATGCACACAGGTACCGTGTCGGGAGTGGGGAGGGCCCAGCAGGAGGAACTGTCCTGTCACTCAGGAAGCCGCATTCCAGGAGGGAAGAGGCCACGGGCTTGAAGGAGAAAGACGTCAGACAAGCAAACTGACCCTCAAAGGACGTGCAGGACAGTGCCGGCCAGACCCGAGGGCTGTCAATGACCGCAGAGACAGGCTGGTCCATTTCCCACGAGGCCACCCCGCAATCCCAGCTTGGGCTGGCCTGCAGCGAACGAGGGGCTCAGGGGTGTGGGAAGCGGGACCCTCACGCCCAAGCCCCTCCAGGTGGCCACCGCCCACCTGTGCTCTTTCCTGGCGTGAGGGGTCGCTGAGCCTGGGCCAATGCCCCCACGTCTCCGAGCCCAGGTTCCCGTGGTGACCCCACGAGTCAGCTGGCACAGGGCCACCTAGGGGTCCCTAGTGGTCAGACCTCCACTCACTTCAGAAGAGTCTCGGTTTGGACAATAAGCTGTCTTGTGACCCTAAAGCAAATCCCTTTTAGAGTTTTTGTGAGGATTCCATGAGCTGGTACATGGGGCGGAGGCCAGCGCACGGGACAATTAAACACGAATCCCGCCCGGGTCCTGCCTGGCCCAGCCCCCAGGGCCCCGTCCCACTGCCCCTCTGATGCTGGGGCCCGTCCCTGAGGCCTCCGCACTCTCCTTCCAGCCCCTCGGGATCTGCTGCTTTTCCCTCCCCCCGCTCCTAGCATCTGCCTGTCCCCAGCTGAGTGATTCACGGGCCACTAGGTCTCGTGGAGGTTGTCGCCCTGCCTGGGGGCCCACGGCTCCGCGACGGATGCTGTCCTGTCCTGGCCGCACTGGTGATGGACGAACGCGGCTGCTTAGGGAAGCTTCCCTTATCTCACCTGCAAAGGCTCCCTCTTCCTCATCTTGAAAAATGGGTGGCTGGCAGATATGGGAGCCATGACCACTCGTCAGAGCCTTCACCGGGACTGATGGAGGGAATCTCTGCTCTTTGCAAAGAGAAATTTTGCAGCGATAGCTTCTCCCTGGGCTTTGCCTGCCTCTCTGAGAGGAAGCACGGACGGTGGAGGCTGGAAGGAAGTTTCTGCAGATGAGGGGTGGGGGTGGGGTGCTGGTGGCAGGCACAGAGCTCCAGGTCAAGAGCCCAGGCTGGCATGCGGGTCCTCCCTGCTCTGAGCCTCCCGCGGAAGAACCCCAGGGGGACCCGAGCCCAGAGCAGAGGCTGGACGGTAGGAAGAGACACTCCACAGGCCAGCACCCTGGCCGGGGAGGACTCTGCCCACAGAGCTTGGTGCTGGGACTGGACACCCCGCCGGACTCTGCCCTGACTCTGCCCTTCGTGACCGTTCACGGGGGCTGCCAAGCTAGAAGGAAAGTGAGAACCACCAAGCCCTGCAGTGTTGAGGATACACACACTTACCCAGCGCGCTGCGGCCTGAGAGGCACGTTTACCCGGGCGTCCCCGCGTGCAGGCCTCCTCTGATCAGTGCTTGGGTATAAGCGGGTGTTGCTGGGGGGCTGCCCTCGGGGAGCGGGGCCCAGGGTCAGAGCCTCAAAGTCCAGAGGAGGCCCCGACCGTCAAGAGCAGGCGGGGTCCCTCAAAGCGCGGGGAAGGGATCCTGAGCCCTGGGCTGGCCTGTCTCCAGCTCAGAGCCAGGGATCTGCCTGAGACAGGAGGCCTCGGGAGGAGGGAGGGATGGCCCTTGGGAGCAGGTGCTGGTCAGCACGGTGCCTCCTTGTCCCCAGGCTGGCCCTGTCCTCCAGTCCTCTCTAGGAGAGTGGGGGACAGATGAACCTGGCCCTGAGCTGAGCCCCACCGCCGGCCCTTCATGGGAGACACCTCTCCCAGCGTTGCCCCTGGACCCAATGTCCACGCACGTGGGACGGCCAGTGCCCGGAAGGAACTCAAAAAATTGCCAAATGGATAGATGGACTCAGCCCATAATGTACTATGTTTTCTGCCTGTATGTCCTCAATCTGCAGGTTCCTGTCTTTCACTGGCTTTGTCGATTTCTCAGCCAAGCCTCACTGAATGCGGCCCCATCCTCCCCATTCTCTCCTGGAGCCGACACGGGGCTTTCTGATTCTGTCCTCCAGGTCCTCTTCTCCGTGACGTTTGTCATCCCATCTCGGGCGCTGGCCACTGGGGGTGTCCTCACCTGTCGTCCATGCATTTTCTTCACTGCAAGTTCAGCTGCTCACCTTGCCTGTTAGTTTTTAATTTTAACACAATCTATGTTAATTTTGAGACATTAGGTTTTCAAACCCTTGTGTTTTTTATAGTGATTTCCTGTTCCTCCTCATGGTTTTATGCCTCTTTCTCTAATAATTTCTGTAGACTTTCACAGTGTTGTGTGACCCTCAGTCCTGGGGTTCAAGTACCCCAGTTTCTTGGGCTGCGGGGTCCAGCTCAGGAAAAGATGCCTGGGACATGTGTGACATTTTTATTGTGATCTCATAATCAGCAAGGACTTTTCTCTCCATGGGATCCTACATCACCTAAGTTCTCCGTTAGCTTCTTCCTGGCACACCAGACCTGGGATCGAGTTCATGTTCATTGCTCAGCTTGGGGACCCTGTCCTTCCCATCTCCAAACCCAGGCACGGCAGAGGCTGAGGTACCAGTGACGCCTGGGAGATTCTTCCCCCCAGACCATGGGCAGAGCTCCCCGGGGGAGGCAGGCTTCGCCTCTGAGGCTCAAGGTCGGCTCTCCCATCCCCGTGTGGTCAGAGCCCAGAGCCCAGATCCTTGCACACGTGGGCGCACAGGCACAGGGACACACGGGTGCATACATGCGGGCCCATACACACACACACACACACATACACACACACACGAGCACACGCAGTCACTGCAGTGAGATCTCACACGGTTCCAGTGCTGGCTTTCAGTGCCTCCCCGGGGCTGTCACCTGGGGTCCCCATTTCTTTCTTGCATCCTCATCTGTACCTTCCAAGCACATGCATGTGGTCACTTGGTCAACACTCCTGTGTCTGTACGGACCCGGCTCTGCCTGCCTGCTGTGATGCCAGCGTCTGACGCCACACGGGTCCTGGGGGCGTGTTCTGCTCTGTGTCCCCTTTGGAGCATCCCCAGGGCACAGCATCAACTCACCACCGTCCCCCAGGATCTCGTCACATCCGCCAGACACTGAAGAGACACTTGGGCCCAGGCCCCCCCTTCTAGGAGAGGTAGAGTCAGGTGCCTGATGGGGGCCCCGGGCACCCCAGCTCTGCAGCCGCACCCGGCCTGACCCTCCTGGGATTCACAGACAAGAGGGAGGGACTTGATGAGTACAGCTCCGCCCCCGCCGGGACACGGAGGGCTCCAGCCCTGCTGGCCAGGGATTCCGCCAGGTACACGGTGGTTCCCGGTGCCCCTCGGCCCCTACTGACCTGACCACAGACCTGGGGCAGGTTGCTCACCGGAGGCTGGCCCTGCTGCACCCACTGCGCTCTCCAGCCTGGCCTGCATCCTCTTCGTGGTAACCAGGAACCTCCCCGGCCCTGCTCTCAGCGTCACACCTCGCATCCCTGGAGACCGCAAGACAGAAGACAGAAGGCACCCCACCACAGGCAGGGCCAGCACCGGGGCCCTGGCACTCGACCGAGCCGCTGACACGTGAGACCCTGCGGTGGTCCCGTAGGACCGACCAGTGCAGCCAGAGCCTCAGGACCCGAGCCCCAGCCCCCTCCCATGTGGCAGCGAGGGCCAGCCCGAGTCAGGCCAGACTCCCTGGAGAGGACGCCCCTGAGGGCCTCATCTCCCTGACCACCCAGCTAGCCCCAGCCATGCCCAGGGCTCGGGCACCTCAGCCCCGACCACACAGGGGCCAGCAGGTGCCCCCCGACTTCCTGCCCCACGTGGCGATGTCCTGAGAGGCATGAGGACAGTGCGGGCTCCTGCGCCCAGGGGGCTCCTGCCACGGCCCTGGTGGGAGTCGGCCCGGAGGAGCTGAGAGGTGGAGACGGGAGTCGCCGCCCCCAGCCTGGAGCTCCGCCCCCCCTCCCTCCCTCCTTCACCCTGTTCTCATTCCTTCCTTTGCCCAGGAGCCCATCAGACCCTGTGCAGCCCTCGCAGGCCAGCACTGCGCTGGGCACTAAGGAGGCAGTAATGGGTACCGAGGGGCGGGGGGAGGGGCGGGAGGAGGGGCCCGAGCAGACAATGCCCACCTCCCAGGGGAGGGCTGGGAGGGCAGGGGCCTGCACAGCAGCCAAGGGGCTGGACCCGCCCGAGAGCAGTGGAGCCGCGGAGGGCTTGCCGGAGGGGACCCGGCTCTGGCAGGGCTGCTGGCACAAGTGGGGTGGGGAGGTAGGTGCCAGGGGGGCAGTCGGAGGCTGTGGGACCAGCCCTGGGAGGTGCAGGGGGGCGGGGATGAGGGCAAGAGGGTAACCCTGAGGCCCCAAGGGCAGCAGAATCTGCAGGAGCTGCCTCCACAGGGGCAGGTGAGGCCGAGGCCGAGGCAAGGGGGCCCCCAGGCCTGGGAGGGTGGGGAGGAGAGGCCCTGGGCCAGCGTCTTCAAGCCCCCCACCCCGTGTGACGTGAGGACAGGCCCCAGCAGGCTCTCTCCGGGGAGGGAGGCGCTCATCCATGATGAATCCCCCTGGGGACCTCCGGGCCTCCGAAAGCAGCGGCGTTATTTAAAACTGGCTTGAATTTGGCCCAGGACAGAGACGCCTGCCTTTCTTGTTGATCGTCACCCCTGCTCCTGCGGCATCTCCCCGTTTCCTGAGAAGGCGGGCAGCAGGTCCCCCTCGCAGCCCCACGTGGACGGCACCACCTCCCTCCACCCGGCTGCAACGGAGCCGGTCATTCCTCTTCTAACCTCGCCAGTTCTCAGAGGAAAGCTAATATAATCATTTCTGATGGCATTTTGGGGAGAAATCCAAGTCATTTGGTTCCTTTTCTGGACCACTCCGAGTCAGAAGACCACACAGGTCTCATGACAGCCATGGTGAAGGGGGGCTGGCCTGTCCCCTCGAGGCCAGCACAGCTCAGGTGGCCGGATCCTGGGGCCGGGCTTCTAGCCTGGGGAAGAAGGAGGCAAGGAGCAGCAGGAACCGTTGCTATGGAGACATTGCCCAGCGGGGGGGCAGCCGAGCTGTCAGCTGGACGTAACCTTGAAGGATTTCACAGGAGAGAGAAACAGCAAACAGGCACAGATACAGATACAGGATGTGAAGCCGACCTTTACCTGGGAGGCTGAGAGGCCAGAAGAGATACCAGGGCCTGAGGGAAGGGGGATAGAGGGGGGAGGGGGGAGGGGGGATGGGAAGGGGAGGGAGGGGGCACAGGCAGCACCTCCTGAGAGCTGCCACACCCAGAAACCCCGGGTACAAGGTGTCAACGGCCCCCCTGACCGATGAGGACACGTGTTAGGTCACGCATCCAGCGTCTCAGACCAGAAAATGATGCGGCTGGAGTTGGAACTCAGGTTTTTCTGACTCCAAAATCCACACCCCTTCTCCCACTGCCTGGTCCTGCTGAATCGGCCCAGAGACCCAGCTCCCTGGGAGGCGGAGGCTGCCGGGCTGCACACGAGTTGGACAGAAGAGACCCCTCTCTCAGCTGTGCTACTGGGAAGACACCAGCTGTCTCCCACGTGGCTCTCCTGGGCTCGGGGTCCCCGGGGTTTGCCCCCTCCTGCCCTCCAGGAGCTGCGGGCCCTAGGCCTCTGGCTTCTGCATCCACGCTGAAACCTTCAAAGCAGTCAGCACCCACAGAGGATCAGGATGAGGATAAATACATAATTGGTACCGCTTTTCTAGCTAAAAGATAGGCTGTGCTGGACCCCCAAGAGCTGGTGAGCAGAGGCGCTGGAGCAGCCCCAGAGGCAGATAAAGACAAGCTCCTTTCACCACTTTGTTGCTCTATTCATCTTAGACTCGGAGTTGAGGACTAAGGACTGGAGACCTGGGGGCTCCAATTTCAAGGGACAGAAGCTTCCGCTGCAGAGTGGCCCTAAATTCTGGAAGCACAGATGGTAAAGCATAGGTAATAGACGGTTTTCCAGAACAGGTAATTCTGGAAGCACAGATGGTAAAGCATAGGTAATAGACGGTTTTCCAGAACAGGTAGTTCTGGAAGCACAGATAGTAAAGCATAGGTAATAGGCATTGCATTGAAACACACAATCTAAGTGAGGACTCGAATCAATAATGTTATAAATGAAAGAGGAGGCATTTCGACTGAAGCCCAAAGGCTCCTAAGAGACCATGAACTTTTATAGGCCAACAAGTGGATAAACTGAAAGATACAAACACATTCCTAGAAACATACAACCTACCAAGTCTGAACCAAGAAGTAAAAAAATCTGAACAGACCAACAGTGAGTAAGGAGATTGAAGAAGTAATCAAAAACCTCCCAACAAAGAAAAGTCCAGGACCTAGTGGCTTTACTAGTGAATTCTAGAAAACATTAAAAAAAAAATTGGCATGATTCATTCTCAAATTCATCTGAAAAAATTGAAGAGGAGGGAACACTTCCAAACTCATTTTATGAGGCCAACATTACCCTCATACCAAAGCCAGACGAGGATACTATAAGAAAAGAAAATTCCAGGCCAAAATCTCTAATGAACACAGATGCAAAAATTCTCAACAAAATACTAGCAAACTGAATTCATCAGCACATTAAAAGGCTCATACACCAGTGATCAAGTAAAATTTATTCCAGGGAGGCAAGAATGGTTCCATATCTTTAAATCAATAAATCTGACACACCACGTTAACAGAATGAGGGAGAAAAAATCGTATGATCATCTCAAGAGATGCAGGAAAAGCATCTGACAAAATTCAATGCCTTTTATGACAAAATCTGACAACAAATTAGGTGTAGAAGGAATGAACCTCAACGTAGTAAAGGACGTATATGACAAGCCCACAGCTCACATCAGATTCATTGTTCCTCTAAGATCAGGAATAAGACAAGGATTCCCACTCTCAGCACTTTTATTCAACATAGTACTGTAAGTCCTAGCCAGACCAGCTGGGCAATAAAAAGAAATAAAAGGCATCCAGGTTGGAAAGGAAGGAGTAAAATTGTCTCTGTTTGCAGATCAGATGATCTTATATATAGAAAACCCTAAAGACACCACCAAAAACTTTTAGTACTGATAAACAAATTTAGTAAAATTACAGGATATGGAATCAACACACAGAAATCAGTTGTGTTTCACTCGCAATGAGCTATAGGAAAAAGAAATTAAGAAAACAATCCCATTTATAATAGCATAAAGAATACTTAGGAATAAATTTAATGAAAGAAGTAAAAGATCTATACACTGAACACTTTAAAACATTGATGAAAGAAATTGAAGACACAAATAAATAGAAAGATACGCCATGTTCATGGATTGGAGGAGCTAATATTGTTAAAATGATCATACTACCCAAAGTGATCTACACATTCAATGCAATCTCTTTTAAAATTCCAGTGGCATTTTTCACAGAAATAGGAAGAAACAGTCCTCAAGTTTATATGGAACCACAAAAGATTATGCCCAGGCAAAACAATCTTGAGCTAAAAGAGCAAAACTGGAGACATCACACATCCTGATTCCAAAATATACTACAAAGCTATAGTAATCAAAACAGCATGATACTGGCACAAAGACAGAGCCATGTAACAGAGAAGAGAACCCAGAGATAAATCTATACATTTATGGTCATTAGAGCTTCTATAAGGTGCCAAGAACACACAGTGGGGAAAGGACAGTCTCTTCAATAAATGGTGTTGAGAAAACAAGTTATCCACGTACGGAAGAATGAAATGGGATCCTTATACCATTCCATATACAAAAATCAACTCAAAATGAGTTAAAGACATAAATGTAAGACCTGAAACTGTAAAACTACTAGAAGACAACATAGGTGAAAAGCTTCTTGACATTGGTCTGGGCAATGATTTTTTGGATCTGACCCTAAAAGCACAGGCAACAAAAGCAAAAATGGACAAACGGGATTGTATCAAACTAAAAAGCTTCTGTGCTGCAAAAGAAATATTCAACAGCATGAAGAGACAACCTACAGAATGGGAGGAAATATTTCCAAACCATACATCTGACAAGGGGTTAATATCCAAAATATATAAGGAACACAAATAACTCGATATCAAGTAACCTAACTAATAAATGAGTAAAGCACCTGAATAGACCATTTTCCAAAGAAGATATATGAAGGGCCAAGAGGCACATGAAAAGATGCTCACCATCGCTAATCATCAGGGAAATGCAAATCAAAACCACAAGAAGATATCACCTCACACCAGTCAGAATGGCTATTATCAAAAAGACAAGATATAGCAAGTGTTAGTGAGGATGTGGAGAAAAGGGAAGCCTCGTGCACTGTTGGTGGGAATGTAAATTGGTAAAGCCAATTATAGAAAACAGCATGGAAATTCATTTAAAATTTTAAAATAGAACAACCATATGATCCAGTGATATATCCCACTTCTGCATATATTTTCAAAGGAAAGGACACCTGTATCTCAAAGAGATATCTGTACTCCCATGTTGATTGCAGCAGCTTTCTCAATTGCCAAGATATGGAATCAACCCAAGTGTCCATCAACAGATGAGTGAAGAAAACTGTGTGTGTGTGTGTATAAAATGTGATATTGCTCAGCCCTAAGAAAGAAGAAAATTCTGACACATACTACAATGTGGATGAATATTGAGGACATTACACTAAGCGAAATAAGCCAGTCACAAAAGGACAAATATTGTCTCAATCCAGTGTTTACACCTGGGAGGTGGGCGAGCTCAGCCTGGAGCCCAGGTGGATTCCAAAGCCTGACGGTCAGCACCACACGGCTGTCCTTCCCCAGGGCGGAGGCGAGTGGAGGGACCCCGGGAGAAGAGTGGGGGGCAGGTCCAGGAGGGGGGTGGTCTTCAGTCAGGAGGCCTTGAGCACCAGGCAGAGGGGGTACAGCAGCCGTCGGGGTCACCCACGAGGAGGGGCTTGGTCAGGGCGGACCCCGCATGGAGCCCCCCAGCAGAGCCGGAGCACCCGGACTGGAGAGTCTCCTCACAGGCTTGTGGGGAGTCAATGAGGTGCGTGAGCTGCAGGTGCAGGGCCGGCTCAGCACACGCCCCATGGATGTGAGGGCCGCCACTGCCCCATTTCTCAGCTGAGGAAATAAGGCCCAGAGAGGTTAAGTCACTTGCTCTGAATCACACAGCCTGTGAAAGGAAGAGGTAGGGGCTGAGCCGAACTTCTCGACCATTTGCTGCCCACCCCGCGCCCTGCCCCCCGACCCAGGTGGAAATGCGTGTGGGCAGGTGGGGAAGTTCTGCAAACCCACAGAAGCACATCCCATCGGCCTGAATCTCCCACCTCCTTCTCACCTCAATCCTCCTAATTAACCCGAAAGCTCGACAGAAGCCCCCAGTCCCTGTGTCCCCACCGTTGAGAGATGGGGTCCTGTCGGCCGGGAGAAGACACAGGTCCCAGAGGCCACGCAGGCGACAGCTCTTCTCCTTCCCTGCAGCCCCAGGTCGCATCCCGGGGGCCCTGGAGGGGTCTCCTCCCCATCTCGGGGGAGCGGGCTGCTCTGCTGTGACAGGTGCTGGCCGCGGCACCGGAGGGACGGGCATCCGGTGCTTTCTCAGCTCCCCAGCCGTCCCTCAGCATGGACGTCCCCAAGCCGGCAGCCCCGGGAGGCGGGCGTGAGAGGCGGCAGTGGCTCTGTAGCAGCTCTATTGCCCCGTGTGGGTCGTGGGTGTGAGCAGGAGGCCTGGCCCGGAGGCCAGGGTGTCCCCAAGGCCAGCATGTCCCCGGCAGAGGTGGGACCTGGGAGGGCCCTGCCTCCCTCAGATGCAGGCTCTCCTCCACACGGGGGCCAAAGGGGTTCACTTTGCCCTGAAACCTCGGTTGAGATTCTAGATTTCACTGGGCACTAGGCACCGGGCTCTGAGCTGGGGAAATGGAGGCACGGAGGCCGCAGAAGTGGAGCTACCACAGAGGGACCCGAGGTCCCCCCACCCCGTTTCCCCTCTCTGCTCCCGTGGCCCCCCTTCTAGCACTTTGTTCCAGGCTTTTAACTTACTTTACTATGAGCTCGAAAAAAAAATCATAATGAGGGAAGTAGATCTTCTTCCAGCCCAGCACATAAAGCGTCTTCCAGCCTGTCCGGACTACCTGCTCTCTGGTGGGTGCAGAGGACACAGCACCGCGCCCACCGCCCCCGCTGCCCTGGGCACCCCCCAGACTGCCCTCCCCCACGCCCCGTGCAGGGGAACTCGGCCTCTGAACCGTCAGCCCTGGAGGCCCCAAGTGCAGGAGCACCGTCAGGGTTGCAGAGAATGAAACAATAAATTCAGGTTCCAAATCTCTAGGGTATTCAGTTCTAAATTTTGTCCTTGAGCCTTAGAAACCAGACAGATCTAGACAATAATTTAGTGCAGGGCAGTTACCCACGGGCACTGGGAAAATACTCACACATGGGCCCTGGGAGCGGACAGGCTGGGAGTCAGGAGGCAGCTCAGTGTCCTGCCTTCGTGACAACCCTTTGAAGTGGGTCCCACTGTCCCTGTTTCACAGATGAGAAAACTGAGGCTTAAGAAAAGAAATAAGCAACTCACCTAAGGATGCACAAGTCGTGACGATGACCCTGGCTTGCACCTGCCAGCCCGATGCTGACGTGCTCCTTCCCGCCTGCTCTTTGGTGGAGGGAGCCCTGTAGGTTAAGGCGGGCTGGACTGGATCCTGCTCTGCCCCCTGGGCTGTCTGTCCTTGGGCCAGCTGATTAACTCTCTGTGCCTCAGTTTCCCCAGGAAAAGGGGAATGAGAGCAGTGCCTGCCCCACAGGGTGTCGGCGCGTGTGAGCCCCGGGCCCACGCTGCCCTCGCCGCATCCGCTCTGCGTCCCCCTCCCCGCTGCTCAGGGCAATGTCACCAACATCAGGCCCTTGGTGTGCTCACCCCTCAGGGGCAAGAGCCTCGCTGCCCCAGGGGACGGGGTGTACCACAACCTAGCTTGTCTTCTGAAAGCCAAGTTGCAAGTCTTCTAAGCAAGAGGGGCTGCTCGGGGCAGGAGCCATGCGTGGTGACAGGAGGGAGGCCCCCAGAATTAATTGCTCACCACATGTCACCACTGGTGACAATTTTGCAATTACTGTCTTCCTAGGAAGAAAAATGTCCCATCCTCTCCCAGCTCCGGTCCCCACAGCCTCCAGCCTGATTTAAGCCGGTCTGGAGGCAGTACCTGCTGGTTCCAAAGGGGAAAATGACACCCCGCCCCACCACCCAGAGGAGAAAAGGACCCCGGGCCTTAAATGACAGCCTGGTCTTTCTCATCTGCTTAATCAGAAAGGGACTGGCCATGCATTGATATCCCCAAGATGGGGCCTCTGATTTGGATGGAGGCTGGCGGAGTCTGACGTGGGGCAGGACTGGGAAGGATGACATTCATTTCCCAGGACGGATCCGGGGGAGAACCCTGCCTGCTCCCTGTTCCCACCCGGCCTCAGATCTTTGCTTCAAGGTTCATCAGAGCCAGCTTGGGAAAAGGACCAGAGTAAACAGTGGTGAACGTGGAGCCTGCTGTGGGGATGGCAGCCCGCCTGGCCCGACGTGGCATGGTGGCTGAGCCATACCGTGGGGACGCGGCCCGGGCGCCAGTGAGGGTCCCCTGAGCCTCTGAGGCTGTGGGGTCGGTCGTCACGGCAGTGCTGGGTCCAGTGCCCCTCCCTCCAAGCCCAGCTCCCACCCTTGCTTCTGAGCCTGGCGGGCAGCCGTGTGGCAGCCTGCTCTGCCCCCGGGTCCCCCACTAGGGCCCGCAGGGGGGAGCACGGTCACCTCCCTTCCCTCCACCCTGGGCGTAGTGACGAGGGGCAGGGGTGGGGGAGGGAGAGCTCTGCCAGGGATGGCTATGGGGCTCGGGCCGACTTCTGGCCCGTCCGAGCTCCGGCCCCCATACAGAGGTGGGTGTCACCAGACAGTCGAGGTGCCCGGGCACTGTGATCCAGGGCCCCCGGGGTACCAGCCCCTCTTCCCAGCCACATAGGGGTCCCTCCTCCCTGTCGTCCCTTCCCCACTGGAAGCCCAGCACCCCTCCCTGGAGATTTGTGCCTGGGTGGGTGGTCTCCGCAACCCCTCCAGGGAGGCGGGCCCACAAGCTTCTCAACCGGGTCCAGATTCCAACATTTTATGCAGAACGACACATTGTTCCCGCAACACAAGGAGCAGAGGCAGCACATGAGGGCTCAGCCCTGGGGCTGGAACGAGAAAGTCTGTGCTCCTTGTCCCGGTCCGGTTCTGCCGCCTTGCCACTGAATATCTCTGCATGGGAACGCCCTGCCCAAGGCGGATGTGTGGGGGGATGGGTCCCGCCACCTCAGCTTAAAGGCAGTGAGAGCTGGGGTGGCCCCGGTCCCAAAGTGAAGCAGAGGAAGTGAAGGTGGGACAAGACCTGCCCAGCCACGCCCAAGCCGCACGTGCGGGGCCTCCAGCCCCAGGGCCCCTCACCACCCAGGCTCGGGCAGGCTCGCCAGCTCCGGGCAGAGCTCGTGGCTTCAACCCACGTCCAGACCCCTGGCCCAGCCGCTGTGGACACTGAATAATGGAGCGCGTGTCTGTCTAGTGCACTGGTTGCTGCTTACGGCAGCGGCGGCAGGAGCAGGGAACCGATGATGCCCAGGCAGCTCTGCCCGCGGCAGGTTCTCAGGTCTTCGGTCCACTAGGCGCTTTGCAACCAACGTGGCGCCTGGAGCAGCAGTAAAAACACCCCGGGCTCCTCTGGCTGCAGCCCTCTGGCTCCTCTCAGGGCAGGTGCTGAGCTTCGTGCTGCCCCCAGCCCGTCCTGCCCTGCAGGGGCCAAGGGACCTGGAGGGGCTCCTCCCCAGAGGACGGAAGACAGGCAGCGCCCTGAGCACCCCCCCGGCCCCGCCGATACGGGCCAGACCAGCACCGCGCCTGGGGAAGCCAGGACGGGCCTTTTCCCCTGGGAGGCACTAATCCCCTCCCCAGGGCCCCAGCCCTAACGCCATCACACTGGGGTATGAACCTGGACAGACAAACATGCCGTCCACAGCACGAATCAAGTTCTGGGGAAAGTGGACAGAAAGGTGGGCGTTGGGGGGGTGGCTTCCTCCTCTGTCTTCCGTTGAAGGAGAACCCACCTGTGCCAAGCAGCTCACCTGTGTCCCAGCTCATCCTTACAATGACCCTCAGGAGGGGTGTTATTTACCCATTTTAGAGATGACAAAACAGAGGAACCAACTTCCCCAAATCACACAAATTGCAGAAAGCTAAATCAGGATTTGAGTTCATGTTTGTCCAGCCCCTTGTACACTGGAGAACAGATGCTGGTGTGTCCCATTTTACAACTCAGAAGATTTCTGTGATCATGTCTTGGTATAGACCAAAAAGTTCTCAAGGCCAGCATGCATCAGACTCCGTGGGGCTTGCTGGTCCCTCCCCAGGAGTTTCTTCCTCGTTAGGCGTAGAATAGGGCAAGAAAAACACCTTTTCACAAGTGACCAGGCAGGGCTGATGCTGCCGGCCCGGGGACCACACTTTGACAAACAGCCCTGTGGACGCTACACCCGGTGCTGCAGAACCGAGGGGGGCCCCGCGGGGAGCTCCGTAGGGGTCACAGGTGGCTGAGAGGCCCCACCCAGGCCGTCTGGAGAGAGATTCCTGGGGGGAGGCTCAGTGCCCAGGCACCCCCAGAGCACAGAGGCCCAGGGCATCCTCCCTGCGGCTGTGTTGCCCCTGCAGCGTCTCCCTCCTTGCTCTAATTACCTTGGTTCCTTTAGGTGGGGAGGCGCCCTCACCAGCAGGAGGTCTCCGTGGAGGCAGCACGAGAACAGGTTTCAGAAGATCCCGCGTGCGGCAACGAAGATCCCGCGAGCCGCAGTGAGACCCAGCGCAGCCAGACAAATAAGTAAAATATTTAAAAAGAAAAACAGGCTTCAGAGACTCACTGTTAATTTTGTGGGGGGCAGGTGTATATTTGAGGTAATTCTAGTGTTTCTGGGATTACGTTTCTCAGAAGCAGGTGCAAATTTGGGGGCGTACATTAATTTACATGAGCCCAAGACACAAAGGAGGTACGGGAGACATGGGTTCCACTTTACAGATGAGAACTGAAGGCCCAGAGGGTTTTCCCAGGTTCAACAACGGAAGCGCTTCTGCTACGACAGTGACTCATCATGGGTGCTTCTCACACACGACGGCTCACGTGGCCTCCAAGTTAGTTGTCCCAACTGACACTTGTCAGACACGTGCAGGCACCTGTCCTTGGATTCTCTCATTCAAGCCTCACGACAGCTTGGTGAGGCAGGTCCTACTATTCCTCACATTCAGAACAAGGAACCAGGCACAGAGAGATGGAGGTCTGTTCCCAAACTCGCTCCACTCGGAAAGTGGTGGGCTCTGGATTTGACCCAGGGCCTGTGCCCTGTCCAGCCTCCCACGACAGGGGCCGGTCCTGTGTCTTTCTGGCTGCAGCGGTCGCATCCCCAGGCCTCCGGACCCCGCAGCCGGGCTCTGCTCACTAGCAAACATGGGGCACGGTCACCCCCTCAAACTCTGAGGCCAGTGTTGGAGCCGATACCACCTACGGGTCCAGCAGCCGACAGAGATGCAAACTGAGCTGTGGATCTTGCCTCCGAGGGTCACTACCTTCCCAGCCTTTGGCCTCAGAGAGCAGGGACGTTTCCCAAGAGCACACAACTCAGAAGCAGGACATCGCTCATCTTGTTGGTTCCAACGCTCTCAGTTTCCCCTGGTCGGGGCACCCACTGCGGGCCTGGGTGCAGCAGGTTCTCCGCCTTCCAGGCTCACCCCGACCCCCGTGGGGCAGGGCGGGCAGGCAGGGCTGCTTCCCAGAGCCTCTCGACAACAACTTCTGCTGCCCTCGAGTTGCTGTGATGTTCCCACTGACACGAACACGCACCCAGCCTGTGCAGTCCTTGCTTCTCTGGTTTAGGGGGAGGGGGCGGGGTGGGGGGAGGGTGGGAATGAAGAGGGGGCGCAGGGGACTGGCCGGCCGCTCAGAGCAGCAGTGGAGGCTTGTGTGGGAAGATGAGGAAGATTCTAGCAGCAGCATCCCATCCAGGGCTCCCTCCCCGCGAGGATCCCGCGCACGCGGCCCACAGGCTCCCTTCTTCCCACACTGCGTGTGCAGAGGCAGACTGGACCTCGTCCCAAAGGGAAGGGACAGGGCCATCTCGCCCTCCTGCGTGACCTTGAGCCCCTTCCCCGCCTGTGGGCGCCAGGCTCCTAGGAAGGGAGGCAGCTGTGACGGCAGGGCCAGGGCCGCCTCCTTCCCGCCGCCAAAGGTGCGGTGCCAGAAGCACACGCTGGGCTTGGGCTCCTGGCACATCTCCTTCTCCACGAGCTGCTTCCAGAGACGCTCGCTTCTCCCTAGACGCCTGTCTGTCCGTTAGTCCTCCGGAGGGCAGGTGAGCCGAGACCTTCGTGCAGAGGCTCGGGGCCCGGCTCAGCCCGCTGTGGACGTCGCCCTGACACCCGCCAGCTCCTCCCGGGAGGACGGAGAGGCGTGGGGCCAGCTGCCACCCACCTGCAGGGTGAGGGGAGGCTCCGGGCAGAGAGGGGCCCAGAGCAGACGGGCGTGGGCCCCGCGTGATGCCCGAGTCCAGTGGGGGGGCAGGAGGCAGCCTGAGACACAGCTCCTGCCCCGGGCCCGGAGGGAGCAGGCTTTTCTTCCGGGAGACTCCAGGAGGCAGAACGGGAGCCAACGTTGGAAGATTCGGGAAGACGGAGAGTGACTCACCGAGAGGAGGCCTGTTCTCACACTGAAATTGGAATCTGCTTCCCCAGGACGGTGCGAGAAACCTGTCGCTCGAGTGTCCGAGCGCGGGCTGGACATCGCCGGCCGGGAGCCGGGCTGTACGGGTGCTGCGGCGGGCGCCTGGCTCTGGGCGACCAAGAGGCGCCTCCCACCCCGCCGCTGGCTGGAAGTACTGACAGAGAACCACCAAGTGCCCAGAAGAAGCGTAAAAGAGCCCAAGTCAGGGGGCTCCTCAGAAGGCTGGGCGGGGTGGGGAGCCTGGGGACCCCCAGCGGGCAGGGGCATGGCCAGGCAGCTGCCCGCCCGGCGGCTCACAAGCCACGGCCCTGGGTGTTTGCTGCGGGTCGGGGGGGGGCATCCTGTGCGGGAGGGTCCTGGAGGGGTCAGGAAAAGGCAGGCACAGGCCACACAGCTGCCGGGCTGGGGGCCCAGGTGTCTGCAGCCAGCCAGAGCTGCCATCCAGGAGCCCCCAGGTGAGAGCCCAGCTGTGGCCCCCGGGATGGGGACACAGGAACGTCTCTGGACACATGTAACTCTTGGCCCCCGAGAGCCCACAGCTCGGGGGCCCCTCCCACGGGAGGTTAAGACGACGATGCGAGTGGCCCACTGGCCTTCCAGCCCCGTCTTGAATGGTAACGCCCTGTGCAGGTGTCTGACCTCTGGACCCAGACTGAGTTCCTCCAGAGCAGAATCCATCCTTACCCCCTCCTCACACCCACCCCGGCCAAACACCCTTACACACACACGCACACAAATACTCGTTAATGTGCTGACACGCCAACGTTTTTCAAAGGGGGAGGGGCGGGGTCTCAGCCCTCGAAATCTGGCCTGACTCGTGGAGTGACACCAGATCCACACCAGGGAAAGCCTAGGTTTACGACCATAAGTATTTCTGATAATAGAAAAGCTGAAGGAAACTGAGGTTCGCTCAGTGGAAGATGGGAAAGTGCCAATACAGGCCTCGACACCTACAGAGTGGAGGGTAGGAGCTGGCCGTTCTCTCAGGTCCTTGTAATCCTGGGTCTTCGTCCCTCACCACGTACGGCCCACTCACACATCCACGTGTGTGCACGCCCACGCACACACACGCACACACGTGCACACATGCACACACTCCCTCCCGGTGAGTTCTCCTGTCTCGCCCAAGGCCTCCTCTGGCCTGGAGGAGCAGGGGTGGCTGAGCTGGTCCCCACGAGGGCCTGGCCGGGTCTCCCTGTTCCCTGGCCCTTCGCCCTCCAGGACCTACTTCTGATGAGCGGCCTCTTAGCTCCCTGGTTGTCGAGTTCTACCCTTTCCTCCCAGGACAATTACTCAGCCTCACTCTTTTTTGAAAGAGAACTTCCCCCATCGAATACTGGGGCCGAAGGGGCAGCACCCCGACCGCAGGTGGATCAGGACCAGGACCAGGACCCCGGCCTCAGCATCAAGCTTCCTGCCCTGACACACGGATGACCCCTCGGGGGCCGGGCCTCCTATGAGTCTGTTTCTCAGAACCACATTTCTGCTCAGGTAAGAGGGCTGGCAGCCTGGGTCCCAGGGCAGCAAGCAAAGGGAGGGGCAAACACCTCTGGATTCTTCTCGCATCCAGGCAGGGGGCCCCACTGTCTCCAGGGGCTTGTCCCCAGCCTGCAGACCTGTGTGGGACCAGCCAGGAACCCGAGGGCGCAGACTGGGGGCTTGGTGTTTCTCTGCGGAAGGAGGAGAGGAAGACGGTGGGAGGGACCATCTGTGGGAACGAGGCCTGAGTTGCCTCCGCTGGTCACCAATGACCCCCCCATGTCTCAGGACGAATGCAAGGGTCAAACGTAACCTCATGTGGTCAGCACGTGAGGTCGGGGGTCTTTCTGGCAAAGCTCCTGGGCCCCCAGCCCGACTCCACTCTGGTTCACCTTCACTGTGTCTGTCCCCACCAACACGGGAGCTCATCTGTGACGAGTGCTGCTGAATGCACAAGTGACTGAATGCACAAGTGACCCCCGGGCTTCATTGTTTCTGCCAACTGTAAAGTGCTGTGCTTCGGGGTGAGTCTGCAGGACCCTCACTGGGCATCCTTCCCGAGGACGGCACGCCCATCAGGGAGTCCCTCCCTGTCCCCGTCCTCCTTCACAATCACAGCCCCACCCATGACCATTAAAACAGACGCCTGGCACCCTCTGTCCGGCCCCGATCCTGCTGCCCCCGCTGCCCCCCCGGCTCCCACTCAGCGGCACAAACTGAGTGGCCCTAACGGGCCTGCCCCTCTCTGAGCCACGTCCGCGTTCCCCCAGCCTGACTGTCGTGGCCAGCCCTCAGCTCATTTCCGGGCTGTTTTGAAAGAAGGGACACGGGCTCGGGAAGACGCTGCTGTACAGAAAACCGCTCGGCCCAGAGTCCTCGGCGCCAGGCCCTGTGCTCAGCGCGGCCCCCGCACGGGGCCCGGCAGACACTGCGGCGCCGGTGGGCGGGGAGCCCGTGTCTGTAACTCCCGGGGGGCCGGGACTCACGTGCTTGTTTTTCCAGGCCTGCGGGTCCCAGAGTCACAGCCAGGCCCCGGGAGGTGGGCAGGCTGAGACCCCCCCGGGGTCCCCAGGAAGGCATGGGCCCCCTCCCTGTTCATTTATTTACTCCTTTATTGGTCCATTCAGCAGATGCGTGTTCAGCTCCCACCTCGGCCGGGTTCAGGCCCAGGAGCAGGAAAGGGAACAGTCAGCAGAAAGCAGCCCGGCCGCCTGTGCAGCTGGGCACCCGGCCAGGGTTCCCCCCAGCACACTGCCCGGCCCATCCCGTCTGCCCAACCCCACCTGGTCAGGGGGCCCAGGCCCTGCCCTCCGGGTCTAAAGCCGTCCCCTCCTGGCGATGGGGAGGTCGAGAGGGGCTGCCGTTGGGTGAGTAGAGCACGCGGCCGCACGGACAGCAGAGGACCCACCGGGGTCCCCACCTCCTCGCCACACGTCCCCTCTTCCCTCCAGCAGCGGCTTCCCTGGCTCCGCGTGGGCCTCAGGACTCTGGCCCACGGCTCCTGGGAACCCAGGTCCAGGGGTCCTGCCATTAGGCCCTGGCCCATCCTCCTGCCTCTCCCTCCAGGATGAAGGAGCCCGGGGGGGGGGCGGGGGACAGCAGGTGTCCAAAGTCCCCCACTCATTAAATGCTCTGAATAAAACATTACTCACAGATTAACTGAGCAGTTTTACGTGAACAACCATTTTCATGTGTTTTAATTTTTCATGGGTACTTTTCTGAAGAACAAGTACATTGTTAATAATTTAGGGGAATGAGACCTTGTTAATCTCCGTATTTTAATAAGGTCCTCCTGTGCCCCCACCATTTATATTTAAAGCAGCTTCACTTTTCCCCAAAGCTGTTCCCTTTGAGGCGAGTCCTGGTGGGGCAGGCAGCAGGGAGGGGTGGGCGTCCAGGTCCGGAAGGAGCCCTGGGAGCTGGTCTTGGGCTTCAGGATGGAACCAGGGAGGCCGTGGGTCAGCACCAGGGGCGGGGAGGGGAAATGCAACCGCCACAGGGGGCCCAGCCCCCCAGCGCCAGCAGGAGCCAAGGGACGCGATGGGGCCACGGGCTGCTGCACAGAGAGGACCCAGCACGCGGAGAACAGAGACCGGGGGAGGGAGGAGGGCTCCTGGGCGGGGAGACGCCCAGCACCCCTGGTTCCCCGAGGGAGGCCCCGCTTCCCCACGTGTACTCCGCAGCAGCCCTGAGCCTGAACACGCATCCTCCAGTCAATGCTCACGACGCCCAGAGCAGGGGCTGACAGCACTCCCCCTTCGCAGACGCGGAGGGAGTGAGGCTCAGACCAGAGCAGCCTTCAGTCAGCAGCCAGGACCCCACGAGGCTCTGCTTGGCTTTAACACCTGCCCTTTTAACCACCACGCAGCCCTGGGGAGGTGACCTGCCCGCACCTGCCCGCACCTGCCCGGCCCAAGCCTCTCGTCTCTGCTCCTGGGGCTGCCTCCACGGGAAAGGCCTCCCGTCTGTGCTCCCACAGCTCCCTCCCCACCCGCCGTGGCTGAGCCCCAGCCCCTACCCGGCCTGGCCGCTTAGACGGGAGGCCCCACGGATATGAATGTGCCCCGAGGCCTGCGGACTGGGCGGAGGCCGAGAGGGAAGGGGAGGAGACAGGCTTGGGCAGCCCCGCCTGGACGGAGGGTGCTGGAAGCAGCCGTCATCCAAGCCTCGCTCTACTGGGAACTCGGGCCTTTCCTGTTTCCAGAGGGAACGCAGTAGCCCCACTCTGGACGAGACTAAGGAGGCGCCTGCCAGGAGTGAGAGACAGGAGGGCCCTGGCTCCCGGGTCACACGGAGCACGGGCTGGTCAGGGGCGGTGTGCGGGGGTCGCGCCCTGCCCTCCAGAGCAGACGGTGCCTGGCTGACGCTGGGGGCCTCGTCCTGCCCGGGATGTGTCATCTGTGGGAAGGCCAGCCCACGACATCGGGACAGCAGGGGACTCTCCTCTCCACCCGCCCCAGATCCCCCATCGGGATCTGTCCCTGCAGGAGCGCAGCCAGGACCGCGGAACGGCCCGTCAGATTCTGCCCCCAGCCCGGGCCCTCACACGGGGTCCTCTCGGCACAACTTCCCTCTGCTCTCTCTCGGGAAGGCAAGCGCTCCGACGGCTGGAAAACAAGCGTGTCTCGCGGACATCTCTAAAGTCAATGCCAGCGCAGCCCACGCGGCATCAGAGCGCACGCCCTCGGCGCTGGGACGAGAGGGTCCCCCGCGCTCTCGGGGACCCACGACTACATTACAAGAGCACTGGCTCCCCAGCCTGGAGTCGCGGCCCCACTCGCACCCCATTCGCTCCTGTCTCAGCCCCACCACATAGGAATGAGGAAAACACGACCCACCGGCTGAGCCAGGCTCCGAGCACACCCCAGCGCCCGCCGCCCCCAGTAAAGCACCGCGTGGTTCCTGTCGCTCCCTGTACGTTTGCTCAGAGCGCTAACCTCACCAGCTTCCCTGCAGCCTCCCTGCTCCCTGCCAGGCACTGAGTCAGCCTCGCTTGGTGGAGACGCTGAGATTCTGGTCCTGGACCCGGGTCCCGAGAAGCAGACCCCCTCGTTCCCCCCACGCTGCCCTACACCCCTAGGTGGGAAGACACTCCCGGTACCCATGTCAGCCAATCTGCCTGAGTCCTGTCTTGCTGGGAGAAATTCCTGCCGCCCGTCTTGTCATGGGCTGAATTGTGTTCCCCAACCTCATATGCTAAAGTCCGGACCCCCAGCATTTCAGGACATGACTGCATTCAGAGACAGGTTCCGTAACGAGGTAATTAGGGTAACTGAGGTCACTAGGGTGAGCCCTAACCCCACGTGACTAATGTCCTCCTGCCAAGAGGTGACTGGACATAGACAGACACACAGAGGAGAGGCCAGGTGAGGGCACGACAGGGCAGCGTCTGCACCCCAGCGAGGTCCCAGGAGGGACCATTCCCGCTGACACCTGGACCTCAGATTCCAGCCTCCAGGACTCGAGAGAGTAAACGTCTGTGCTTCAAGCCCCTCATTCTGTGGTCCTACATTCTGGCACCTGGAGCCGCCTTTCACTCCCGCTCTCTCCACCCCTGGCCCCCCTCCCTTCCCCACCTTGATGAGCCCCTGATGGTTCGTTTAAGTCCCCCAAGAGGCCTCCTCTGACCGCTTTAACTTGTTTGGGAGCCTCTTGTCCCAACTTCCACACTGCCATGTCCACATGTGTGAGCTTGTGTGTACATGCATGTGTGTGCGTATGTGTAATTGTGCGTGTGGTTGTGTATTTGGGCATCTCTGGGACCCCGTTCATAAGACACACTCCCTCAGGGCAGGGGTCATGTCGAGACTCACGGAACATCAGGCTCAGTGGGGCCCCAGGGACCGCGAACCTGCGATCTTGGTTTTACAAACAGCTGGAGGAGGAGGTGACGGCTGTGACGTGTGGCGGGTGCCTCCCAGGCCCAGGCCACCCGCCAGGCCACACGCCTGCTCTGTGCCCTCTGAGGCGACCCAGAGCCCAGTGGAGGCTCTGTCCCCTGCGGCCTGTTGATGACTTTTCTGGGCGTCCTCTGAGGCCGCCCCCCACCAGACCCTCAGATGCACTATTTCCACTAGTGTCCCATCTCCTAAGGACGCGGCGCTGGCCGGTGCTGCCTCGGCAGACACAGGTGCACACGGGGCACCAGCGACGTGAACCCCCCCCAGGCGCACAGACACCCCTCGAGCACACGTGCATGAAATTGAGAACCTTCAGGAGCACATCTCACACCTGAAGTTTACACAGCTTGTCATCCTGATTCACATGTCTCCCCCACTAGACAGGAAAGGCCGTAAGAGCTGGTCTGTCCCCTGGGGCCCGTGTCGGGCACGTAGTAGGTCTTCAGTAAACACTTGCTGAATGAGTAGACATATGTGCGCAAAAGTGGGCACACGGGCACACACAAGCATAGGCAGTGTCCCTGGGGCACACACAGGCGTGCACACTGTCACAGAGGCGCACACATCCATGATGCTTGGGAAGGGACAGAGCAGTGGCTCCAGGGCTTCCGTGAGCAGGCTGGGCTCACTCCTGCCCACTGGTCAGGGCAGGAGGTGATGTCCAGGTGGACCTGCTGTTTTTCCCTCCTGGCTCCTGGGTGAAATACAGACGGTCTGTGGGCAGCTGAGAGACAGCTGTGAACTTGACACCATGACCCAGGGGCAGTTGGGGGCTGCAATAATAGAGTGGTGTCCAGCTAGGGGCCCAGCCTCAGCTGGCCAGTGCCAGGCCCCTGTGGGTGCGGAGCTCTCCAGAGGCCCCCAGCTCCGCAGGGAGACTGGAAAACACCTGCTCCTGGCATGGAGTCCAGGGGCCTTTGAGCACCAGGGCTGAGCCCAGCTCCGCTGGAGGCCGCCCCGCCCCTCCCCCACCTCTGCCTGCACTTGTCTGCTTGGAAGGTGAGCGGAAGCACGCCAGCCAGGACCCCACGTGCGTGGTCTCAGGCAGCCCAGGCAGGGCTTCACCAGAGTGCTCAGCTGCAGAGGAGGTGACCCGCGCAGCTCTGAGCGCCAGGGGTCCCCGGCCACCCTGCCTGCCCTGGGGGCTGACACTCGGAGCTGTGGCCCCTGCCCGGGTAACTAGCTGCCTTGCAGCCGAAGGCAGAGGGCGGACGCGGCTAGCTTCTGGTGGGCCCTGGAACGCGAGGTAAAGCCAGACAGCACCACAGGGGCGAGTCTCTGCCCCCGGGCGTGGGGAGCAAAGGCAGAGGAGCCCCAAATCCACCTCGACGGGTTCGCCACGCGCTGGCGCCCGCTCTCTGCTTGGCCTCTGCCCACCCAGGCCCAGGAGAACCAGGACCCAGGCCGTCTGCTGGGCAGTTCCGCGCATCCTTCCTCGTTTCTCTTCTTAAAACGTCCTTAAGTAGCCTGTGATGACTTTCACGGGGTTAAATGACTGGAATCTACGTTTCCTCGTGGTGCAGTTGACCACCTTGTTTCCCGTGCAAAGTAACATGGCCACGGAAACACAGGCTCAGGGGTCCAGCAGAGGAACTCAGCTTTGGTTCCAGAGTCACCACAGCTGTGCCCGAGTGGCCATCAGAGCTCACCCTCAGCCACGGGAGGAAAGCACGACAATCGTGCTGCGGTGACTCACGTCAGCAGGAGGGGAGGACGGTTGGGCGGCTCCTGTCGTTTTGGGGGGGGGCTGTTGACACCAGGGGGACACGCGGTCTTCGTTAATCCCCGCCCCCGAGCCCGCCTTTCCCAGTCCCTGAGGTCAGACGCCCCCTCCGTCTGCCGTCCTCTCCACCTTCTGTTCCCGTCTTTCCTGCGACTCCTGCCCTTGGCCCTAGTCCCGAATCCTGGGAGCTGCCCCCACAATGCCCCTGGCACTCTCCGTAGCCGTGTCCTCCTGGCTGCAGCGAAGGGACAGGGGCGGGTGGACCATCTTGACAAAGTGACCCATAAAGCAGCTGTGTCCTGACTGCTGCTGGGTCCTGATGGGATCAAACACCAGTGTGACCGTGTGGTCCCCTTAGGGGAGCCCAGGCCAGCTGGAGGCCAGGGGAACAGGCCGGACCACGTCATCCGCTCACACCTCCGCCAAACCCGGGCAAAGGGGCAGGCTCACCAGCGAGGGGGCAGGAGTTCGGCTGAGTCTCAAGGAGCAGGATAAAACCGCACAGGCCCTCTGGAGACGCACTGCCCGCGGGCAGCCTGCAGCTGGAGACGGTGCCTGTTGTCAGCCGCATCTCGGGCGGATGAGTCAGTGCGGGGGTGATTTTTCAGAGCCTGACTGCTGATAGACAGCGTGATGAAATGAGAGATACAGATTGTCACCCTTTGCCATCAAAGCTGCTCTCACTGCTGCAGTTACCTTCTGCCTGGAGGAAGAGGACGGGGTGCAGGGCCGAGCCTGGCTGCTGCGTGAGAGGACCCACCCCGCAGGTTCCAAGCTGGCTAGCTGGCCTTCCAGAGGACTCAGGTGAGTATAGAGTAGCCGTCAGTGTCAAAGAAGCAATGGCTCTGCAGTGGCCTGAGCACACCTCTGCACTCCCCGTGCTGTGTGGCTTTGGGCAAGTTACTTAACCATTCTGAGCATCAATTTCTTCACCTGCAAAATGAATGTAATAGTAATACCTACTTCATAAGATTGTTGGTTTAAGAAATACATGCATGGCTACCTATGGGTCCAAGTAACCCAACTCACAAGCCAACCCCAATAAGGCAATTTATTATCCCACAAAACACACTGTCATAGCGAGGGAAATTCCAGGGTTTTTTAATTGAATGACTCAGCAATGTCATCAAGAACCTAGGTTCTTTACGTCTTTTCATTCTTCCGCCCTCATTATGTTGGGGGTCTGTCCTCATGCTAGGTGTCCATGGTCACAGAGAGGCTGCCACTGTTCCGGCATCACAGCTGGGAATGACACATCCAGAGGAAAAAGGGATGTGCCCTCTGCCTCATGTCTCGTTTCGAAGAACCCTCCTCAGAGCCTCTCACCTCCCTTCCCTGTTATCTCATCGGCCAAGATCATGTCCCAGAGCCCTACTTACCCCAAGGAGATGAGCCAAGGCCTTACCAGGGAAACGTGACCCTCATCCACTTGCCCCCTGGGTGAGGTCAGCTTCCATGAAACACACGACCACATGGTCCCCAAGCTGGAAGGAAGGGTGCCGGGCTTGTGTGGGAGCCCACCCCCCATCCCCTCCCCCTCCGCGGGCTGCAGTGGGCACAGAACCAGCTAAACGTCAGCTGCCTGGTGTTCACATCTGAATGGAGACGTCACGACATGAATGCCAGGCCTCGGCAGACCTGATGACCTGGCTCAAGCACCCCAGAGCCCCAGCAAGCTCTTCTAGAGGACACACTTGCCTTATAAAAGCACATTTCCTAACAAGTAAGCAGAGAGCTGAAGAATCCTATTGTGGGTTTTTGTTATTTATTCCGAAACTGAAGTCAGGCAGTTAATTAAATACAATTACAGAGAACTACACTGACACTAGATTTATAGTTTAAAGAATTATTTAGAAGAACATAAACATATAAGTACTTTTAGATACGAATCATACCAGTTTTCAGCTTCTGCCCTTTGGAGTAAGTTAACCAAATTCCTACTTACAGGAATCAGCCCTCCTTCCCAGCCTGCCTGGAATCCCTCGTCTCCCCGCTTGTCTGGGCTGCGGGCCGGGCTCCTAGCCACCAGCGCTGTCAGCTTCTTGGAGCTGCGTCTCATTTCCTCCAATTAGAGAGACAGCATTGCGGCTCTCCACCTCTTCTCCCGTCACTTCGGGTTTGCCTGTTCCTGGGTTTCCCTGAGCGCTGGAAGGACAGCTGCCCTCTCAGGTGCGGGCTGTCTTCCCTCAGCTCTGCTCTGTTGGCCTCCTCAAATCTTTCCAAAATGAGCTCAGACTCTATCACTGAAAACATGTACTGATGCTTCCAGCCCCTCAACTCCATCCATCTCTCAGAGAAGTCAAGGCGGGTTCTTCCATTTTTAAGAATCCTTTTTTTCTAGCTACACAGGCAGAAGGAAGAAGACGGAAGCCTGTAACTGTAATGGGCCTGGTGCCCGTCATGGTGGGCAGTGATGGCCAGGCGGGGAGGGGACAGCAGGGCTGGGAACCCACTGCTGGCGCTGCTGCAGGTGTGGCCCCCCCCCACCCAGGCCCAGGCCTGAGGAGCCTGCCACGACCTGCAAGGGTGCGGGAGGCCCCTCTTAGGAGCACAGTGCGTCCCCTACCCGCACTGCAGGAACCCTGGGCCAGCGCCATCAACCCACCTGGATGGAAAGGGCAGAGGACAGCAGCAATTCCCCCGACAGCTGTGCGTCCCCCATGTCCACTCCTGGTCTGAGCAGACACTTCCAGAACCAAGCTTGTTATACCAGGAGCTTAGATTTTATGAACCCGCTTAATTTAGTTTTTAAATGCATGCAGGTTCAAATTATAGCAATTGATTTTCATAATGGATGTTTCCTTCTCTTTCAGAGAGGAGACAATAGCTCAGGTCCCCAGGGCAGCACGGGGGTGGGGGTGGGGGGGGTGGGCGGGGTACCGTGAGTTCAGCCAGAGATTGGCGATGTCACAAAATCTCAGATTTAGGCCAGGTGACCAGAACTTTCAGCCTATACTCTTCTCGATCTATTTTAGATCAACCATCCCTCTCCACTTAGGACCACCCAGGACCCCCTCCCCAATAAAATGCACCCACGGAAGTCAATGCTTGACACCTGGGAAGTTCTTATGGAATACAACCTAAATCTCCCTCTCTGTGAAAGGTTATTGTTCTTGCATTTCCTCGGGAGGGAGCCTGGCCCCAACTGTTATTTGATACTGAACACTTGAAAGCGTGGGCTGAACTCCCATGTGAAGCCCCAGCAATAAATTACAAAAGGAAACAATTCCAATAGCCATAACTGCTGTGAGAGGCCTTTGTCTTCACTGAAGAATATCTTTCTAAAAGCCTATCTCCCACCCCACTGCCTGCCTCTATTTCTAGGTGGGAGGGGAATAAGGAGAGCATTGTGGGGGAAGGAAGCTCAGGCACAGAAATAACCCAGTGTGTTCCGCTGGTGGGGATATTAACAAAATCTCATTTAGCACGAAGCCCTCCTCTCGGACCAGCTTAGACCGGCAGGAAGGCAGCCGTGCAGGTGTAGGCCTGTTTAAAGGGGTTAAGGAATGAAAAAACAAGTCAATTCTAATCTATTGAGTGGAAAATTCAATAGTTAAGCTTTGAGTAAAGATGATGCTGGCTTGGGAGCTTAGGCGATAAAGACTTCTTGGAACCGGTGGGCTCCAAGGGGGTCCCCACAGAGGGAAGGAGGGAGGGGGTAGTCTAACCACAGGCTCGGGTGGTGGGGACGTACCCCTCGTTTACCCTGAATCGTGGACACTCCTAGAGGCGGCTGACACCCCAGCGCAGCAAGAATGCCGCTTGTGCAACGTTCGTCTTGGCGCCGTGGGCCACGGGGCTTCCGCCGAGGGATAAGCGACCCAGCAAGTGGGAGGCGGTCAGGGAGGAGGGAACGGCAGGGCAGCTGCCGCCCTTCCCCTGCAGCTCCGGCTCCTGGACCTTGGACCCGTGGTTGGGGGCAGGGGTGTCTCCGTTAGGGCGCCCCCTTGCCTGTCCCTCCTCCTGTTCCTCCCGTGCCCCCTGCACTCAGCTCTCTCCTCCCAGACTGGATTCCAGGCCCACAGCTTGGAGCGGATCCAGCCAACACGTGGGCCTCACGCTGGCTTGTCCTCAGGTTTCTCTGCATCTGCCTCTTTCCGTCCCCTCCCGCCCTCCTCCTCTTCTCCAGTATTCTCCTTCTGTTCCTCCTCTCTGTGTTTCCTCCTCACCACTCCCCCACCCCACCCCTTACAAAGCTTGCAAACCTCTTTTTGCTGGTGCCATCCCTTCCGCATGAAATTCCACCGACGTGCCACTAAATTGTACCCACGCACGACTCAAGCCCACTTCAATCCCCAGCCCCTCTGGGCGAGCGCTCAGAGCTCACGTCCTTCTCTGTCCTCTGAACCCCTCACTGTTGGTCGTCTTTTCCTGACAGCGGAGCAGCGGAAGTTGCAGTGCTGGTGCCCACCCCTGTCCCCGGGTATAAGCTCCTCGGGGTCGGGTTGAGGTCAGGGTTGCAGGGCCTCCCTCCCGGCACCTGGCACAACTCCTACGTTGTAAGGACCAGGTTCTCTGGGACGAACGAGGCCTCCCGGGTTTCAGGAGCTTCCCCCGCTGGAGAGTTCCCGCCCCTCCTGCCCCTTTGTCACCAGCACCGTCCCTTAGAGGTCCCTTGCACTTCTCTCTGAGAGGACAGGTCCACAGTCAGAGACGGGAATGAACGTCTCCCGGGTCCCCGGGGTCACAGGGGCCAATTTAACTGACTCCCCACCAGCCTCTCGGCTCCACTAAACACCTCTAGTCTCCCAACCAAGGAAGAGCGAAGACCAAATACGATGAAATAACGATGAAGTTCTCTTCTTCCCGAAGGCTTCTAGGAACCAGGATGTCAGGACTGGTGAAATCTTTAGAAACGAGCTAGTCCAAAACCCACAATTTACAGGCGAGGAAGCTGAGGCCCAGCGTGTCCGAAAGGCACCTGAGACCACCCAGCGGCTGGTCAGAGCCGTGCTGACACGGCCAGGGGTCTTGGCTCCAGGACCCTCTCTGTGCCCTCCTGGAGAAGCTCTGCCCACCCCCCGCCGGCTCCCCCGCCTCGCCCCGGCTGCCACTCTTCCCTCCCAGCCACGGCCACTTGATAAGCGCAGTGTGTCTTCAGTCTCGCCAAGCATTTTGCGGGGAGCAGCGGCCCCTCCCCGGGAGCCAGGTTCCGAAGCAGGCGGACACTTGCCAGCCTGTTACCGCAGCCCTCAGCTCCGGTCCTGAAGGGGAGCCCTTGCTCGGTTGCACTTCACCACGGCACAGATGTACGTGTTGGATCGTGTGTTGCAGGTCCATGCTGGGCCCCCCCGGCCTCCTTCTCCAGTGAACAGACGTGGAAACTGGTTGTGATTCCCTGAGCACTGAGGCTGGGAGACCTCGGGCTCCGGGGGAATAGGAAGCCGCTGCAATCACGGGAACGTGTTAGCCACCTCCGCGGTGGCCGAGGAGCTGCCAACTGCTTACCTCAGCAAGAAGCCCCGCGGGATGGAGGCACCCGCCCCCCCCCCCCCCCCACCCCGGCCCGGCTCCTGTTCCAGTCCTGGAGCCTCTGCACAGAGCCCAGTAGGTGCTGGGGGGGTGGATCCCACCTCAGCAGGAGGAGCAGCCCCTGGGGGGCCCAGACAACAGCCAGCACCCGCTCCAAAGCTGAATCCGCAAGGGAGATGGAGCCCCCAGATCCCCTCTGCCTCCTCACCCCAGGCTCTGTGTACTCAGGCCGCCCCCCCAGCCCTGTGTACTCAGACCTCCCAGCCCTGTGTACTCAGACCTCCCCCCAGCCCTGTGTACTCAGACCTCCCAGCCCTGTGTACTCAGACCTCCCCCCAGCCCTGTGTACTCAGACCCCCCAGCCCTGTGTACTCAGACCCCCCAGCAGTCACTCCCCAGGGCTGAGCAAGACACAACCAAGCTGCACACAGAACAGGGGTGCCGCCCCGGGCCTGCGGTCCCGTGTGGTGGAGGGGAGAGGGGAGCAGCGTGGCCCAGCTCCCACACAGTGTGGTCCTTCGGAAGATGGTCCCTCCGGCTGTGACACGGGACAGGAGGGAAGGCTACCTGGGTGAATCTCCGGAAGTTACACGTGACCCAAAGCCGCCTCCACTGAGCTCTCAGGCCGACGTGAGATTCAGCCACGGGTTGGGGGCGGGGTGGGGGGAACAGGGCAGGAGGGGCACTGCCCCACCAGTGGGTCCCCAGGTCCCACCCCAGCTCCTTCCCTTAGGAATAACAGGACTGAGGGCCAGGGGCTTGACGCCCACCCCAAGCCTCCGCTGCCACGTCTGAAAGCAGGGCCAAACACCAGGCGTTGGCTATTGGCCTCAATGTGAAATGCCCACTTCCCCGCGCGGCCAGTGCTGGCTCGGTGGAGGCTCCCCCCGTCCTCCTGCAGAGGACGATGCTGCCCCTGGTCACTTCCCAGCTGGCAAGCAGGCTCCAGGCTTCCCCGCTCGCTGCAGACTGGCCCCGCGCAGCCCCGTCTGCCCACATCCCTGACCAGCTGAGGGGCCGCCGAGCCCAGGGCGTGCCCTCGCGCCCAGAGATCCCTCCCCTCTGAGGCTGAGGAAGGGGCTCCAGCCAGGGCCCCGGTCGTACCCCATCCTGGCTCCGCAAGAGTCTGCAGGGGCAGGAGCGGGAGGGACAAGTGGCCGGAGAACACAGGGCCTGGACAGTCTGGACCCCTCCCTCCTCATCCTCATCCGAGGGCCCCCCGCCAGGAGCGCCAGCCCCTGCAAGAGGGAGGCCCAGCCATCCCCCACTTACCAGCCCAAGGAGAGCTTTCTTTTTATTGTGGCTGCCGTACGTGGCGAAGAAGGGTGTGCTGGACTCTCTTTGCTGCTTCGTCTCCCTTTTTTCCAACAAGTCAGTGCATGTTACAAGAACCCGTCAGAGGTGATGGGCCTGGGTACACTTGCCTAGCTGCTGTAATTCACACCAAAGCCAAAGACTCTGACGTTTCTGTTGCCTTCGCAGCTTTCAGGTGGGTCTAAGCACACTTTTTATTAGACTCTTGTGAAATATTACAGGAGATTCCAGAATTCCCACTGCTGTAAAAGGCCCGAGGGCGTCCGGACCCTGTGGTGAAGGCCCCTGGGAAGGCTCAGGCCCTTGACCCTGATGCTTGGCTGCGGCGTGGCGGGGGGCAGAGGGAAGAGGCGGGGGGCACAGGGCTCTGACCTGTGTGGCCTGACTCCTTCGTTCTGCCCCCCAGATAAATGCTCTTTACGGGGAAAGCAAAGAAGTGGCGGTTTCAGCCTCTGTCCGAGCCTTGCGGGAGGCCCGGCTGTGACTCGCAGCTGTGGTCCCCAAGCTAGGGGGGCGGAGGCATCTCTCCCCTGCCCCCTTTTCTCTCCACGAGCCCCTGCTCTTAGGCCATTCTCCAGCAAAAGGAGCTCGGAGCCCCAGAACATCAGGGCCAGGAGACATGGAAGGAACGTGGGGCCTCCTTGCTAGTTTTAGAGATGGGAACCCTGAGGCCAGGAAAGCCTAGTGACCTTCCCAAGGCCGCACACACCAGCTGGACACGCGGCCAAAGCGGAGCTCAGATCTGAGGCCAAGGGGCTGAGCTCTGGCTGCTCACAACCCCTGCCAAGTGCAGCCCAGGCTCAGCACCGTCCTGACCGCCCGGGGCCCCAGAGCTGCCGACCTGGAAGAATCCCCCAGAGGGCAGGTAGGGACAAGCACCCTGACGCGTCCCCACCCCGAACGGTCCTCTGCGCCCACTGACACAGCTCCCAGACCAAAGGCTAGAGAGAAGGGCCGTCCCGTCACTCCCTCCTCCAACCCCGTGAACAGCAAGCCGCCTAGTCCAGAGCCGCAGTCAGGGACCCGGCACTGATGGGCACAGACGCACGCCGGCCCGTGCAGGGCAGGGGGCAGAGGGCAGGATCCACAAGGTCAGCGGCTGGGGGAGGGGCTGGGAAGGCTCCCGGGAGGCCTACCTGAGCCAGGCCTGCAGGGGCGGCTGGGCGCTGACCAGAAGAGGCTGCGAGGGCCCAGGCAGAAGAGGGCACGGAGCTGAGAAACACGTGGCCTGGGGCGTCCCTCCCAGGGAGGCACGAGTCACAGACCCGGCACAGTGACCCCACAGCCCCTTTCAGAACAGCAGTTTTGTCTCTAGGTGATGGGGAGCTACTGAAGGCTTCTATGCAGGGGAACGACCTGGCTCAGATCTGGTTTTAGCTGAATTACTTTGGCAATAGAGGAGGATGAATTGTTGACTGATCAGGAATGCAGTCCCCAGACGTCAGGATGCTCTGGGCAGTGACTGCCAGGGGACATCAGAGGTCTGGATTCCAGCCCGTGTCCTACCCTCAGACCCTGAAATGCGGGCGCTGTGGGGAACGCCGTGCCAGATGTGCGGAAAGCAAGCCCCCCAGCCCCTGGGATTGCCCAGGACAGCAGAGCCCGCTGGGGGCTGCGCCCTGCCCCCCTGCAGCCCCCATGACTCCCAGCCTCCTCCTCTCCCACATCCAGAACCACGGCCTTCCAAGCCCACCACGGACGTCCCCAAATGTCCCCATGTGCATGTCCGGGTCCCCCCTGCTGCCCGGCAACCAGCCGGAGCTCAGCCACCCTGCACTGTCTGTCCTGTGGGGGCCACGGGCTTCTCCAGTTTGGTGCCAACTTCCGTGAGAAGCCCTCCTGGTCCCTGAGACATGGGCTGCCGGTCCCCTCCTGACCTCCTGGCTCCTCTCAAATGATGCTGTGCTTGGACATCCTCCCTCACCAGGCCAGCTCCTGCTCAGGGTCAGGGCGGGGGAGGGACGGAGCTGAGGAAAGGGTTTGGGGTCGGGGAGGAACGTAGGAAGGAGGAGATGGTGAAGGATGGCAGGGAAGGGGCTGGAAGCTGTCACCAGTGTCCTGTGACCTTGTAACACTGGCCGGCCTGATGCCTGAAATTTCCCAATAGCATCACTCCTTTGAGTCTGACTTTGAAAGTTCCTCTTAGATGCAAATCAGCTTCTCAGAGGTGTAAACACTTTAATGGTAACATCACATGTTCCTAGGGCATCCCCAGGATGACGTCGAATGTTCCTAGGACAACATATGGTGAAAAGTACCTTCACACCATACCTCATCATCTCAAGAAGCCCCGCGAGGCAGGAGAATGGTGGCACCTCTTTGTCAGGTAGAGTGACCGCAGCTGGTGACACGGAGGGTGGCCCCTGTGCTGGGCGGCAGCGGCCGACCCCACTTCCTGACCTCAGAAAGAGCGTCTGCACCATCCGTAGACCGTCACGTGTTTAAGCTGCCTGTGGCCAAGGCCCTAGTAAGCGCCTAATAAGAGCCAGAGGCCGTTTCTAAGGAGGACCGGCGGTCAGAGGTGGGGCTGCACCGGCAGAGCTGGAGGCGGCAGAGCTCTGCCCTGGGAACCGGGCGGCACCTGGGGAAGCCTTGGGCTGGGCGGCTGGTACAGCACCCACTCCAGCCCGCGCGTTGCTCCCTGGGAAGCGCGGCTACAGGCCTTCTGAGCCACAGCCCTGGGAAAAGGTGGAAGTAAAGAGAATGTCCCACTCTTGTCACTGTCAACAAAATGCTGCAGGAGCGAGCTGGGCCCAAGCAGAGCTGGCTGTGTGTGCAGAAGGGGAGGGGTGCCGCGTCCCCCCACCAACGCCCCATGCGGTGGCTGGAGGAGAGTTCTTCCAAAGCTGAGACCCAGCAAGCCGCCGTCCCCCAAACGGAGAGTTATAAATGGGGGCTGTGAGCCGGAGCTCTGGTGGAAGAGAAAACCGTGACCCCAGCATTTATCAGGCGCTTTTATTGAGTCCTGGCGGACAGCAGGAGTCTGCGCCCCACAGAGATCAGATAAGGGTGTTATCACCACAGTCACCATTAATTTACGAGCTAAGGGGGCGTGTCGAGCTTCAGGGGCTAGTGAGTAAGACACACAAATATTCCGCTTAAGAGCTACGTCCAGACGTGAAGAACTGTGGCTGCGGTGATTTGCTCACTGAGGCGCGCAGGAGCAAACAGACCAGCATCCGATCGGGTTTGAGGGAACCGTGTCTCTGCAGAGTTCGCTCTGCCGCAGCCTGAGGCTGGAAAGCCCGGTTCCCCAGCCCCACCAAGGAGGCAAGGACCCTCCCGGGCTGCAGCTAGAGACACAGGGGACGTGTCCAGGGAGCTCCCCGTAAGGCCGAGGAGCGGCTCCCCCGTCCCTGCCCGCAGGGCTGACCATCGCCACGGACGGGTCATCGGTTCCTCTTCCCCTTTCCTGGATGGAGGGTGGATCATTCTCCCTGGTGGTTATGTTAGCTTTTCTGCATGCTGGAGTCTCAGGTGGGCTGGAGTGAAGAGCTTTCTGTTCATGGGTCTCAAGCCCTTGGGAGCCGACCTGGGACGGGGGTGAGGCCTTGCCGGTCACACAGCATTGAGAGGCCTGGCAGCAGCGACCAGGTGGGATTTGGGGGCTGCCGTGGGAGTCGGGCGTGTGTCCTGTCGGGGGGAGTGGGGGCGGAGTGGCAGAGACAGCTGGCCTGTCAGTCGTCTCCAACGGCCCTTCTGCGCGTCTGCGTGGTGAGCGGCGTGTCGCTGCTGGGCTCAGAGTGACCGCGTGCAGCGGACACCATGCCCAGCCCCGGGCAGTGGTTACGGCCGGGGGACTGAGTTCTGACCCCTGAGATGCCAGCAGCAGATTTTGTGTGAAGCTTGTAGGGAGACGACGGTCCTGCCCAGTTCCCTCCCCGTCATCCTGGGACAGAAGGTGGTGTGAGAAGCAGAGCCTGAGTGTGAGCGAGGCTGCCCCGTCGCCCACGCGTGCTGGCCTCCTGGTCTCTGTCACGGGAGGAGGGACGCCCTGCAGTTTGTTTAAGGAGCTGGTTTTGCTGAAGCGGAACATAATTCTTAACTGGTTCAAGCTCATCACTTATATTCTATGAGTCTTCGTTTAAAGACTCTGTAAAATGGGGACAAAGAGGACCTGTGTCCAGGACTTTTTATGAGAATTTAAGTGGAATAAAATATTTTTAAAGTCCAGCCTATCAAGTGACAATTGCTGAGTTAATAGAAACTGTTACTGCATTTACTACACTCACTAGCTCGTTATTATTATTACACAGCGTCAGTGACCAGTTGGAACCAGATCCCAGCGTGGGTGCTCTCACTGCCGTGGCCCCGCGTTTGCATCCTATCGTCATATTAGTTCTTAACACCTAACATTACTACGTATACTCAAGGCGCCAGAGCAGAGGACGGGGAGGTTTTGTTTGAGGTCCAGCAGCAGGAAGGTTTACTGCCAGCAGCGGAAAGCGCTCGGGGCAAGGTCAGGCCCCTTCTGCAGAGGGACCGAGTGGCTGCTGTGGCCTTGGGGCCGCCGGCCCTGGCACAGCCCCTGGATGGGGCAGCACAGAAGCCGCCATGGGTGGCCACGGGTGAAACAGAAAACACAAAACAGGCAGCGGGCGGGATGTGGCCAGAGGGCCACGATTTGCTGGCCTCCAGCCTGAAGGGATGATGCGCTGTGAGGAGAGACACACGACAGACGAGGGGTCCCCAGTTCCGGCCTGCCCCCCACCCGTCTCCCTAGCTCGTCCTGGGGCTCTTAGAGTGAGTCAAGTCCAGCTCGTGGCCCCCTGCCTTCCACACCCCCGCTTCACCCCCAGAGCTCCTACCCACCCTTTGGTCCCCAGCCTTGATACTTACCGGGCACATCCTCAGAAAGCCTTCCTGACCCCACACCCCAGGAGGAGCCCCGCCTCTCACACACTCTGCCCAGGTGTTGGGAGGCCGAGGTCACGGTCGAAATGCTCAGGGTTAATCAGGGACGATCCCGGGAGCGGGAGCTTCGGGCTGGAAGGTGGATAAGATGGGGGCTGGTGGGGCGGGAGGGAGAGGAAGCAGGCCTCCGGGGCCCCAGGGCAGGACAGGTGGGGGTCAGCCCTGGGCCCCGGCGGGGGGCACCTGCCAGCCCTGGCTCTGGTGCCGCTCCAGGAGCTGGTGTCTCCAGCAGGCTTTTAAACTTGGCAATGAAAAGCACGACTTTATGGGCACCAGAAACTGGCTAAACTCATTAGTTTTCTTCTTAATAGAAAATTAATGCTGGGATGAGTGAGCCGGCTGCGGAGGGGACCTCTGGCTTCAGACATGAAAAAACGGCAGAGCCATTTCCTGATGTTGACGGTTATTTCTGTCTTTACTCACAGCATCACAGCAGAAGTGAGTTTTAATTGTCTTCTCTTTTGTAGGGGAAGCATAGCTTTACAGTCCCAGAAATTTCATTTTTCTCCAGAGGAGGAAGAGAGGACACCAGCCCTCATTTTGCTTCACCCTTCACCCCGCTCTTTCCCTCTCTCGTGTCGTTAGGGCAACAGTGCCGTGGGGCCGGTCCTGCCTCCAGGGCCAGGGAGCTGAGGGCAAGGCCATGGGGCATCTGTGCAGCCCGAGAGGTCAGCTTTCCTCTTCGTGTCCTAACCCGCCAGCAGCACCTGGTTCTGGAGGCTGAGCCTTGACAAGTGGAGTCAGGGGAGGAAGATAGGGAAGATGGAAGAAAAGAAGGAAGGAGGGGCAAGGGGAGGGGGAAGGGAGAGGGAGGGGGAGGGGAGGGGGAAGGGAGAGGGAGGGGAGGGGAGGGGGAAGGGAGAGGGAGGGGAGGGGAGGGGGAAGGGAGGAGAGGGGGAAGAGAAGGGGAGGGGGAAAGGAGGGGAGGGGGAGGGAGGGAGAGGGGTGAGGAGGGGGAAGGAGAGGGACGGGAGGGGAGGGAGAAGGGAGGGAGAGGGGGAAGGGAGGGGAGGGGGAAAGGAGGGGGAGGGGAGGGAGAGGAGGGGGGAGGGGAAAGGAGAGGGAGGGAGAAGGGGGAGGGGAAGGGAGGGGGAGGGGAGGGAGTGGGGGGGCAGTGCCTAAGTAGCATCTCTGAGAGCTGACCATGAGCTAAGCACATTAAGGGCTTTTACGTATTTAATCTTATTTAAATTTTGCAACAGTCCTCTGCGATTGGAGTGATTTCCTCCGCCTTGGAGAAGGGGAATCTGAGTGTCCGGGAGGCGGGTGAAATCAGAACGCGTGCGACTCCAAGGGAGGCCTGTACCGTCTGCCCTCGCGGCCCCCTCCCCCCCACGCCCGCCCTCCCCATGCCTGCTGCTCAGACCCCACCTGGAGCCCAGGCGAAGGGTCCCTGTACTCACGGAGAAGCAGGGGCTCCAGAGAGGGCCCGGGGCCTCGCAGGGGCTTCTGTGAGTGTGGACGGGTCCCTGGGAGGATGGCAGCCCGGGGGCCGCGGGGCCAGCAGGACTCCAGCCCAGCACACCGCCTGCCCCACTGGAGGAGCATCCAGTTCCGAAACCAGCGTTCCACCTCCACCCAGTCGCTGCAGCCCTGTGGCCTGCCTGAGCACCTGCGACGGGGTCGCCCGGCCCCGGCGCCTCCTCCAGGGGCTCCGCAGGGAGGGCCAGTGACGCCTGCCTCCGGGGAGGAGACCGTGTGAGGACCGGCTGCCTCGGCGGTGCCGGCCTCAGCTCCCCTCCAGAGCAGACGCGGTGAATCGGGCCACACGGCCCCCCTGCAGCATGGGCTACAGGCCAGGCGTCCGTGTCAGACACAGGCTCAAGTCCACACCTGACCCTCACCGTCCGTTACTTCAGGCAAGACGTTCACCCCCAGCCTCGGGCTCCGCGTCCACGGATGTAATCACAACCCTACACCGTCACCGTAAGGAGCGAAGAGGTCACCGCCGGGAGGACCGTGGGCCTCACGGGCCCCGGGACGTGTGAGCGGCTGAAGCACACTCGGCCCAGGGTCCTGCTAGCACGGGGTGTGGGGAGGCGCTCTGTCTGCTGGGCTCTCTGCCCTCCCCTATAACCACCGCGCTTCACCCATCACCAGGACGCCGCTGAAATGTGGCTCCCTCCCCACAGAGCAGGAGACCGGGGTCTGTAGAAGTTCTATTGGGGGATGTGGCACCCACCAGGTCTCCCCCTGCAGCTTCTCTCACCAGCCCCCCAGCCTCCCCTCCTGCCTGGGCAGGAGGCAGAATGGAAAACGGAACAGCCCCGCAGGGGACTCAGGGTCCCTGACCAAGAGCCGCTGGGACCACACCCCAGCGTGGAGGAGCTCTGAGCCTCTGTTCTAGAAGAATTCTCTTCCATAAGTGAATTGGTGGTGTGTTCGAATCCAGGAGGAATGATCCTGCTCTGCCCTTGGAAGCTCCCAGGAGCTTAAGAGGTTGGCTGACAACCTCCTGTAACAGCCTGAATGCCTCCAGCACAACGTCTCCCTGGTGTGAACTGGCCTGAGAGCTTTCACACCATCTTCTAGCAGGAAGGATGTGAGAGAGAGAGCCATGCTCGTCCACATCCTCACTTGCAGGTGCATCTTGCTGTGATCCGGGAGGGTGTCAGGTGGCTTAACACCTCCAGCCAGAGACCTCTGAGAAAAGATTCGGAAAAGCGCTGCCTTAACTGTTGACACATCTCGGACAGACATGATTCCCACCTTCTCTCAGGGCCATTGAATGAATGAGTGCTCCTGCAAATGTCCAAATACTCAGCGCTGAAATGCATCCTTATCTAGACGTCCTGAGCCGACGCTGTGGGAGCGTAAAGGTCAGGACTAAGCCAGCCCCCGGGCAGTGTTCTGACGGAGTGGATCCTAAGTGCACTCGCCCTCCAGGGGCGCCTCTGCTGGAGTCGTTAATCCATCAGCAAAGTGATGGTGTAGATCTTCCGAGGGCTTGAGCCCACTAGGAATAATTCGGAATAAGCTGGGGATTTTAAGCGCCTGCGTTACTTGGGGCTGATGGACCCTTGTTTGAAAAGTACCCAAGATTAGTTCTAATCAGGCACAGTGAGGCCAGCAGATCAGGAGGCAACTGTCCCCAAAGGTAGATTGTTACTCACGGTTCCCAAGAAGAGGGTGCCCGGGGGAGCTCCAGGATCCAGAAGGAGTAGAGGAAACCCGAGCAAAGCCCTTGCTTGTGGCTGTCGGGGGAGGAACGGGGGAGGCAGCTGAGCAGGCCGAGGACTGGACGTTTGGATGACACCTTTCAAGTATAAAAATTCAAACACCATGAAAATTGCCCCCAAAAAAGAGAGGAAAAACCTCCCCGGCCTGGAGATGCCAACCATTGACTCTGCGGTGACCGTCCTTCCAGAGCAGCCCCTTGATAGACGTGTGCATATAATTTTCTACAAATGGCATCATTCTCTACAAGCTGTTCTACCATCTTGTTTCATGCAAAATGTCATTCAAGGATTTCACCTGAATCACCATTTTTAAGAGTTACAGTGTCTTGCTGATGGCAATGTAAATTGGTGCAGCCACTATGGAAAACAGTATGGAAGTTCCTCAAAAAACTAAAAATAGAACTACCATACCACTCCTGGGCATACACCCAGACAAAACCATAATTCTAAAAGATACATGCACCCCAATGCTCATAGCAGCACTATTTACAACAGCCAAGACATGGAAGCAACCTAAGTGTCCATCAACAGATGGATGAATGGACAAAGAAGACGTGGTACATATATACAATGGAATATTACTCAGCCATAGAAAAGAACGAAATAATGCCATTTGCAGCAACATGGATGGACCCAGGGATTATCATACTAAGTGAAGTAAGTCATAAAGAGAAAGACAAATACCATATGATATCACTTATATGTGGAACCTAAAATATGACACAAACGAACATACCTACAAAGCAGAAACAGACTCACAGACATAGAGAACAGACCTGTGGTTGCAGAGGAGGAGGGCAGTGGGGGAGGGATGGACTGGGAGTTTAGGGTAAGCAGATGCAAACTGTTATATACAGGATGGATAAACAACGAGGTCCTACTGTATAGCACAGGGAACTATATTCAATATCCTGTGATAAACCATAATGGAAGAGAATATGATTTAAATTCTGTCCAATATGATCATGAAAAATGTCTCATTATTGTTGCTCTTTGCACTTATTGGATTTTTACTGGAGATGGAGATCTTTCTGTAGGTTTATTGTGCATCAGTGTCTCATGTATGCTGTACATGAGAATCTCCTGTTCAAACACTTTGCCCATTTTTCTATTGGGTTTTGTCCTTGTTCTTGCTGATCTGAAAAGGCAGTGATGCCCAGTGGTTATGAGTCCCGGCTCCACCTCTTCCAACCTGTACAACCCTGGGCGAGAACGGACCTCTCTCTGTGTCTGCATCCTTACCTGGCATAGTGATAACGTCCCCGTCCTCCTGGAGGCGCAGTGAGGATCGTGTAAGTTAGTGAGTCCGACACAGATAAGTCCGTGCCTAGCACAAAATAAGCATTCAGTGACATGTTAAAGCCGGGGTGAAATGCAAAACATTTTGACAATCGTGTAGCACAAGCATCAACCAATTAGGATGAACGTCGGCTGTGGCCTTGGGCAGCACCCTTCAGGCACAAATCTGCATTTTCCTGTTGGGGGGGCCAGGGGAGGCAGGTCCTAGGGGAGCTGGTGACAGGGGGGAGGTCACTCGGAGCCCAGGGAAGCAGCTGTTTGCCAGCTGGTCTACAAGCCGAGCAGCACCCTGGCCTGTGGTCCAGCTGCACCGCCCTTGCAGGCCAGGTGACGTCAGCAACCTGCCACCGGTGAGACTTCTCACCTGTTGCTCGGTTTTGCCCACGGTTTCTAAAGCTTTAAAATGTTATGTGGGGCTTCCCTGGTGGCGCAGTGGTTGAGAGTCTGCCTGCCAATGCAGGGGACACGGGTTCGAGCCCTGGTCTGGGAAGATCCCACATGCCGCGGAGCGGCTGGGCCCGTGAGCCACAACTACTGAGCCTGCGCGTCTGGAGCCTGTGCTCCGCAACAAGAGAGGCCGCGATAATGAGAGGCCCGCGCACCACGATGAAGAGTGGCCCCCACTTGCCGCAACTAGAGAAAGCCCTCGCACAGAAACGAAGACCCAACACACCCAAAAATCAATCAATCAATAAATAAATTAAAAAAAAAAAAATGTTATGTGATCAGAAGCATCAGCCTTTTCCTTCGTGCTTCTGAAATGCCTTACCCACCCAAAGATCATACAAATGTTCTCCCATGTTTTCTGTCCTCTTTTAACACGTAAAATCTTTGAGTGAATTAACATTTTCTGTTGCTGTTTAGTTTCTTAAACAGACTCCTTTTTATTGCAGGAACCATACCCTACGGGTTGCAATTTAAAATACACATATATGTGTGCATAATGTAATGTCTATTCTATAATATATAGTATATGTAAGATATAATACATATTCATGTGTGTGTATAATATTATATATCTCATGTAACATAAACGTACCAACAGCAAAGCACCAAGGGGCTTCAGCTGCCCCGGTGCCGTGGCACAGGCCCAGGTGGCGGCCCGTCAGCGAGACTGACCCTCGGGCCACCCACACCCCCTCATGGCACACTCGGTGCCCATCTGGTCAGTGCTCGACGCTCCCGCCCACGTGGGGAGATTCCACAAGGACGAGGGTGAGGTTCTTCCAGCTTCTCATTCTTCCCCAGTTTCCAAGCGCAGGGCCTGGCGTGTGGTGGGAGCCGCACAGGTGTCTGTTCAGAGAGGAAGAGACAGACAGACAGACACGTGGAGGAGAGAGCGGAAGGTGGGCTCCGGACTCTGCCTTCCCACCGCCGCCCTAGCCCCTCAGCCACGTGTTTCCCCAGAAATGGGTGCTCAGCACAGGTGGCTGAATTAACGTGAACAGAGGTGAGGTGAAGGGGGCCGTTTGGCCCCAGGTCCCAGAGCCCAGAAGCACTCCCCCAGCCCCCAGCCCCCAACGCTGCCAAAGCTGAGTTATTTCTCTCCTTGGGTGAGAAGCTCCTGGAAAACAAAGACCGTTGACCGCCATCGTTACCTCCCCACTGGCACGTCCTTGCCTCAGTTGTGCCCAGAGATGTCTGGGGAATGAAGCGGGACCCTCAGCACCCTCCCCAGCCTCGGCGTCCCGCATCCACGCGTTACAGTCACTGACCTGTGAACTACCATCGATGGAGGGACAGAGACGCAGTTAGAGGGGGAGGTGGGAGTCACAGCTCTCGCCTCGAGGGCTCGGACCTCACCCACGTGACAACAGAAGCCCAGCTCCCCGCAGGGCCAGGGCTCCCTCCCTCCGCCCCCGGCCGAGAGGGTGGTCACCATCACAGGCCACTGTCACCTCCTGCTCACGGGACCTGCGCCAGGAGGACCAGGCCCTGCTGGACTTCGTGGCCCCCATCCCGGGCCAGGAGCAGGGGAAAGGCTCTCTCTGCGCCCTCTGGGAGAGTCATTCTGGCCAGAGAACGCTCGGCAGAGCTGTCGCACCCGGGACAGAGCAGCCTCCCGAGTCCGGAGGCCCCGGGGGATCACCGCTCCTCTGCAGCACAGACCCTGCACGCCGACAGGCCAGGGAAGAGACCCAGGCGAGGCAAGCTGGCCACAGCTCCCTGGGTCTTCTCACTCCCTCCCCCCTTCCGTGCCTGAAACGGAGGCGCCTACCAAGAGCGCGGCAGCCAGCTGTCAGGGAGCCGGCGAGGACCCGGGGTTCAGAGCCGCCTCTGCCACCTGCTGACCACCCAGGCCTCGGGCCAGGCTCACCTCCCTCCCGGGCCCTCCCTCCCATTCTGCCAGGGAGGACCATGACCCTCACCCCGGCCGCTGTAATATAAAGGACGGTTTTCCTGCCTGGCATTTCTAAAAGTTCACCCTCTCTTGGTCCCCAGGAGAACTTTCTAACCTCATCGCCCCTGCGTACCAACCACAGCAGACCACCTCCTACAGGTAATACGGTTCCCTTTCGTGTGTGATCCCACAGCAGTTTTTACCTCTACACTTCTTGTGTTACCTTATTTCCATATTTTATATTTTCCTTACTCTGTGATATTTTACACAGAGTTTAACTCAGGGGTATGTACATACTATGCACCCAGTGAGTACTTCCTGATGGATGAAACGCACATCAATGAATGAGTAACCCCAGCTCACCTTGTCTGTATCCGTAAAAGGGGAATGACAGTGAGTCGGAGAGTCAATGTGAGGAGAAATTGAAATACCCTGAGTAAAAGTGCTTTGCAATTTGAAAATAACTGTTCAAACGTGGATTATTATTGAATAATCATCACCTGTGCTCTCTGGCAGCAAGAGTGCTGTGACAGCACAAGGGCCAGGGACGGGGTGGGGCGACCATCCAAAACCCAGGGTTTGAGTGTCACTGAAGCAGTGGGTTGGGTTGGGTTTTTCAAGCCTGAATAAGTCTTCTGTCCCTGAAGTCACCCCTCGCTGAGGCCTCACCCACGCCCAGATGTTTGGAAAAGAGACAGAGGCCAAAGAAGAGAAACAGGAGGGAGGGTCCCTAGAAGGATGGGGGTGCTGCACCACAGTCCTGGCGGGAGGAGAGGTTGCAGCAGGTGACCCGGGACCCTCACTCCACAGGGAAGCCCCCCAGGTGCACGAGAGAGGGGCCTCAACCCCCAAGCCCTTCAGCGGCAGCATCTTCTAAGGACCCCTCCAGCCTGTACAAAGGCTCCCGGGAGTGAGAGAGCATGTGAGTCAACGGGGGAGAAACACAACAGAGCCCGAGAGCCTGAACTCTTCAGACGCCTGGTGGGAGTGACCTGGTGGAGGGGCGTGAGGCTGAGGACCCCGCCTCCGGCAGGGCCTCTGCAGCAGAGACAATGGGCGCCTTTCCTTAGATGGGACGATCATCCTCTGAGTCCAGGGTGGGGACGCCGGCCCTTCCAGAAACCCCTGGAACAAAACAAAGCAGAACAGGAGCTGGGGTGCAGGAGGGAGCCCCCCCACCCCGGGGTAAGACCCAAGAGGGTAAGCACGACCTTGCAGACAATTAAGGAGCCATTCGGGTGTCTGAGACACAGCCAGACTTTAGTAAAGGGGCGGAGTCACTTTATAAAGGCACCGTGTCTCTCTGCTCCTAGGTGACGTCACACTGAGTCTCACTGAAATCCCGCCGCAAGGTCGGGAGAAACGTGCGGACGGACAGCAGGTAGAGAAGTAAATCTGCGCACAGCCATCTCTGCTGCGGGCAGAGGAGGGCGGAGCAAACGCAGCATCCCTCCACCCGTGGGGTTCCAGGTGGTGAACTAGTCAGCTTCGATCTGCTGGCATCGCAGTAAGTGGAGTTTCCTCTTTAAGGCGAATCTATAATTTTCACCAAAACTGTCTTCAGAAAGGCTACCCCCAGGACCGAGCATCGGAGGGACAGCCGGTCGTGCGTCTGGAGGTGGCCTTTCAGTTACTGCCATGTGACGACGGGCACCTGGGGCTGCCAGGAAGGGGGACCACAGCGCACATCCCAGGGGATCATTACTCAGGGCAGAGCAGCGCCGGACTCATTCTCGAGATGGGCTGCATTGCTTCCAGCAATTATAAGTCAATATAGGGAAAAAATTAAAACTGAGTTTAATCGAATAGCGAAAGCAGAAGAAATCGCGGCCTTTTCCAATATTCTCGCCATCACACCCGCGATCCTGGAGTCCTCAGAGGTCCGTCCACTCAGGCGCGTGCCAAGGACCACGGTGGCCGCCGTGAGGCTCCTGGGAAGGTTTCCCTCAGAGTGGAAGGAAGGAAGGTCCTCCCTGAAGCAGAAATGCAGTGGCTTCGGTAAATGCACACTCAGGCAAAAATAACAGGGCCCACGTTCCTTTTCCTCCTACGATGCACACGGGCAGTGCAACTTGCGCTGTGGACGGTCCTCAGAATGAAGGAAATACAGGACAGTTTTAAGGACCGATCTGGGCCGGACAGTGTGCGCAGCACTGGGACCACTGGGGTCCCTCCTCAGGGCGCCCACAGGCCACGAAGAGATGGGGGAGCCGTGGGGATCAGCTGAGAGCCGTGCGGGCTGGACACGGGCGGGGCGTCGGGAACCCCTGGGGGACACAGCATAGGTGCCCAAGCCGAGCTCGGAGGGTGAGGAGCTGGCCCCACGGCGAGCGGGGAGGAGGGTCACGCGAAAGGGAACCGGAGACGCAACGTCCACAGAAGACAGAGCGCGAAGCAGCCTGGGGGCAGGACCGGAGTTTCACGGGGCTGGAGGCCAGGGCTGTGGGCAGAGGGGTGACTGGAGGAGTCATAGCTTGGGATCAGGAAGGCCCAGGGTAGAGCTGGGCTTTACCCCTGGGCAGCATGTAGTCATCGGGAGGGTCAGAGCGATGGGGAGAGACTCATGAACAGTGAGAGCTGGGGGGCGGCTGGAGCTGCTGCCGGGGGCAGGCGGGACCCGGTGGAGCTGGAACCGGAGAGAAGGGCCGGAGAGCCGTGAGGAGACTGGAGGACACAGGAGGCGAATCCGCAGGGGGGCGGCGAGTGGGAGGGACCCTGGGGCACAGGACGGGGCAGGCCGGTCTCCAAGACGAGGAGGAACAGGGTCCGACAGGCCACGTTCCAGCTGCTCTCTGTCGGCCCCGGGGTTGGGACGCCATCCACTGACCAGCGCCCATGTGCTGGGCCCAGCCGGTCATGGGAGGGAGGACACAGCGCCTGGAGGAGCTCTCAGGCTCGGAGGAAACGCAGCCCGTGGGCTCTGCCTTCCCTGCCAGGCTGAGCTCAGCTGACCGCCGGTGTGGCCGGGCAGCTCCTCACGGCCGTGCGTCCCGCCGCCCTGCGTCCAGGGCCCTCCCTGTCCTCCCTCAGGTCAGCCTGCGCGTGCCGAGCGCTTCCGGGCCTTGGATGCTGGCCCTGAGAGGGGGCCTCTGCAGCCCCGTAAGTAATGCTCTCAGAGTCCCCAGGCCCTCCCTCCGGCCTGCGCTGCAGGCAGCGATTCCTGAAAGGCTGCTCCAGGCGTCCCAGACCGTGGCCGCCACCCTCCCCTCCCCTGCTCTGTCCGTCCCGCAGACAGAGAGCTGAGAGCTCACCCCCGGGTGTGTGCGTGCGTGCACGCACATTTACACATGTGCACGCACGCACACACACAAGCACACAAAGACACACACGTGTTTCCCGGTCTACTCAGCACCCGCTTCCCTTGCTCCGTTTTGGAACCTCCAAGGTGCACTCTTAAAACAATGGGATCCCAGATTTGTCAGGACCTGCATGAGCTAAAGCCGTCTCCTCCTTCTGCAGGGGAACCAGCAGAAGCTCCTACGAGTCCCAGCCCCACCCCCAAGCCCTGGGACCCCAGCCACCGTCCCTTCTCACCCTAGAGACTCTGTTCCCACCTCTCTCTCTCCGGATGCTGACAAGGTGGAAAGGCATTCCTAGGGGTCTCTACTCATCATGTGAATCGGCCTACACAGCCCCGCCCCAGTTCCTGAGAGCCCCGCGCAGACAGACGGGCGCTCCAGCCTTCGAAGACCCACCGGAGCAAGCGGGTCAGCTGTCGGTCGCGGGGGCTGCAGCGAAGCTCCCAGACAGCCCCGCCGGCCCGGCTGGACCACGTCCTTGGCTCACCTGGGACTTCGGCCTCCTCCATGGCTACCTCTTCACCTCTGCCAGCCCAGGCCTCAGACACCCCTGAGTGAACAAGAGGTCTCTGCCCTCTTCCCTCCGGCTCAGGTAAGGCCTGCGGTGCAACAAGGCCGCCCTCGCTGCAGAGGTGGGGCAGCCGTTTGGGGCCAAGTGCATTCGCCCCCAGGGAAGGTGTGGGCGGAGCCTCTGTGGAAACAGCTCTCTTTTGGCACTTGGTCAGTGGGCCTGGAGGGTCTCAGCCTCTCTGAGCTGCAGGGCAGGCATCTGCTGCAAGCAGATGGGAGGATGGAGGGGGCTTCCAAATGCAGGACAGGGACGCCCCCCGCAGAGACAGTCCAAGATGAGGGGCGGGACCCCTGCCCAAGCTGCGCCTTCCAGGCCAGAGTCCCTCACACCCAGCCTGGGCTGCAGGCAGTGCTTCTGTGTCCAGACGTCTTTACACAACACAGTGTGGAAATGGCCTGGAATGAAATTAAATGGCAGTTTGCTTACACTTTAATCACTGCCGGCAGATGAAGATGCAGCTGTGATTACGACCAAGGAATCTATATTTATTGTCTTGTGGGGATTTGCATCCGAGATACTGTGATCTTCCCGCAAGGCACCTGATTGATTCACGGAGCTGTAACGAGGCATTTCCACCTGCGTCACTGGGTTGCATCTCCCTCCCACCTGGCAGGGCAGGGGGCAGGGAGCAAAGCCCCCCCATGGGCAGGCCTCCCAGGTCGGCTGGTCTAGAGCATTGGGGAGGGGCCTGAACGCAGCCCCAGGGGGCGGGGGTGTGGTCAGCACAGACCACTTGAGACCCAGCTGGCCAGGAGCACTAAGGTATGGGCCGCCCACCCACTGCTGTTAAAAGCAGAAGAAGACCAAGCTCCTGGGTGCAGCTCTCAGTGGGACAGGAGAGACGCAGGCCCCCACGGGCCCCAGGCCTCGTGCAATGGGATCTTCACGGGCTCCTTGATTTTCCTCGGCTGTGCCCAGTGTGACTCGTGATTGACAGCGTCTGTCGTGAACACTGGGCCACGTTCCACAGCCAGCTGTGGGCTTCAGAAGGGACGCAGTGACACAGGGGGTGAAAGGCCACTGGCTCTAGGAGGTTCTGGGCTGCAGCTCGGCCCGAAAGCCACCCAGCACCACTGTCGTCCCAGACCGGCTGCGCGTACGTGGGAAGAACCAGGCAAAGGAGCGGCCTCAGCCTCCGGCGGTGTGAGCGAGGAGGGGGGTGAGAACAGGGTGTTGGACCAGCCAGCAGTCCCGTCTCCACCTCACTGGACCCGCCCTCCCTGGCGGTCAGAGCCAAAGGCCCTCATCCCTCCAGCTCCGACGCCAGACCAGAAGCTCCAAGGCGGCCACGGCAGGAGTCCCGAACCACGGGATCCACACGCCGCACACCGGGCCTCCGGGCCTGCGGGCGATAACGTCCACCCCACAGCCCACAGCACACAGCCCAGGGCTGACGTGGCTGTGCCCCCAGAGAGTACAGCAGGACACTTCCCTGGGGGAGGGGCGCAGACCGAAGGTTATCGAATGACGCTGCCTCTTCGCAGGCCCCAGCCCAGTCGCAGTCCTCTTGGTCTCTAGGGTGGGACCGGCCCCCCACAAGGTGACGGCAGAACAGAAGTCAGCACCACCAGGTGAGCCAGGGACGCTTCTCCAGCAGGTGCAGCAGGTGGGGCTGAGACGGAGGGGCAGCCGGAGAGGAAGGCTCTCGACTTGCTGAGCAGCTGGGCGCCCTTGCAGGAGGCCAGGCACCTCCCCGGCCAGCCGCAGGGTCCAGACCCAGGTGGACAGACGGGAAAGCACGGCCGTGGGACGTGGGGGGATGTTTGCATCCTCTTCCTCTGAGGTCCCTCTAACTCACGCTTTCCCATCTCCTGTCCCCCCATCACTGCGGCTCCAGGAAAGGCAAGGCTTTGCTGCCTTCAGCCCGGCGGTTTCCCTTCCGTCCATGCCTGGACCCCTGCCCATGGCCAGGGAGGTCGGGCCCTCCATGTGGTGAAGGTGTCTGAACCCACTCGGCAGGATCACTGGCTGAAGACGCGCTGAACAGGGTCTGGCAGGTGCGCTCAGGAGGCGTCCGGGACCAGAGACCACAGACCGGCTGCCCTGATGTTTAGCAGTGGTTGTCATTCTAAACACGGCGTTCGTTATTCCGCCGTGTGGATTCTAATTAACTGTCAGAAACGCATTGTTGAGGGATGACGGATTATTCCGGGGAAACTATTAACATAGCCGTTCACTTCTGCCCACGTGCAGCCGGGCCCAGAGCAGGTGGCTCTGGTGATGCTGGGCGCCCCGGGGCAGCCACTCCATGCCGGCCGCCGGGAGGATGGTGTCAGCGCCGCCCCACCTGCCCCACGGGACAGGGACGCGGCCTCCTGGGGCACTCCCAGCAGACCTGGGGCGGCTCAGTGCTGGCCCTGAGCGGGGAGGGCACCCGTAGCCTGAAGCCCGGGCCGAACGCAGGGAGACGGGGTGACTCGGGGCTGAGCCACACTACCGGCACGAGGTGGGGCGCGGGGTTTGCAGCGAGAGCCACTGGTGCAGAAATCGTCTCTCTACACTGACCTCTAAGGCTCTTCTTTGCTTTACGTGGTCATACTGTTCAACTCGAACCAACACGTGTTAAAAGATTACGTGTGTCGGGGTTCTCCACGGACGCAGAACCAAGAGGAGAGAGATTTCTTCTAAGGGACTGGCTCTTGGGGTTGCAGGAGCTGGCAAGTCCCAAATCCTCAGGGCAGGATGGAAATTCAGGGAAGAGCTGGTGCTGCCGTCTGGAAGCGGAACCCTTTCTTCTTCTGGTCTTAAGGCCCCCAGCCGATTGGATCAGCCCCTCCCCACATTGTGGAAGATACTCTCTTTACTTCTTTGCTGTCCACTGATTGTAAATGTTAATCACATCTACAAAACACCTCCCTGGCATCTGCACTAGCATCTGACTGAGCAACGGACACCATAGTTGGCACAAAAATTAGCCGTCACGAAGAAAACATGGGCAAACCAACCCAAACTCAACCAGGAGAGGGAAAACACACTCACTGGACCATGTCCTATGGAAATTACTTAAAGGAACCACAGATATTGGCCACTCTCCTAATACTGTATCTCACCGAATCTAAGACACTAACAATTGCATTGTATTTTTTATTTTATGTACTATTTATTAAGAAAGAGGGAATTCCATGGCAGTCCAGTGGTTAGGACTCAGTGCTCTCACTGCCGAGGGCCAGGGTTCAATCCCTGGTTGGGGAACTAAGATCCCACGAGCCAAGCAGTCAAAAAAAAAAGGAAAGAAAAGACTGCCAATTAAACTAGGTGCAATGCATTCTTATGACATAATTTTTATTTTATATTTGTTCAAAGAGCTGTTTAGGCTTATTTTGGCAATTTTTTTTATTATATATTACTCTTTTACCCATGCAAGAAGAAAACTATCAGTTTGATAAATTGGCTAAGATGTTCTTAAAACTTCTTCCCATTCGGAATCCAACTCTCCTGATTCAGTGACGTTCAGGTTTTTCTACACGATGTCATCTGTGCCATCACAAGCTTGGCTGGTGCAACATTTTTAAGGGAAACTATATTAGAACTGAAAGCCTTGGAAGCCCAGAGCAGGTTTGCAATCACGCAGAGCTGACCGACTTTGGCTCTTGCTTCGGGAAGTTTACTACACGTGCCTGGTCCTCCTTCCCCCACGACAGTTTGATTCCTGTAGGTTAGAAAACCCACCTGCATTGTCCTCTGGGCGCTTTTCTAGGCCAGGCTGCAGGTTTGGAGGCTGGAGCCCTGGGCATCTGTGCATGTGCCAGCGGCGAGCCCTGGGGTGGTTGACACCCAGTGGAAACCCCCGTGGGAAGTTGTGGCACCAGCTGCACAGGAGTGAAATCTGGGGGCAAACGAAACCAACCACATCAGGTAATGACTGAGCTCGCCCTACCAGCTGCACCTGTAACCCACACGCCTCCCGCCCAGTGGCTCTGCCCCTTCCCCATTGTACAGGTGACACGCAAGGGTCAGAGAAGTTAACGATTTTCCCAGTTTACTCCACGTCACTGACGAGAGCGGGTGACAAGCGGAGGGGGCTGCTCTCACCAAGCCCCTCGGGGAGAGGACAGTGGTCTGCGGCGCCCAGCCCACCTGTGGAAGGCCCTGATGATCCTGCTAAAGTAGACGGCGCCACACTAAGAACTCGAGGACGGCAGGCCTGCGCAGGGAGGGGCTGGCGCTGGGGGCAGGAACGCCCATCACCACGCTGGTGTTTCTGGGCAGAGTCCACAGTGGGCCACCCCCCCAGGGCTGGTACAGGAGGGGCATCCCCACACGCGCCGGACACTAGCCCCGTTAACACGCACTGGCGGATTTCTGAGGTCGCGTCTCTGCCTTTCCTTCTCTGGACACAGGAGTCCTCTGACGAGATCAGCCCCTCCCCAAATAAGGGAGTTCTTTATGTCAGTAGGAGAGAAAGAAAATCAACGTCTCAACCAACAGAAAGATCACTAATGTTTCACTCCCCTGGATAAACTCTACGAAATCCTTATCGACCTTAAATGTGCTACTGGACAAATACATCTTCCGAGAAGCGGCCTTTTAGAAGTTTGCTCAGACTGTATAATCAGGTACAACGTTTGCCCTCCGCTCACCGGCTCAACCCCACACGGTCGCCCTCTCGCACCTGCACTGGCCACCAGCAGCAGCCAGAGGGAGGTCGGCTCGGCCGTTCACAGGAGCAGAACCCGTGGTGACCGTGTGTGCGAGTGTGGGGAGCCCCGCTCCCTTCCGCACTGCAGGTCTAGCTGATGGCAGCGTCTTGTGAGTGTGCTGCGCCCTGGCCAGTAACCCGTCATCAGGTGGGCTCTGGAGCCCAGGAGCTGGGGGAAGTGGTCACTAGAGGGACGTTTAGCTCGGGAGCTTAGGCAGCAAAGGGCTCGCTGAGGACCACAGCCCACGTTCTGCAGCGAAACCGGGCAGAGGCTGCTCGGCAGTGCCGCCCGCCGTGCAGAGACGGCGCACTCTGCCCCTCCCGTGGCCCTTCACGCTCTCTGAGGGCCGCGTCTGGCACGACAGCCCCTGACCCCCGTGGATCCAGGTGCCGTGGCTTCACCCGACATCTCTCCGAGGCCCGGCCGCCCCTCCCTGCGCACACGCAGCTCTGCCCCCGCACGGAGCACACCACCCACACCTGCGGTCCCGTCCCTCCTGGGCTCCTGCTGCCCGCCCCCCCCCCCACCATCACTTTTTCCCAGGGAAGGCGCATCTCATCTCGGAGGCAGGCCTCCCAGGACCTCGACCTCACTGAGGACCAGGGGCTGGGGCCAGCCTGCCCTCTGCACGTGCCACCCTGGAAGGTGGGCACATTAGGGCCCTCCCCTACCCCTCAGGGGATGGTGACGCTCGTCCTCCACACAGGCCGGGAGGACGGAGCCCAGCGTTCCCGGGAGACGGCTGGCTCAGCAGTGCACCTCCTTGCCGGTCTCCCTCCCCCAGCCCCTCACCCCGGTTCTGGTGTCACTGTCCAATCAAACAGCTTCCAAGCCCTTCCCTCAGGCCTGGCCTCCGGGGGAAACCTCGGTAGGACAAAGCCTACAGCACTATGTATCTAGATTCCAACCGCGGAGAGAAGCTCAAGCCGCTGGAACAGCTGAGATGTCGGAGAGAAGGTGCGGAGGGCGGAGACAGGGGCTCGCACTGACTCGGCAGCAGAGGAAGGGGCTGCGCTGGTCCTGATGGTGTGGTGGACGACGTCCCCCCGGAGGCGCCGGGGCTGCGAGTGCCGGGCGGCGTGTGCAGCTTCCCCGCCGGGAGGCTGGCCGGACAGCCCCTCCAGACGCCGGCGTTCCATCCACAGAGCCGACCTGGAAAAGGGGATCCGGTCACTGGCCCGTTCCCTGCTGTTTCTTAAACAAACACAAAGCGCGTTTCTGCTGCTGAGGATGCTTCTATCTGTCATGCCAGGAGATGAAAGCCAAAGACTAAAGGCGACCAAGCAGAAGCCCGCGGAGCCGGGTGCACGGTGGCCCCTGCCCCCTCCCCTCGGGCTCAGTCCTGCCCTCAGCCACCTCCCGTCCCTGGGCTGATCTCTCCAGAGGTTAAAGGGAACCCTGGGGGGCAGGAGGGGGCAGGAGGATGCAGTGCCGCCAGGACAGGAGGGGAGCTGCGGGCATGAAGGCTGATCCTGCGGGGAGACCCGGAGGGGAGGCTGAGGAAACGGCCTTGATCTGCATTCCTGGAGGAAGCTTGTGTGCAGGATCCAGCAGGCGACGCTGAAGGCTGATGGGCGGAGAGGCCGGAGGGAGGCCGGGCCAGAGGAACCTGAACCTGGCGGAGGGGGAGGGAGCCGCAGCCGGGGGCGAGCGTGGGCAGAGGCTCTGCAGAGACGGGACATGGGGGGCTGTCAGAGGACACACACGAGGAGGGGGACGTGGGGAGGATGCTGGAGAGGCGGCCAGTCTGGGTCTTCACCCCCCGCGCCAGGCCACCACCCCCAGCGGGAAAGACCCGGCTTCTCCATGGCCTACACAGCAACCAACCAAGAATCCAGCATAGACGGAGTGAATGGGAGACGAGAAGAGAGGGAGGCAAGGGAGGCAGAATTAGAGGTACAAGAGAGGGGAAACGGGGGTCTCCCCTGAGCAACCTCAGCCTTCCCAGTAAAGGAGGAGAGAACGCTGCCTGCTCGGAGGGAGGCAGACGGGGCGCTGCAGGGTTCGGTGGGGAGGTTGCCGAGCAGAGCTCCCAGGTGGCCAGGAGCACCAGCTCCGAGGACAGAGGGCCGGGTCGGCCCGGGGGGCTTCTCAGGGGCGGGCCACCGGCGCAGGACGCATTACCTGTGGCCGAGGGGGGAGGTGCTGCTCTAGCAGCTCCTCATCGGCAAGGGACCCACGGAGGGTCTGTGTCCCCGTCACCCAAGGGCACGTGTGCAGCAGGTGCATCAGGGTCGGGGGTGGGGGGGGGGGGGCTCGGCAGGGCTTCCAGCAGGTGCAGCTGCGGACAGAGGGCCACGCGGCCACGTCCACACAGCCGGTGGCGGACGGCCTCCCACGGAGTCTGAACCCGATGCTCTCACGGGACATGCAGCCGTTGTTTCATTATTTGGCTTGAGATGATAAAAGGCCAGCAAGGAATCAGGTCAAACTAGGGCAGGAAACACCAACATTCCCCTGGTCCTGAAGGAGAAGGAAGGACTGTCTGAGCCTTTAAAGAATTTCAACTATTGTAAATTTCTGAGCAGCTGTAAAAAAAAAAAAGAAAATGGTTTTAAAACTTTTATCACCTACTTGTGTGAACAAAGTTTCTAGTCAATGGTCCATCAGGAATTTGAATAAATTATCACTACGTCTGAGGCAGAAATGGCCTTGTAGCTTTTTTAAGCATCAAAACTGATACACATAAAAAAGTTATGCTCGTGAAAGCCAGCTCAACTTGCTCATTTAAAAAGTTTTATGGATCTCTAGAACTCTTCAACAAATGTATTACTTAATATCTTTCTTTAAATTGCATGTTTTAGAACTTCCCATCACCCTTAGTAATACAGAAAGAATGTGATGACCATTTTCTCCAAGTCCCACATAGACACCCACGAATCACTTTCAAGCCCACCCTGTACGCCACTCAACACTGTTCTCTACGCAAGGTTGGGAGGAACCAAGGAGAACCGGGTAGGGGTGGTGTTTAGGTGGTGGGCACGCCAGCCAGATTCCGCAGCTTCCCAGGGAGGCTCGGGGGGCAAGGCCCTGAGCTGCAGTTCCAGCGGCAGGAGTCCAGCCCGGCCAGGTGGGCAGGGGGGCTGGGGGATTGTTTACCCTACCTGGGGGCCCAGACTTGGGGTTCAAATCCGATCCAGGTGAAGGCCTGCAGGGCCAACTGCATTTACCTGTCTCCTCCGCCCCATCAGGAAGTCGTCCCAGGATGCTCTAGAGGAACCCCCCACCCTCTGGAGACATTACCACACGTCCCACAGGCATGAGGTGTTTCCACTCTACAAGTGTTGCCACTCACCCCAGATTCCAGTTGCCTGAAATGTCGCCATGTTCCCTGTTCTGACTGGGACCACAGTGTGCTCTCCTCAGTCTTGAAAACCAGCCACTCAGACACCAAGCAAGCCTGGGACCGTGGGCAGGTGGACCTCACTATGCCAAGCGAACGCTTTGGCCGCTGGTCAGCTGAGGGACCTCTGGCCCCCGCATTCCTTTTCTGGCCTCAGATTCCTCGTTTGTAAAATGAGAAGGTTTTACTAGATGATCTATAAGGTACCTTCCAGCCCTGACATTTTCCGTTTCTGAGGTAACCAACATCCAAAAGACTTAATTAAGTGTTGGTTCATATCACTGTATCACTGGAATGCAGTCCCCTTGACAACAACTAAACCTGCATTGTTCACGGCCATGTCCCCGGTGCTGAGAACAGATCTTGGCATACGGTAGGGGCTCAGTGAAACTGGATGGAGGGAGGGAGGAATAGATGAAGGGATGGAGGGATGATAGATGGGTAGACGGAGGGATGGAGGGATGGAGGGAGGGGTGGAGGGAGGGAGGGAGGGATGCGGAGATGGAGGGATGGAAAGAGGGACAGAGGGATATGATTTCTGGGAATCTCCTGGATTCAAAGCCTTTGTTAAAGACCTTGTAAAGGCCACTCATTTGAAAAAAAAAAAAAACAACAACTGAGTATGGCATGGGGAATTAGCCCACAATGGACCAAAGTAAGTTGATCGCAGCATATTTCATATCAAAAGCACGCTGGGAAAAGAATACTGCGAGGTCAGGATTCCCAGACAGTAGGGCCAGAGAAGCTGTTGATTCTCCCTTGACCAATCTTGGAAAGTTTCTGGAAGGAGGAAGATGTAAAACCCCGCTTGGAGGATGAAACTCAGCGCCGGGTGGAGGGAAAGAGCGGGCCGCCCACGCTGAAGAAGGTGTGGAGGTGGATTGGAGGCCCAGGCCAGTGGGGCCGGGGAGGCAGCTCTCGGAGGGGACGGTCCTCTCTGTGACCTGGAGAAGCAGCACGCTGCAGCCCTGGCTCTTCCCCTACGCTCTCCTCAGGGCCCTCCACAGTGCCGGGAGCCGAGGAGCCGCCCCTCCCTCTGAAGTCTGCACTGCCGGCCCCATCACGGTCGCCCACCCGCGTCTTAGCTCCAGCAGCTGACTCCCGCCCAGCCCCGGGGCCCCCTTCTCTTCGGTCGCCAGGGCTGGTGCAGGAGACGCAGCCCCACAAATGACCGGCCCGGGTGGGACCCTCCACCGGGCAGGCTCCTCTGCTTCCAAGCCTGGCAGGTCTGCGTAAGAATCTCCCTCCAGGCCGCTCTCTGGAACCCACCTGGCGAGCTCGCTCCCTGCTCCCTCCGTTACCGCTACCGCACCCGGCTTCCCCACCCGGCTTCCCCACCGCTGGCTCTGCTCTTCCCAGTGACTTGACTCTGAGTCACCCGGGGCCGCCAGCGAGTCACAGAGCAGCACGCCTGACGCCTGGGCTTGTTTGCTGCTGCTGCACGACAAGTCATCCCTCATTACCTGACAGCGCAGGAGGTCAGAGCCCAGGGTGGGCCGGCTGCTGGAGCACCTCACCCCTTGGCTTGCGGCCCCTCCTCCATCCTCAGAGCCACCAGCCAAGCACCTCCCAGCCTCTCTGACTGTGACTCAGCTTCCCCCACCCCGTGGCCCCCTCTCTCTGACCCTCATATAAAGATCCTCATGATGACGCTGGGCCCACCCACATAATCCAGGGTTATCCCCAGGTCAAGAGCCTTAATTTAATCACCTGCACATATTCTCAGGGCCCTGTCTTTGGGGCCATTACTGTCTCCATACCAGGGCTCGGAGGCTCCAAACTGCCCCATAACTTCCTGTCAAAGATAAGCTAAGGCACTGACAAGGCCTGCGCGGTCCAGTCCCGTTACCTCTTTGATGGCTGCATCCACCACCCTCCCTCGAGCTCAGTCCCAGCCTCATGCGCCTCCTTGGGATGCCTCAGTCACGCCAGGTCTGTGCTCCTCTTAGGGCCTCTGCCGGGGAAGCCCTGTGCTCTCGGACACACGGCATCTCCCACTCCTTGAGCCTCTGCCTGAATGCAAGAACCCTGACCGCCCTTCTCAACACGCAGCTCCCCCGTGCCTACCCTGCCCTGGCATTTCCACCCTGCTCCTTTATTGCTCTTCTTGTCCTCAAAACCATCAGAATACTGTACATTTTCCTTTCTTATTTCTTTACAGTCCGTCTTCCCTCATTAAAGCAGGCCCGGGAGGCCCCTCCACGTCCTAGTCTGTGGACCAGCCCAAGGGGCGGGAGGCCCTGAGCACCGCTGGAGCAGGGCCAGGAAGACAAGGACGGTGTCTGCCCTCGAGGATGGACATCTGGGGAGGCTGACACAGACCAGCGATGACAGCACACTGAGGCGGGCACTGGGCCGTGAAAGTGCAAACCTCCTCCACCTCGTCACCTCATGATTCAGCGACATCACGGGCCACCAGGTGTGGCCCCAGCCTTGACAGCCGCTTCCTGGAAACAGCAGCGTTGTTTTCAAGGCCCGGCGGGCAGGCCTGTGATGACTCGGGCTCTTCCAGTAGCAGATCACAAAGCAACCCGTGACTGCCGCAGCCTTGTTCAGAGCTGGGCCAGCCCATCAGAGGCCGTCACCCTTCAGCAAGGAGCTGGTCCCCACACCCCCCGCCCAGCTCACCAGGAGCCCGTGGGAGAGAGCCAGAGCCTGGAGCCGGCAGTGGCTGCCACGGCCCGCGCTCCCGTGACTGCGCTGCCCCACTTGACGGGAAGAAGGCATTTGTCGCCTTCTATGAGGATGTGTCTCTCGCTCGGCTTCAAAACCCGCATTCCCTCTCTCTTGTCTCCTCCTGGAGACGCAGAACATGGCTAAAGTGAAAGCAATTAATTGAAGCCTTTTACTAACACCAAAGCCTTTTCTCTGTGTAGCACCAAGTTAATTATTTAATGGCACAGAAAGCCTGCTTCCTGCGGGCTGACGCACACGGCGGAGCCAGCCTCTTCCCAATGGCCCTCCAAGGTAAGGACTCTCCAGATCGGGCTGCCGCCGGCTTCGGAAGCCCAGAGGCCGAGTCCACATTGGAGACACGTGTGCGTCTGCAGTGCCAGGCCCTGCACAGCCGAGGGGGCTGCCATCCCTGCCTGAGCTCACCGTCCACTTTCCCGCCTCATGGACCCGTCCGGGAGCCCTCCTCCAGCTCCACGTGGGGCAGCGAGGGTCAGAGGAGCCTGCTGGGCCACGCTGGTTCTGACCCTTGCACAGGTGGCTCTGGGGGACAGCAGTGAGAGAAGGCGGCAGAGCCAACCTCAGGCCTGTGGCCGTGCAGCAGGGGGACCCGCGTGTCCCCCGCCCCATAGTCCCCCGGCCACCAGGCAGCAAGCACGCGGTCTTGGCAGTGAACTAGCATCCATCAGACAGAATTCCTGGCGTGCGTAGGGTCACACTGCACACCGCAGGGTCAAGGAGGAATTTGCATAGAGTCCACGTTCCAACAGCACATGGACAAACCAGCCGGGAAAACAAGTTCCAGCCGCGTTGACACACGCAGCTCTAGGAGCCACACCCGACGCCGAGGGGACAGTTCCAAGAGTGAGTCCCTGGGACCAGAGGACGCAGAGGCCTCGGTGAGCTGAGTCGGCCAGAGGAAGGCTTCACTGGGGTGGAGATGCTAGATAACCAAACTCGACAGCCCTCCCATGGGTGGGAGCAGGGGCGTACCCAGGGCGCAGGCCCAGATGGGGCGGCAGGGCGACACACAGCAGACCCTGCCTGGAGCAGCAGACCCACGCAAGCAAAGTGCAGGAGGCAAGTTCAGAACAAGGCCAGCCAGAGGGTGAGCTGGTCAGCATTCCTACCCAGACCATGCACTGCAGCACCTCTGCCCTCAATACCATCCCCCTGCACCCCTCCCCACGGCTGCACTTGCTGTGCCAAAGCGCTTTTCAGGTCCTGAGTCACTCATTCAAAACAACAACCCTGTTTTATACCCATTTTACAAATGAAGAAACAGGCCCAGAGAGGGTAAGTGTCAGGGCCAAGGTCACACAGCCAGTAAGGGTTAGAGCTGGGTTCTAAACTCAGGGAGTCTGACTCCAGAACCCACCAAACTGTTTTTATTTCCCAGTGCCTTCATTCCTTCAGAAGTGCTGGCTCTTTCATTATCACCATGTGTGGCAGCAACATCAACTGGGTTTTAACAGAAAACAACCCCTCGTAGCCCAACCCCAGCAAATCCTGGCTCCATTTCCATCCAGCCCCATCAAGGAGTGGGTGTATTTGCTCCCCTGCTGGTCGGTTAATATCTGCTGCTGATGCCTGTCTGCTCCGCCCACCCCAGCGCATCCCGAGGACACCCCAGGCTTCCCCCATCCAGCAGCTGAGAGACTGACACCCCATGACCCACATTTTTAACCGCTGTGATGTATGGCCTCTCACGGAGGAAGCTCACAGGGTCCAGAGGGAGCGACTGCTCATCCCTCTTGAGTGAAACAAGCCGGAGGCCAGCGCGGGCTCTGGGCGGACCCAGGAGGGGCGGGCCTGGGGTGGGTCAGCGCCGGCCCCGGCGTGTGAGGTCAGACCTGGGAGAGGACACAGCCCTCAGAGCCGGCTCTGCGCCCGTGTCCCCAGGTGCCTGCTGCCTCCTGCCCGGGCAGGTGCTCCCTTGGACCCTGGAAATGTGGGACCTTCAGGGCTGGTGGCAATTTTGATGGGCTGCACTAAAAAATCTGTAAAGATGGCTAACATTTACCATGACTGACTGCCTAACTGCTTCTTTTTTATGTGTCTATAAAAGTGCTGTAATCAAAGGAGAGCCTCGGGATGATCAATCTGCCCGCGTCTGCAGGGAGCCCAGGAGGGGATCGCTGCCCCGCGGAGGTGCGGCCAGAGGGCCTGAGTCAGGGCTGGGCCTGGCGGGAAGGATGTGGCAGGAGGTGAGAAGGACGCACCAGCTGGACACAAAGACTGGATGGAGGTGGGCAAGGGGCTGCGTGGTCACTGGTGACTCTGGGGTTTCGGGTGTGACAGGGAGAATGAAGATGCCAGAAACTACAGGAAAGTTAGAAGGTGATGAGTTTTGTGTTGAATACGATGAGCTGGACATACAGCCAGCCTGGAGCTTAGGAGAAGAGGAAGAGCTGGCCTTTGCCCTTAATGGGAGGGGGGCCCCTCCTTGCTGCCCGTGGTACCATCAGAGCATGAAACTGCAGCGGGGGACGAGCCCTCTGCGGGAACTCAGAGAACAGAGACGTCCCCGGGCGCCACCCGCAACCCAGAGACAGAGAGAAGGGGAGCTCCACCCTCCTCAAGCCCCCAGCGAGGGGCAGCACCGCCCACCAGAGCACTGCTGGAGGCCCCACCCGCGGAGGACGTGGCAGAGGCCATCAGGGGATGCTCTAAGACAGAAACGACCCTTGTAGGGCAGATGGCGACAGATGAGCCGTTCTTCCTCCCTGACTCTCCGTGCAGGGGCGGTAGGCCTGCGGGAAGACGGGCGGTAGGCCTGCGGGCCGCAGGCCTGCGGGCCGCCAGGGGATGGGGACGGGGACGGGAGCAGGGCTGCGGGCCGCCCGGGGACGGGGACGGGGACGGGGACGGGGACGGGAGCAGGGCTGGCCCCTGTCCTCAGCGTGGGCAGCTTCCTCCCCTGCCCGCAGGCCTTGGGTCTTCTGTCCTTGAGGCCTGGATGGGGATCCGCTTGTGAAGGGCCTCTTATCTCTCTCTTTCTCATCCTTTCCTTAAACTCATTAAATGTGTCTTCAGCCCTCTCTATCCACCACCTGGGGGAAGCAGGAGGGGTCCCTGCAGCAAACCGTGGAGCTGGGTGGGGAGTGCTGGCGGGAGATGAGGGAGGTGGTCCCTCATTTCTGGGTCGCGGGGAGTGACGCTTTCCTCCACATGTCCACTGCGTGGCATCTTAAGGCTCAGCCAGGTTTGTGAGGACGTGGGACAGAAAGGCCATGGGTGTTAGGACCCGCCCAGAAAACTGGGCAACTTTCCGCTCGTTCTCAGATGGGAACACAGAGGCTGGAACACACCCAGCCCACGGGCATTTTCCAGAAGCTTCCAGTCCTCCCATCCACCACAAGCCCCCAAACAGACGGTCCCCCAGGGAGCAGACCCTAGAGTCAGACCATTTACAAAGGGGCTTTGGGCTCACTAACGTGGCTTTGATGCTGCAGAAAGAGCAGCAAAAGCCTCAGGGAAACTGCAGCGAGAGATTAGACCCGCTTCCTTATCTCTGGATGATTCGAGAAGCCCCTGGTACCCAGAGGGCTGGCTCACGGTCGAGACTTTACCTTCCGGGGCTGCAGAGTCTGGACCTCCCAACCCACGTGCACGGGAAGTCCTCCCCACCCGGCTGTGTGATGCTGGCCCTCCACGGCCCGCCACGCGGGCTCACGGTACAGGGCCCAGCCTGCCCCAGTCACCAAGGGCCGGGTTCTGTTTTTTGTGCTTTCTGGAATCACAGAAGTGGTTCAGAACGTGCCAGGTAGAAATGTCCCCCCAGTGCCACATTGGCTTCCCCGGAACCAGGGAATCAGGCCCACCAATGGGCAGCAGGGCCCAGAGGACACTGCACCCCTCCGAGCAGGACGACCCCTGGGGGAAAGGGACTTCGGGGGCTTTGCCCACGTTACCTGATTGGACCCTCAGGGAAACAGATGCTCCAGGAGGTCAAATGAGCTTTCCAGGAAGTGGGGCAGCCCATGATCTCACCCAGAGCTGTGTGACCCTTGAACCCGCGTGGAAGCGGGGCCAGGAATAAAGAAGGGGGTCCGGTCAAAGGGATCCAGAAGAGTTAGCATGGCCTCAGAACTGCGGTAGAGGCTGCAGAGCTCGGCCCAGCCAGAGACAGCCCTTCCCAGCCAAGTCCCCGCTGGGGTCAAGCTCCTCCCACAATCCTGGCTCAGGGGTCAGGCTGGCAAGCCCAAGAACGAACGGGTTCCATACTCCACCATGCTTTCCAGAATCTTCCCTGACATACAACGGACATTATGTCACCCATTTCTCTCTCCAGGATGGTGGGTTTGATAGAAGAAACTGTGTGGGCTGAGAAACCCGATTCCCATTCCACCCGCCCCCAGCCGGCTCGCTTCTTGTGGAGTCACACGCATCTCCATCTGTCTCCCTCCTCTGCTCTCCTGTCACCCGGTGACAGCTGCTGCCTGTTCTCTCCCTTCTCCGAGGGGCCCTGGATCCACCCCCAGGTCCTTTTACAACTGTCACCCAACAAAGCTTTCTGCCAGGACAGCAGGACCCAAATGCATCACGTGAGGGCTTTCCCGAGAGCCCGGGCAGGCTGGGGTCCAAGCAGCAGGCAGGGGCCAGGACCACCCTGCAGGCACCTGTGCCATCTCACCTCTGCCCACAGCTAGGCTCACAGCCGAGGGCCCGGGAGACAGCCTGGGGACCTTCTCCCGAAGAATCTGCCCTCGTATGGAGGCGTGACTCTCTATGGCTGTGACGCCTCAGCAACTTTAAAAAATAATTATCTCTGTGCCCCGCTTCTCTCTTAGAATTTTGGGATCAAAAGAACAGCTTTACTCAGGGAGAAAGACAAGGAACAGAACTGTCAGGATAAATACAGGCAGTCAGCAGCACGGCTCTGCTGAGCTGGAGTTTAGGGGGTTTGGTTTGTTTGGTTTTCCTTTCTCCTCGCTGAGATGTTCAGTGGAACGGCTGTGGGTCCAGCCAGCTCCCAGCGCCAAGACACTCACAGGAGACGGGACGGGGGAGCCACCGGCTTTGAAAGTGTCACGTAAACCGCCAGGCTGGTGCCAGGCCCAGAGCTCAGACCTGTCTCAACAGTCAAGTCAGAAAGGTAAAGAGGGGTTCTACGCCCCCTAGACTTGTTCGGGCACTTTGGTGGCTCCTGGAATCCCACCTCCATGGTCCCTAGTTGAACATGCACCCAGGCCGGCGGGCAGACAGGAAGCAGACCCAGGCTCTGCTCCTGCACCTGCGGCCCTCACAGGGCGAGACAACCCCGCTGGAGGTTAGGGTTAGGGCGCTTCATAAAAGCACCCTGTCTGGTGAGGCAGCTGGACGCCGGCCGGAGCACCAGCCCCCAGACGCAGGCCAGGGCTGTGCTGGAATCCAGCTGCCTTGGCATCTTCCCTGTGAACAGGGACGACTCCAGACAGGGTTCCCCTGGCCAGGATGAGAAATGGACCAAGCACCTGCCTCTTCCTGACAGCCTCTGCCACAGCATTGAACAATAATGTTGGTAATGGTGTTATCAACACAGACAACACAACAAATAGTGTTTCCTGTTCGTTAAGCACCTGTTACGTGCACAGTACTTTCTATGCAATAGGGAAAAAAAAGCACGATGCAGCCAACCTATAACCTAGGACACATCAAACGGTCCTCAAAAACTCCCAGTGCTGACTCGGCATTCATCACACCATCGCTGAGCTGGGAACCTCTGGAAACACTAAGATAAGTCAGATATAGTCGCTAGCCTTGCGGGGGATTCATTCTGGTGAATTAAAATAGACTGTGATTCACAAAAAGCCAGAGGGGAAGCCCAGGCGGGGGGCTTGTGAGCTGGGCCTGGGAGGTTCAGTGGACGGAAGAGGGACGGGTCACCTCCTAAGTAGAGAGAAAAAGCATTGCACACCGGGGGGCAGGGGCAGAGTTCAAACAGTAACAAATAACTGGCAATAAAAGGCAGAATGTGATAAATGTCAAATGAGTGTTTCTGACAGCGAATACCAGACAGTCTAGAGGAAAATGCCTGTTTGAATTGGGGTGATCAGGAAAGACCACACAAACACACAGAGAAGTGAGGTTTCTCACAGGATCCTACAACACGAGTTGGCTTTCCCGGCACAGCTGGGGAAAGGGGAGGGTATTCCAGATGGAGGACAGGTCAGAAGGGCCAGGCTTCAGGACACCTGGAACACGCGGCTGCAGAGCTGGGGTCGTTCCTGGAAACAGGCAGCCGTGGCATGTCAGATCCCGGGAGTGGCTTGGGCGGGGAGGAGAGTTCCCCCATCAGAAGCGGGTCTGGGGCTGCAGGGGCACAGGGAAGGCACAACACGTGTGTCCCGCACCTCCCCGCCAGGTCTCCCCTACCCAGCTCCTGGCCTTCAGCCCATCTCACACCGCATGTGGACCTTCCTGCTCTGTATTCCAAGAGATGCTTTTCTATCACAAACAACACGGAAACATCGAGGCCGCCTGAGCACAGCTCCTCTTGAGAAATAGATTCCCCACCTTCTCTCCGCGGTGGGGAGGGAGGCCTCTTCTTCCCCCGCTGCTCTGGGCACTTTCCTAACGACAGGAGGCTTTGGAGCGCAGAGGACCACCTCTTGGGCTGGGTGCCAGTGCAGCCAATGGCCAGCGGTTCCCAGGGGACACCTGGGGAAAGAGGGCAGTGGTCAGGCCTGGGCTGGACTCCACAGAGAGGACAGGGCAGGGGAGGCCCCACCAGCTCTGTAACATTTCAGCAGACTTCCCCCTGGTCCGGCTCACAGATCTTTATGCCCTTGGTATCATGTTACACGTACGTCCTGTGTCCTGCATTATCTTAACCCTCCCTGGGGTCTGATGGTGACACGGTTCTCTCCCCGTTCCTTATCATCTGGGGTGTCCCAGCTGGGATGGCATTTCTTCCAGGAAGATTTCCCTGACCACTCACCTCTCAGGGAATGGCCTCTCCCAGCGGCCACCTTGGTCCTGTACCTCTTCTACAGGGTCCCCATCAACAGTCGTAGAACCTCCTGGTTGTGTGGGGCCCTGAGGGCAGGACTGTGCCCGTTTTGACGACTGTGTCCTTCAAGTCTAGCAGAGTCCCCAATGTACATTAGGTCTTCAACCCCTGCTTGTTGGATGGACAGATGGATGGAGCCATTCTACACGCACATCACATTTACGGTCACATGAAATTTTATTGTAAGGAGTCACCATAATTCTACCATAATTGCTGAGCAATTCTTAGCTGTTTGTTAACTCATTTGTTGCTTGCCTCCCACTAAATGGTAAGTTCCACAAAATGTACAAACCATGTGCTTTCTACTCACCAGCGTGTCCCCAACATCTGATCCAGATTTAGAACATAACCTTGATATTTACTGAATCAACGGCTTAAAGAATTAATGAACACTTGGGCTGTGATTACAAACAGCACCGTGATGAACCTCTGTGTGTGACTCTCAAACACAAAGGAGAATTATTTAATCAGACCATTTGTACATATATAGAGGCTTCTAAACACGTGTGTCCATATCGTTTAGGTAAAGATATTACCAGTGATCCCCCGCCAGCAAACAGCACGGGTATCAGGACGTCCTCAACTCACCGAAGCACAACAAAAGTATACTTTTAAAATCTTTGCTCATCTGGTAAGTGAAAATAGTATCTCATTGTTGTTCATTTGCATTTGATTTCTAAGAAGAATTAACATTTTTGATACAACACCTTCTTAGTCATTGGTATTTCAAACTGCCCATTTATAATATTTGCCTATTTTCCTATTGGGGTTTTAGTAATTTTTTTACCAGTGTCAGCATAATTCATTCTTTGGTTTTGAAAGCTGTAAGTTTTCCATTGTTTTGTCTTTTCATTGTAGAATCCTTTTGATATATAGGATTTCTTAATATAATCAAATGCATAGTTATTTATTCCATAAGCACTTTTATGCCTAGAATATCTTTTTTCACTTAGAGGTAAGCACTGACTTAAATTTTCTTCTCATGTCAATATGGTTTGATTTTTTCCCATTAACATATGTCATTTTTGATGTATGGTATAAAGTGAGGTTCTAAACTGCGTATATTTCCCAGCAGTATTTATTCCATCACCCACGCCCTCCCACATTGAGGCCCCTCATCCCGGTGATCCTGGGCTGTAAATCTCTCTCCTCTTCCTTAACTATTGCACTGTCCTCGTTAGTAGTGATTTATGGTTTGTTCTAATAGCTAGTAAAACAAACCCCCCATCAGTCAACTTCTCTGTCATAATTCTTAGCTATTTTCACCTGTATATTTTTTCAAATGAACTTAAAAAATATTGTGCCTTCTTCCCCTCCCCCTGAAAAATCAGAGTTGGCAGAAAAATTAAACCTGTGAGTTAATATGGGAAGAACTGATATCATGATATCCAGTGTTCTCATTTTCTTAGCCCACCTCCACTGCCCACAGCCTCCGGCCTCCGGGATCCATCTGCCCATCTTCCCTGCTGCTAACACCCGCCCTGGGCTGCCTTGCTCCACCCGGTCTCTTGACCTCACCACCCCCAGTGTACTTGATGCCGAGTCAACTTCGGATCTTAGAGACCTTGGTTCGGAGTCTACCCAGCTCCCTTTGAATATTTTTTTTAATTATTTATGTATTTATTTATTTATGGCTGTGTTGGGTCTTCGTTTCTGTGTGAGGGCTTCCTCTAGTTGAGGCAAGCGGGGGCCACTCCTCACTGCGGTGCGCGGGCCTCTCACTATCGCGGCCTCTCTTGTTGCGGAAGCACAGGCTCCAGACGCGCAGGCTCAGTAATTGTGGCGCACGGGCTTAGCTGCTCCGCGGCATGTGGAATCTTCCCAGACCAGGGCTCGAACCCGTGTCCCCTGCATTGGCAGGCAGATTCTCAACCACTGCGCCACCAGGGAAGCCCCACTCCCTTTGAATATTATCAAGCCGGTCGCCATTCCTAATATACCTGAGGATCAAGGACCTTTATCACCACGCTGCTAAACTGACAACGCCAAACCATTTCACTGCAGAATTACTAAGAAGTCACTAAGTTTAGACACAGCCATACATGCCAATCAAAGACATTTAGAGTTAGCAGAAATCTTAGACATGGCTCATCTAGCCCAGCCACCCCGTTCCAGGGTTAAAGAGAGACAGGCTCAGAGAGGGGAAACAATGACTAGGGTCACACAGCAACCCACTCACTTATGAAGGTACAAACGGTTCCTCTGGACCCAGCGGGGCAATGGAGAGGGTCTGGGTGTGTCTACACGGAGATCGGACCAAACGGCAGGGGTGGAGGCCAGGGCTCAGCAGTGGGAAAACGGAGGGAACGTCTGGCTAATGGACGCTCCAGAGAAGCTCCAAGACAACGTGGCCAGCGGACCCAGAACCCGAGGCCGAGCAGACGTGGGTCCCACACTCCTGACTCTCACACCATGTGGGCGTGAGGATGGGTGCGGGGACCACACACTCCTCTCAGCCTTCGGTCCGAGCTGCCCTCCCAGGGAGGTGAGACGCCGAAGGACGGCAGACTCAGCGGAGAAGCCCTGTGCTCTGACCCTTCCCTCGGCGCCCAAGCACGCGGCTGCGCTGGCCTAGTCGGGCTGCAGCACGGAGAAGGAGTCCGAGGCCCACCCGACGGGAGGATCCAGCTCCTCTGCAGCCTGTGTGGAGCTGAATGACTCGTAATTCAGTTAGAGGAGAAGGAAGCAGACCTCATCACAACAGTTGAAAACATGAAAACAACAAATAAACAGCTGCTTTGAGCTAGCAACAAGGAGGCCAATTTGATCTTTGCAGAGAGAAAAGTGCCATCTCCCATGTGCGTGTGTGTGCGCGTGTGTGTGTGTTCGGGAGGGGCAGTGCCTTCAAGAAGCTGCAGCTGCGAGCAGCACCGAGCACAGCATTAACCAGGTTCCTGGAACAATTTGCCCGATTAGAACCACACCAGGCACAGCGCGCAGAGGGGGGCCCAAGCTGCACCCCATACACGTCCCCCACCACGCACACGTGCCCCTGCAACACACATGCACACAAACACACATGCACACACACACACACTGCCCTGTGGAACCCGGGCTGCAGGGGAAACACCTGGACTCTGAGAGGCAAAGTCCTTGGTTGGGAACCTGTCCCCAGTCGGTGTGTAGCAGGCAGGCATCTGGCCCTGCAGCACGAAGCACGAAGATGCTAAAATGAAGATTCCTGGGCCCCTCCCGAGTTAGTCGATCAGACTCCCCTGGGGTCCTGAGAGTCTGTCTTCACAACAGCCTCAGGGACTCTTCTGCTCACAGAAGTGGATGAAGAACTCGGGGACACTCCTTCTCTAAGAGCATCCGTTAGCCGCTGCCGTACTCATCCTGCAGAGCAGAGACGGGCCCGAAAATCCGCCGTGGTTAACAGCGCAGCCATTTGTCCTCACAGATCAGCTGCAGGTGGGCAGGCGCGGGGGGTCCACTCCACACGCGGTGATTCTGGGGTCCAGGCTGAGGGGCAGCAATGCACCTCGCAGCCGTGGCCGAGGCGGACGAGACCCCTTAGGTCCACCTCTGAGGGGTTTGCTGCCACTTCCACCCCGTTCCCACGTCCAAGGTACGCGACGCAGGCCCAAAGCCAAAGACTAGGGGCCCCAGGTTTCACACATAAGACGGGGACAAGGGTGCAGACTCGGGGGTGCAGAGGACTGGGCCAGGCAGCGCTCAGATTCTCATCCTCTCCGCCTGCAGAAGGGCCTCGGTCCCCAGTGACCCTAAGAGGGCTCACAGTCACCCCTGCCCCGCCTGGTGGTGCCAGCGGCCAGGACGGAACATCCCCGGGATAAAGAGGTGACGTGTGGGACTGACTTCTGCACTGTACGAGGTGCTGTGCACGGCAGCTAACAAGGCTGCTTCTCCTGAGCACGAGTTCCCGAGGGCAGGACAGGGATGGGCCCAACGGCCCACGTCCCGCAGCGGCTGCCCGGGGGCCGGGGGGCCGGCTCTCAGCACAGAGGGGAGCAGGACCGGGTCCTCCAGCAGGGGAGACCGCGTCCGAACCCCTGACGGCCCATCCCCAGGCGCTGGGGCCTCAGACCCTCTCCCGCAGCGCGCAGCTCCAGGTCCACCCACGCCGGCTCAGGCAGGGCTGCAGAACATGGGGGTCCCGGCTGGTCAGCGGTCACAGGGCTCCGGGTTGTGCAGAGCTCCGGCACTTCCTGTCCTGTCGGGTGACTTTGTTGTGGCTTCCACCCATTTTCTTCCAAAGAGCTCTGCCTGGTCCCTTAGTCCCGGGGAGACACCAAGTAACGCTGAGGCGTCTCTGCCCTGGTGCCCCGATCCCGCCGGGCGCGCGGGATGGAGCACGGCTCCACATCACCAAGCCTCGCCCGCAGCCTAGAGACGCCGGCCCCCGGCCCCTGCGGTGGGGGCGCGGCCTCGAGGGAGAGCCCGCAGCATCTGGAGTACACCCTCCGGGCCCAGACGCGGGCTCCTAGGCCACCTGCCTCCACGAGCATCTGGGATTTGGTCCCTTACCCGCTCTGTGGGTACATGGGCTGATGTCCAGGACCCCCAGGCCTGGGTCTTGCCTCCACGGCTGGGTGCGGTCTAAAGCCGCTGGCTTTCCCATCACCCTCACCCTGACCATGGGACCCATCAGACCGGAGACGCCCAAGCTCTTCCTGGGTCAGCGTACAGGGCGTCAACGTGCTGGGGTAAAGACACTCCTCTCTCCAGCTCTGAGGGGACTGGACGCAGGGGGGTGAGACGAGCTTCCCATCCCCCAGCATCGCCGGGGTAGGGGGGCAGGGGGTGGATTTTCGCCAGTGCCATCTAGGACTCAGCCAGCTTTTCCAATCTCCAGACTCAAGGTTTTTGACAAACCAAGAAAATGTCCCTGCGTTATTTCTTTATGTGTTGTGTCTCCATCTGTCCCTCTTTCTCCTTCTGGAACTTCTCCTGTTTACATGTGAAGCCTCCGGAATCTGTCCTCCAAGTGTCTTATTTCCTTTCTCCTCACAGTTCCCAGATCATTATTTTTGCTCCGTATTTGAGATATTTCTTCCACTGACCTTCGGAGGCACTAATTCACTTCTCAGGAGGTGCCACCTTCCTCTTCCCTTCAGCCACTGAATCTTACGACTCGGAACACATGACTTTCAGTTCCAGAAGTTTCCCCGTGTCCTCTGGTAGAGCCGCCTGCTCTGGGTGCTTTGGTCATTGTCACCCTCAGGTGTGTTTCCATTTTCCGATGCTGCCCCGTACTTGCCTCGCGGGGCCTTTCGAGCCGTTGAGGTCCCTTGAGCCACAGCAAACTCCCGTGAGCCCTGGGGGTGCGCTGTCAGCCCCCAGCACAGCTCCGCGAGGGAGGCGCCCTGCCCCTACCCCGTGGCCTGGGGCCGCGAGCTCTCCGCCGCAGGGCTGGGCAGGGACCCGGGCCACCCCTACAGCCCCCAGAGCATATCCGGACCCAGGGAGACCGGCCGCACCCAACAGCTTCCTCAGACCTTCCCCAAATATCTAGCATTCATCTCAAACTTAACGCCCAGAAGAGAACCCTTGGTTTCTCCTGAGAAATCTTACTCTCCCCATCTTCCCCTAAATCTTCGATCCGCAAACCTAGGCGTTACCGTCAAGTCTTCAACCTCCCTCATCCTGTGTGTCCAAAACCCATGAGTCCTCTTGGTGACCCCAGGTCTAATCGCCACATTTTCACCACACTTTCCTATCAAGATATTTTTCTTATGTCGACAGTAATCAAATTTTCCTTATTAGGCTGTACGGTCCTAGATTTTGACCTCTACTTCTAGTTATTTATTCAGGTATTCAAGCATTCGAAAAATATGTATTAAGTACCTGCTGTATGCCAGGCCCTGAGTTAGGTTTGGAAAGTAATGGTGGACCCATTGTGGTCCCACCGTCAAGACGCTCACTGCATGCAGGTGGGGAAGCAGGTAAGTAACCAGGAAACGCTGCTCAGAGGTGAGGACCACGCGGGGCCGGATGTGCTGCGGGACCGGAAGCACCGGCCCACTTTCTCCAACACGTGTTAAGGGATCCGGTCCCCTCGTCCCTCCGTCCACCGTCAGCACCTCTTCCTGGTCACCTCACCCTCTTCCTGCTTTCACCCTGCACAGCTCTTCCCACCTCTCCTGAGCCCTCCTCCTTCCTCTCACTCACCCGTCTCCATCCCTTTCTCCCCGGCAGGACCAACTAAGCCCCACCATTCCGAATCCTGTGGCCATCAGTGAGAGGAGCCCACACACAGAGGCTGGGGGACCACATCCCGTGCCTTCTCTCACCCGCTCCTCGGACCTCCGACGCCTGAAGGCAGTACAGCCGAGGAGAAAAGGCCCCGGCTCAGCCCAGCCTTCCTGGCTCTGCCAGCCTTGTGACTTTAGGCAAACCTCTCGACCCTCTTGGGCCTCAGTTTCCTCATTTGCAAGATGAAAAAATTTAAGCAAGATTTCTTTAGAAGGAGGTCTCCTCCAGACTCAACAATCTGCGAATTTATAAAACTTGTTTGCTATGAATTTAGTGGAATGTAGGAGTTTATGTTGGTGAAAAGAAATCGAAAGATGGATGTTATCACTGCCTCCAAACTCTTGCCCTGTCCTGAGCCCACAAGCCTTCGCTACTCAAGGTGAACCTCAGGGACCCGGGGCAGCAGAATCACCTCAGAGCTTTTTAGAAATGCAGGATCTCGGGCCTACCCAGTCAGCACCTACGTTCTCATCAGACTGCAGTCGGAATCGGGAGATTCCTAAGTAAGAACCCTGGGGCCTGAGAGGCCCCGCCCTCGAGGACACAGCCCGTAGAGTTAAAAGGAGGCACTTTTCGGTTTCAGTAGAAAGAACTTCTTAGTTCAGGGAGAAGACTGAGCTGGAACGGGCTGTGTCAAAGGCCAACGGGCCTCTGACATTGGGCTAGAACAGAAGCAGGAAAGGCCGCTCTCAGGGGTGCTGCCTGAGGGGTGAGGTATCCTGCAGGGCTGGACGGATGGCCTGTGGGTCCCGCTCACTCTGAGGTAGGAGGGGTTTCATCCCACCTCTGCCCACTGCCTTGGTTCTGTCCAGGGTCCAGGGGGCAGCACACAAGCCCAGGACCCCCCGAGCTGGCTTTGCGACCCCATCACAAAGTCCAGGTAGAAGGAGAAAGCAGGGCAGCGGAGAGTGGTGGGGGCCTGTCCCGACCATACCTTAGCTCCTCTGTACACAGGGCCCTCTTCTGGGGAAGCCGCTGTGCCCATCACAAGCCCACAAACCTCCTTCCACCTGATTTCACAAAGACCCTTTCCTCCTTTCCTGGTCAAGGGCTGGGATTCTCCATTTCGAAGCTGAATCTTGTTCAAATTAGTCCATCTCCCAGATAGAATTAGAAGCTGGGTGATTTGCAAAATACAGTCAATTTAGTCCAACTGTCCTTGCGTGCCAGCTCCATCTGATAATGAAGAGTTCGCTCCCCAGGCTCTGGGCTGGCAGGAGCCATTATCCACGTGGTGAGGTTAGTCTGATAGGACGCGGGAGCCAGTGGGGTGAGGGCTGTCTCAGCCCTCAGCGGGGCACCCAGCCAGGGCCAGGAGGGAGGCAAGGGCAGGGAGGCCGGGGCCCAGATTCTGCCCGGGGAAGAACGCCTGGCCAGAGCAGGACACTCATCCCTGGGAGGTCAGACCACAAGACAGGGCCAGGTCAGGACAACGTACCCACCTGGGCCTCCGGTTCCTTATGTACGACTGGGGCTGGTGAGACTATCTCCTGGGGTTTACTTAGGAACAAACAAACACCCTAACATAGGTGAAACCTCATTTGTTCATTCATTCATTTTTAATAAACATTTACAACATCTGATATTCATTTGGCAGCTAGCACGTACTGAACACTGTACCAGGTGAAAGGGCTGATTTAACGAGCAAGACACAGTCTGTTCTCCTGCCGAATGTGAAATTGTACACCACTGACCAAATGGACAGTGGAGATGGTGGCGACGCTAGTGGTGGTGCCGACCACCGGACAAGCGGTCACCCTGGAAGACGCTGCTGCCAGAGCCTTTTCCATGTGCAGTGAAAGACGGATCCCCCCGTTGCTCATCTTGGCTACGAGCTAAGAGAGATTAAAATGCTTTTGCATGAAGCAAACAATATACATATTTTATGAAATACACTTCTCTGCCTGTTTAATTGTGGGATCTTGCATAGAGGCAGAAAGATTCACTGCTCATCACTGCGGTGAATGAACGGGGTTGCGGCCTTCAGCCTCAGGAGGCCCCGACCGCCGTCGTGTCCCGGCTCCCTGGGCCTGCTGCAGGAGGACCAGTGGTCACGCGATGCAGCTCGGGGCAGCTTCCTTTCCTCCGTGCACCTCTGTGGGCCCAGGTGTGAAGTTAGCATGTCCACTTTCCATTGCTGAAGGCTTCTTAAGCCCAGTCTACCGCAAGCGAGTCTGCTGAAATTCATAAGATGATAGCGGTTCACTAGGGAACAAGGAGAAAGGTCATTAGGACGGGTCGTCCCAGCATCTCTGGTGGTGTTCCCAAGTCCGCTCATCCTTCCCCTGAGCCCTTAATCTGGAATGTGGGCATCCCAGCGCCCCTCGAAAAATGCTAGGAGCTTTAAGGTGGTTTCAAATTGGGGATCTGCTGGGCCTTCCCGTGTAGCGGCCGTGGAGTTCTGCCAGGTGGTGTGCGGGTGACCACAGGCGTCCAGGCAGACTGTCACATCGATAGGCAAAAGCCACTTCTCAAGGTGGGTTTCCAGCAACCTGATGGCCCACTGGGGACCTCTTTTCTGGCCCTTGCAGCTGAGCCATGGAAAGCCCCCTCCAGGTCCCGCCAGGTGGGCACCAGCATGCAAGCAGTACTGGAACCTGATGTGGAGAGCCCTGAGCCAGGACCACATCCCATCTCCACTGCACCAAGAACACGTCACCAGTGTCACGGCAGCGTCTCTGTCCCACATGTCGTGTGTCTTTAGTTGCCCCCTTCCACGTTGGACTGTAAGCTCATAGAGGGTAAGTCACCAAGCTGCCCAGAGACCAGCAGGTGCTCCATAAACGGCCGCTGAACGAATGAACAAATGAGGGTGATTTTTTTAAAAGGAAGAACGGAAAGAAGAGAACACATAGAGCCACTGATCTTTGAGTGGCTAAAATAATCCTGGGAGTTCAAGGATCTGAGATGTTACCCAGTCGGCAGAAAGAGCCACTACTATCCTCCCACCCACTCACGGCAAACACCACCGTGGCCCGTGACACGCGCCCTGCTCACCGCAGGCGGCTCAGACCCTTCACACCGCCTCCTCACACCACAACCAACGGCTGAACCAGCTGATGGGCCTCCTGAGCTCCCCTCGTCCCCTCACCTGGAACATGGGCCCCCCAACCGTCTCTGGTCCTCCCCCAAATACTTTGTCCTACTCAATGCCTCGTCTGGCTGTCACTTTAAGGAAGGTCCTGTCCTTTTCAAAGACACACAGCTACGGGGCCTGGAAACGGGCCGTCTGTGGATGTGAGCCTGGCCCCCACGACATGCGGCCCTCCTGCCAAGCCCAAGGGGCTTCCCGAGTCTCGATACTGCTGGTGTCCAGATGCGACAACCTACGTGGTGTGAGTGGCGCTGGCCTTGGTGCTGAAGCGCTCCTATGTACATGGGAGGCTGTAAACCCTACTTTGCTGGGGATTTAGGGTGCTTGCCCTGCTGAATGAGGAATGAGACATCAGAAAGTCCAAAATGACCATCCATCTGCAGAAAGCGGGGCTGGAGAATTAGGACTGTCAGACGTGTGCCCTGACCCCAAGGGCCCCATAAGAGGACTCCCTGACTCCTGCCCTTCATCCATCACAGGCTGCTTGAAGACAGGTCACCCACTCCCCTGCAGAGACGCCGAGTGTACACAGACAGGAGCAGCCCTAGGTGAAGGCCCGGGTGCAGCCATCCCTGGGCACGGCCCCGGGGAGCAGCCACCTGGCCTGGGGGCTCCGTGTCTGGGCAGGAGGTTCAGGGCTGCCGGCCCTGGGCTCTCACGGAAGGGCCTGATGCTGGCCTGTGTCCAGGCTTCCAGTAGCCTCGGCCCCTCACTTCTTCCCAACACCGAGGAAAATCTTGATCCTCGACGTGCACACCCTTTCCGTGCACCCGCCCACGCTTCCTCCTTCTTGCTTCCCAGAAATCCTGACACACTCGACTGCCTCATCAAGCCCAGACCCTTCAGCTTCCCAAGATCAGCGAGGCTTCAGGAAGCCCCAAGTGTGAGTTCTCTTTCCTACTCGCCAAAACTAGATCAGGCCACGTGCAGGGTGACGAAGAGCGTCAGGCCAGCAAACTCTGAGCATCCCTTGCCCTGTGTGTGCCATTCTCTCGGCTCCACGGAGAGAAAGAGGAGGGAAGGAAGGAAAGAAGGGAGGGAGGGAGGGAGGGAGGAAGGAAGAAAAAGAGAGAGAGAGAGGGAGGGAGGGAGAGAGGAATTCACAGACCTGAGGAATCCTGAGAGGGAGGAGAGAGACCTGCTTCGGATACACTGAGCACAAAAAGATTTGTCAAACCTTTTAATGCAAAACTTCTCTTTCAGAATATGCCTGGTAAAGAAATCACTCCTCTAAGTCTGAAACTTACCTGCGACTGTTTTAGTCTCCTCTTCCTCCTCTCCCACCCAGAACGTCATCACACCCAGCATCTCGGGTAACGACCCAGAGAACGTGGAAGCCTCTGCCCACGGCTGCCCCTCCTCGGCTCCCGTGTGTGCTGTCAGCAGCAGCCCGTGCCCAGGTCTCGGTCTGCCCCTGTCACACACACACACACAGACAACCCGTCCCTCCGTATTTCTCTTCCTTCCTTCCGAGAGTCCAGGGCATTCACGTGGGGAGGAGGAGACGGCGAGGCTGAAACACAGAAGCCTCAGGCTTGAGGGAGGGGGCCACCGGGCCGAACGCAGGCGCTGGGCTTTCGCTTCCCGCCTGTCAGCACCGATCAGAGCTGCTAGCAGGCGGCTGAAGGAACGGAGGGGTTCCCACAGGGAAGACGTTGCTGCTCCTTCAGCTGCTCCGAATCCCAGAGCAGAGGTGAGCGTCGGCCGGGGACGGCAGTCACTTCGGCAGAAGCTCTGCCGACCCGAAGGTCTGGGCTGTGCACCTCCAGCCCCGCCTGGCCGATGGGGGGCCGGGCAGGGGGGTCAGGACCACACCCATCATGTTCCTGAATAGCTCCCGCCTGGAAAACAGGAGTGCGGGGGTCAGGCACACACACGCGTCCTCAGACCCCGGCTCCCACCGCGCTGCCCCTGCTCTCCACGCCCCGGCACTTGCTCCGTTTTGTTTCTCAAACGCAGGGAGCCCCCTCCCCCAGCTTGGCCGGCTGCCATCCCCACTCCTGCCCCAGCCTCCAGCTCCACACGCAGCTGCGGGTCCCGGCTGGACCACGACCTCCCACGGGGGCTTCCCTGGCCCTCGGCTGCGAAGAGCCCCTCCAAGGGTTCTCCCCAGCTCTCCACCTGCCGATCCGGGTGATGGCAGCCTGAGTCCTGGAACGAGCCTGCCGGCATCACATGACAACGTTGTCACTTACTGCACACACAACCTTGATTAAATCACCTGAATAGTGGCCCCAGATTCCCGACCTACAGGATAAAGTTTATCACAGAGCCTGAGCATATGCGGCACCTCACAAACAATACCTTACGTCATGGAATTAGTTACTGCCCGTGAAGACTCCAACAGTACCTGGCACACACAAAGGGCCTAATCAAAGTTAACTCTGCCAACGGCTGTATTTCCTGCTACATCCTGGTACCCAGAACAGTGCCCGACGAACCACAGGAGATCATGACGGGCGCGTATCGTCAGCTGAGCACACGAAGGCGTGCACACATCAAGAAGAGCCTCCGGGTTAGACGGGAAGAAGTGTGACAGGACTTGAGGAAGGCGGGCCACCTCCTGGGGCCTGGGAATCCGGAGAGGCTGCAGGAAGAGAGCACAGGGCCAGAGCTGGGCGATCTGGGGGACCTAGGCCTTGCTCTGCAACTGACCCCGGCCCGGATCGTAAGGGGCTCCAGAGGGACTGGGGGTAATAGGCTCTGGCGAGCAGTCAGGGAGCAGTGGGCAGGTCAAGGGCCAACCTGGGTTGCTTTCTCTTCCCACATTCACCTCAGGTACACGCCCCTCCAAGTCCAGGGCCCTCCCGCCGCCTCTCACACCTCCCTCCGCCTCGGGAAAACAAAGCAAGACGAAAATTCCATCACTGAAGCAGTCTGAAGCCATGGACGGTCTCTTCCTGTGGACGCAGAAGTTTGCTTCAGCTCGGGAAGAATGCCAGCCCGATGGCCAGGAGGGGAGGGAGAGGGGAGGGCGGCTGAGCTTCCTGGTGACCAAAGGATGATTTCCAATTTGTCACGGGAAACAAGAATGTTCAGGGTCCAGAGCTCTGACCAGAACCCAGTGAAGGAGAAGAGTTAAAAGGCCTCCTTCCCTTTCCCTCTGGGCCCTGAGCTCAACCACCCAAAACAACAGGTGCACAGCCAGTCCGAGCCACCACGGGGCGTTTCACGTGTGTCCGCCAGACGCCGCAAGGCACGGCTGGGCCTGGGGAGTTCGCCCCGCCTCCCTGGTTGGGTAGGGGGCAGCTGTGCTTCCCCTCCTCCCCCCACCCTCCAAGAGGGAGGCCTGTGCACCTGCAGCACGTGGTGAGGGCTCTCCCTGGACCTTCACACTCACATCAGCAAAACCACTGCTGTAGATTCCGGGGTGGGGGGGTGACTCCTAGAAATGGGGGTCCCAGCAATGAGACAGCTAAGGGGGGCGCTGGATCCCAGCCGCCGGGCAGGGAGCGGCTCAGCGGCTTTCCTGCACCTCTGGTGGTGGGGGAGGGGAAGGGGGGCAGGGGAGCAGAAAGGGCTGTCGGCAAAGGAAGCATCTTTAGAAATCAGGAGCAAACCGAGCTCCTACAGAAAGAGGGCCAAGGCAGAGGGAGCCCACAAGGGGGACAATTAGCTGATAAGAGCAAACTAATTGTTATTCATACTAAATTAGGGCACAGGTGATTTGGAGAAAACCCACAGACCCTCCCAGATGTTTTACGGGTTTTGCATTGCAGATGATGGCTTTACGGGACCCTTCTGGGAGGCAGAATGTAGGAGCTGGGCCAGGACCAGAGCGGGGCAGGGCTCCCGTCCGGCTTAACTACACAATAAACACATAAAGGCTTGTCCCTGAGGACAGACCCGGCTTTGCATACTAAACACTTTAGCGCTAGGCTCTGGGGGCCTCTGAGAAGAGGGGCTCAGTCCCGGCAGGGGAAGAGGTCGGAGGGGACGATCAGTCACTCTGGAGACCCAGGGGCTGCTCCAGATGTCTGGAGCCAGGACTTTAAATCCAGATGTGGAAGGGAGAGATTTCCACAGACCTGACAGGCCAACAAGAAGACAGGGAACGGGCAGGAAGGCAGGCGTTCAGCGACTACTTTGTGGCGGCTGGTGGGTGTGTACACGTGGGTCTGCCTGTGTGCGGGGGGGTCCAAGCATGCGCATGTGCCCGCGGGGTATCAGAGGGCGTAGGTGCGTGTGTCTGCGTGTGTATCTCCCTCTGTGTGCGTGTTTTGTGTCCACATAGCTGTGTGCGCACCTGTGTGTGTCCACGCACTTGGGGTGTTGCCAAAACTTCCCACCGAAACTAACGGCAGCTGTCCTCTCCTCACCGAAACTTATCATTCTAATTTTAATCCTACTTTATTGTGTTACGTTGGCTCTAAAAATTAAAATTTAAAAATTCCATAAACAGAACCTGGGGCTACACTGCAAGACAGGTCCCTGGAAAAGGGTTTACTGTCACTGTTGTTCTTCCAACAACGGTGAGGGTACATCCCGTCACCCCCACCCCGCCCCAGTCCCATCTGGCTCCCCTCCTGCTAGACAAAGGGAGGGCAGGCGGGAACAGCTGCAGAGAGGGCCCGCTGGCCTGGCCGCGGCAGTCAGGACCAGAAGAGTTAGTCCAACCTCTCAACTGACTGCTCCTGAAGAGACTGGCGGCCAGGGAGGGGGTCACTCAGGCAGGGCCTTCAGAATCGGCCTGAAAGCCAGGCCTCCACACGGCCTCCTCCCGAGCTCAGCGCCTGGGGGCTGTGCCTCATCCTGGGGGAACTGATGGAGGGATGGGGTGACCCCGTCCTGTCCTCACACCCACTCTCCACACTCTCTCTTCCCTGTCTGTAAGATGAAGAGAGAACTAAAGGTCTCCGGGTGGTTTCTGCCCTGTCCTTTGTACCACGACTCAATGGGGAGGGAGGCAGTGGGTATCCAAGCAAAGTGAAGGCCAGCACCCCCCCCCCGGGCTCTTCTGCGTGGTCCTCTTCCCCCCACCCCCACTGTCCACAAGGAGGCAAGGAGAGCACTGAATCAGGAGAGGGCCTCTCAGCAGAGTCTCAAGGAGCAAGGATTATTCCAACAGGGGAAGGAAAAAGCAGAGAGGACTTGCTGTAATTCCTGCCTCATTACAAGAATGAAGAAAGGATCCTGCACTGCAGCAGGAGGTACTCAGGTTAGATTTGGCAGAACTTCCCTGATGGCATAGAGGGCCATTAAACACAAGGATGGAAGAGGGAGTGGAGGGAGGGACAGTTGTCCCTAGAGGCAGTAATTAACTATATTTTCAAATGTCCCTGAGACAGTATGCTCGGTGGGACCCTTTCCTCACTTCAAGATCTTGACCAAAGCAGCTGATTGTGAAGCCCCTACCCCGATCCCCACCTGCCTCACATACTCAGCACAAGAAGCAGGGCCTAGCTCCGTACTGACCAGGCCAGAGAAGGTGACAGGGGAAGGGGTCCCCCAGTGCACAGAGACACACTGCCCAGTGGTACCACTTTGATCCAGAAACACCTGACAGAGGGTCGAGAGTCAGTCACCGAGTGAGGGAAGGAGGTCTCTGAGCAACTAAAAAGCACTGACATCTTTCCGGTCCCCCTGGGGCCAGAACCCCACCTACTGGAGCTGGCTTTCCTGGGTCTGCGAGGAGGACCAGGGTGGCCCTGACTACAGATGTCCAGGAGAAGGACCGCTGGGAGTGCAAACCCTTAAGACATATACAAGGATGGCCTCTAAGTCTCCGGCAACTTGACAAAAGAGCATTTGGAAGTATCTCCACGGAGGGCTACAGCTGTACCCCATACATCCTCATGCGCACGCATAGGACTCACACCCCTAGCCCACCCGGCACACACAGGCAAGGAACATGCAGGGGCTTCTTGGCCCAAGGAGCCCTTGACATTTCCGGATACCTGCTGGCCCTCTGCTCCTCTCTTCAATCCCCCAGATGGCCTGCTGCCTTCTCTTTGGAAAGTCCAGGGTCCTTTGATGGGGGGAGGTGGAGAGGCTGACCCACAGCAGCTTGGCGTGCCTTCGACAGGGCAGCAGTGCCCCGACAGCCAAGGACCTCCACAACTCCACCCCACAGGCACCCCTGTATCCGGGCAGGTACCACCCGCCCCCACCAGCCATCTCCCTCTCCGGGTGCCTGAAGCCAAGGGGGAGCCGCACCCTCCCCACTCTCCCGCTCTGCCTCCTGGTCCCAGAGAACCGCCCCCCCAACTGCCCAGCCCGGAAACAATCACCCTTTGAGAAAGGCTGCCAAGCCGGGCGCCAGGAACGGCCTGGATGGAGGCGGGGTGGGGGTTGGAGGGCTTTAACTCCCGAGAGCGAGGCCTGGCGGTGTCGCCCCGCCCGCAGCCCAGCTCCAGCGCCAGGGACCGGGGCCGCCTCGGCCGGGGAGGGCGCGAGGGTGGTACCACTCCGGGGTCCTTCCCTCCTCGCGCCCCGCCTCAGCCCGCGAGGGTGGTACCGACCATCCGCTGTGCGGGTCCCGCCGGCTGCTTGCTCTCGCTCGGGGCGGGGGCGGGGCGGGCAGCGGGGGCGGGGCGGGCGCGAGGCGGAGGCGGGGCTGGCGGCGCTGTCACAGACGCGGCCGCCCGGGCGCATCCGCCGCCGCCGAGGGGACTCCGCGCCGGCCCGGTCGGCTGGGCTCCGGCCGCGCGCCCCGGTGCCCGCGCCTCCGCCCTGCGCCCGGGCCTGCCCGCCCCGCTCTTCTCTGCGCCCCCGGCCTCCCCGCCCGGCTCCCCGCCCCGCGCCCCCCGCGCGCTCCCGGGCTCGGCCGCCGCCTCGCCGAGCGCAGAAGGGCCGGGCCGGGCCGGGCCGGGGCGGCGGGCGGGCGGGCGGCGCGGACCCCGCAGCGATGAAGGGGCCGCCGGGGGCCCGCAACCCGAGAGCCCCCGGGGCTGGAGGCGCGCGCGGCCCGGGCCAACAGCCTGGGGGCGCCGGGGCCGGCGCGTAGGGGCCGCCACCGCGATGGAGCGCGCCGGGGACGATCCGGACTCGTCGCCGCAGGTTAGTGCCCCCGCTGCCGCGCACAGAGCCCCTTTATGCCTCCGCATCGGTCCCCGCGCCATGTCCTCCCGGGCGCGTATGCGCGCGCCCGTGTGTGTGTGTGTGTGTGTGTGTGTGAGTGCGCGCGCGTGTGTGTGGCTGTGCGTGCAGTGGGGCGGCTGGGGAGCCAGCTGGGGACCCGGCCGGGGCGGAAGGCGCTGCCGCCGCCGAGGGGCTGCGAAACCAAACCTGGGCAATGCCTGCCCTCCTCGGGCCGGCGGGAAGGGGAAGCTGGTTCTCGGCAGCTTCCAACAACCGGCCGGGCTCTTAGCTCGCTGGTTCCTCCCTCCCCACCTCAGCAGGTGGTTCCCGGTGGCCGGGAGTCGGGGGCCAGCACCCGCCGCAGCGGCTCCCCAGCGTCGTCCCCCAGCTCTGAGGCTCCAGCCACTGGCAAGTTAAGTCTCTGAAGCTCTGCCGGGAGGCTGAGGGGCTGAGCGGTGGCGAGGGGACCCAGCGTCCTTAGGACGTTCAGTGCAGGGGGCGGGGGAGGCACGACCAAGTTCACCACCCGCCCTCCGCCCCCGGGCTCCGGCCTGGGGTCCTGGTCCCTCCCAAGCCAGAGCCCGCAACTTCCGAGAAGGAACAGAGAGGTGAGGCAGGAGGGACTGGAGTAGGTGCCCGGGGACAGCCTGGGACCCAGCAGCTGAGGTCGGAGAGACCGCACCCACCCAGACACAGATGCGTAAACAAGGCCCTAACCGGCCCCCCTGCCCCGTCCTCCCCTGGCCAGGCCTAGTCTCAGCTGGGCACCGTTTGCCTGTATTCTTGTAGAAACTGGGTCTCAGGGGCTCCGGGGAGCTCTCTGTGCTGGACGCTGAAGCCAGCCTTGCGGACGGTCGGTCGCCCCAGGCTGGTGGGGACAGCTCTTCCTGCGTGGGTACCGGTCTGGGTGGGGTACCCAGCGGGAGCTTGGGCTGTGCAACATGTACCAGTTCAAAGGACTGGGCGCGGATGTCCCAGTACAGAGCCTGTGGCGCCTCCGGTGTGGTTGTGTGGAAACGGGGCACAGCTGCCTAACTTACTGGCGTCGTGGGGCGGGTGGCTTCACAGTACGTGGGCTCCAGGGTCCTCTGAGATTTGCCTTCTGTCCCTCGCATCTCCCTGCCTCACCACAGAGATTGAGACATTTCCTCCCAAACCTGCTTAGCTGGTGACTGCTACTGCCCTTACTGGGCCAGACATCAAGTCCCCCTCTTCCTTTGTTTGGAACAAAGACCCTTCCCCATGAGACCTTCAAAGAGACTATCCATTGTGCCCAGTTCATGCCCGTCACCCCCAAAGGTTCTGGAGCTGCATGCACTCCCCTCTGCCCCTTTGGGTGGGAGCGGGAAGTCTTGCCCAGGTTATGGAACAGGGAGGGTTGATGGATTTGTGCCCCATTCAGCACCGGCGCCGAGTGGCTTGCTGTGCACATTTCTGTACCTGACCCGCAGATGCTGGGGAATCCTTCCTTGTTCACGCCTGTTGGAGGCTCACGGGTGCTGGGCTGAATACATGCACAGAGGTTTCTGGACCAGCAGGCACTGACCGTCCACCTGAAGCATGGGGACAGGCAGAGACCAGGGCCTCCAGAGGAAGATGCCGGTGGGGCCCGCCCTGTCCCCGGCATCGGGCCTCTGGACGGACCTGCATTTTCCCACCGTAGTTTTGAAGGGCGAGGGGTGAGGGGCCCCAAGCGGCTGTACCTCTCTGGTCGTGAGCACAGCGTATGAGGCAGGGCAGGAGCGTTGCAAGCGTGGCGGGTATGGGAGGGTGAGCTGCCCCGAGCCAGGCTCTGGGATCAGGGAGCGTGTTGGTTCAGCTTTGGCTGGAGGAGGGGGCTGAGCTGGAGTGGAGGTGCCTGAGCGCTCCCCTCGGCTGAGAACTGAAGGGGAAGAGAGGCAGGGCTCGGGAAGAGAGAGTCTGAGGCCGGCAGGGAAGCGCGAGAGACAGCAGACAAAGACACAGAGGCACCGACGACGGGGCCCAGTGGCACAGGTGGGCCAGCCTCGGGCCTCCTTCCAGGATGCCCCCGGCGGCAGCCATCAGCCAGGGCAGGAGGCCCTCCGTGGAGCAGGGGGCCGGCCTTCCCGAGGCTCGGATGAACGTGGGGTTCAGAGGGAGGTCCTCAGGCAGAAGGGGGGCAGGCTGTGAGATCTGGGACTCTCAGGGAGACCCATCCCTTGGTGCCTTGGTGCCTGCCCCACACCCCTCCCGGCCCCGGGGTACAGTGGACTCTGAGGGATCCAGCACCTGGGGAGAAGGAAAAGGAAAACCTCCTTCCTGCATCTCCAGGCCTCCAGGCCAGAAGGCCTTTGGGGACCCTGCTGAGAGCGTGGGGTGGGGGGCGGGGAGGTAGTGCCGTGCAGGGCACAGGCTTGGCCAGGCTGGGGCAGCCTCAGCCCCTCTGTGACCAGCTGGGTGGATTTCGGGAAAAGCGGAGCCCTCTAAGCCCTGGTTTCCCGAAGGCCCATAAATCCAGGAGCCCCTCCCACCAGGCTGTTTGTAGGTGAAGTGCTCGATGGATGTTACTGTAACGTCTGCATTTCGCTCACCTCCCCACCTTCTTCTGGGATCTGGATGGCTCTAGAATTTGGAGTAGCAATTCTCTGGCCCACTCTGGGGCCGGTCACATTGGCCTTGTTGCCGGCTCTCCCCTCAGACTCCCAGACTCTGGGCCTTGTCCAGCCCCTGCCGTGCCTCTGCATCGAGACATGCTTGGTGTCCCCTTGCCGAGCGGCAGCAACATGGGTCCCGTGTCTAATCGGTGGTCAGTGTGGTCACTGCACGTCTCAGACAGTGGTTGTCCCAAAAATTCCACACAACTGACGAGAACCCCAGGCCAGTGGCCTCTTGGTATCGGTGCTAGAAGCTGGCAAGGTGGGCGGAAGTTGCTCAAAAGCCCCCTTCCACACACATTCACTGAGCACCTACTGTGTCCCAGGCTCTGGGCCAGTGCTGGGGACGTAAAGCATCAAACAATCCAAAATCAAATCAGGTTTTCTGTTTAGCTTTAGGAGGAAGGACTGTGTGGGTTGCTTTTTTTTTTTCCGCAGCTACAGCAAATTTACTTTTCTAATGAGGTTTAGCTCCAGCCAATATTAAAATGAATCTGTACTCTCTGAGCACACCAGCTGACAGCAGGATAGCGGCCTTCCAGCCAAGCGCCTGGCAGGGATTAGGGCTTTGCCACCGATAAACCCAAAAGTGGGGAGTCTCAGTCTGGACCTCCAGGAGTTGGCTGGATTGGGGATGAGCCTTGCCTGCAGTGTTAGAGCCGTGAGCAGGGTTTCTCCTGCCCTGCAGGTAGAAGACGTGAGCCGTTATTATTGCTTCGTGAGGAGGGGGGAGGGAAGCAGGGGGAGCAGAGACCAGAGGGCAGGGCTGTGGGTATTAGGAGGGGACCCGGTGTGCGGGTCCTTGCTGACCCCCGTGCAAGCCTGGCCGCATGCGGTCTCCTCCCCCTCACTTCTCTCCGTCTTGCTTCCTTCTGCATGAAGTAGTTGAACAATCTGTCCTCTGAGGCCGTGAGTCTCTTAAGGCTGCGGACTCTGGGCTGTTCATTTAACCAGCGCTCAGAAGCCTTAGAGCCCAACACTGGACATGGGGCGGGCTGCTTTCCCTCCCTGGTGGGCACCCCGCAGCCACACCGGCCACATTTCAAGAGCGCAGTAGCACACATGGCCTGTGGCCACCATATTGGATGGCACGGATGCACGTAGGACGTGCCCAGTGTCCCCAGGTTCTCCTGGCAAGTGCTGTTCCGGGCGCTACACAGCTGGTTTAGTGAGGCGCTGAGAGCGTGGGCTGCTGGACTCGCGTCCCGGCTCTGCCACGCACAGCTGTGTGGCTTGGGCCATCGCTTAACCTCTCTGTGCCCCACATGTCTTGTCTCTAAGCAGGGATAACAGGATGTTTGTGAGGCAGGGATGAGGATTACAGTTAATCACGTTACTCACTTAGAACGTGAATAGTGCTTTGCTTAGCAATTTTTTTTATTACTCACTTAGTTAAGATTTCACCTAACAGACACTTAGGGAACCAGCCTGCTTTGTGCCAGGCGTGCCGAGGGGCCCAGCGTGTGGCCTTGCTTCCGTCTCCCAGCCACCCTGAGTCTCAGTTTCCTCCGCTGTGATGGGGACGTGGCCGGTTAATAAGCCCTGCACCACGCTGCAGGGACAGAAAATGAGGTGGGGCAGAAAACACTGCCGGATCCACAGGGAAGCAGACGCACCTCCCACCAAAGAGCATTTCCTCAGCCCCCGTGTGTTCAAAGTAAAAGGAGAAAATGAGGTTCCGGCCTCCGCCAGCATCTCGGTGGGGACGTGAGGGCTCTGCCTGGGCTCCCGGCCCTGGACCTGAGGGAAGGAGCCCTGGGCCAGCGGAGCGAGAGGGGCCCTGGGCCAGACGGGATTAGCGGTCAGCTGGCTGAGCCCGGTGCCAGGCCCAGCTGTGTCGGCCGCCCTGTGGGTGACAGAATCTCAGGAGCCTCTGTCTCCTCATCTGAAGTGAAAGGAGCAGGAAGCATGTGAACACTTCCCGCCGTGATTATACCGCTTCCCTTGGTAAGCTCTGCATGACGGACGCCCCAGGAGCAGGAGGCAGGGGTGGGGAGCCCACCAGCCGAGAAGGCAGAGGGAAGAGGGAACGGACCTGGGAGCAGGAATTCGCATCCGTAGCCATGGGCTAGCGGTGAGGCCAGCAGACGGTCTGGGCTGTGATTAGGGTTCTGTGGCTGTAGGTGCTTCCTTCTTTCTACAGTTAAGGAAGCCGGTGCCCAGGGAGGGTCCACTCCTGTTTCAGGTCACACAGCACTTTGGTGCCTGGTCCCAGACTGTGACCTGAGTCTCCCAACGCCCACCCCTCCCTCTCTCGGGTCCCCTGTGCTCTTGCAGGACAGAGACAGGCAGCGGGGCCACAGGAGCAGCCCCCCAGGCTCGGGGTAGGAGGCCCACACTGAGAGCCGGACTCCGTTCCCCCACCAGCCGGCACAGGCCTTCGCTCTCCTCTCCTCCCATGATAGCTGGCCCAGGAGGACCCAGCTAAACTATCCTGACAGGGCCCCAGGGAAGGTCAGCTGGTTCAGGCCACAGGCAACGCATTAAAAATACACACGGAACCTTAATTAAGCCAGTGAATCATCAGCCTGCATGGTATGTGCGTGCACGCTCTGACCAGAGGGGCGAGGTCAGCCTGGAAATCCTCAGGCTGGGTGAGCCATCGGGGCCCTCGCTGGCTCGAGACCGGTTCTGGGGGCTCGCAGCTCCACTCAGCCCAGACCCGAAGCCCTGGGTCCCCATTAGCTGATTGGGGTTCCCCCGGGTGGCCTCTGCAGCCTGAGGAAATCCAGGCTCGTCCTCAGCGCCCTCCCCCGTCACTGACCCGATGCCCTTGGAGGTCAGAGTGGACTCGGGGTGTCAGGCTGCACCCCTGGAGGCCCAGCTACTGGAAGGTGCGGCCAGTGGAGTGGCCACACCAGGCCTCCGGGGAAGCCCTCCCTGCACAGCACAGAGCAGGACGGGCCGGCTCACGGCGGGGCTGCCCGTTGGGCCCCGGGCCCGCTCTGCTCCCGGGCGGCTCTGCCTGGGTTGCCGTACTGCCTCTGAGCAGGTTCTTTTCTTTCCTTTTCCCCTCAGAAAGCTTCTGAACTAAAGCCGAAGCATTACTCACCTAACTCATCACCTGCCAATATTAACTTTCTCTCCCTCCTGTAAATCTCCCTCTCAGAACCAGCATTCTAGCCTCCACCCCTCCCCACACCCAAGACTGGAGACCCAGCAGGCTGCTTTGCGTGTGCGTGCCTGTGTGTTTGAGTGTGTGCATGCATGCATATGAGTGCACGTGTGTGAGTGCACGTGTGTGCATGCATGCATATGTGTGAGTGCACGTGTGTGCGTGCATGCGTGTGAGTGCACGTGTGTGTGTTTGAGTGTGTGCATGCATGCATATGAGTGCACGTGTGTGCGTGTGAGTGCACGTGTGTGTGTTTGAGTGTGTGCATGCATGCATATGTGTGAGTGCACGTGTGTGAGTGCATGTGTGTGTGTTTGTGTGTGTGCATTCCATCCTCTGGCCACGTCTTGCTCACTCCTAGCAGCTCATCTGGAACCCCTGGGGTTGCGTCCCCCAGGCGTGCCCTGTGCGTATATCCTCATGGTAACGCTCCCAAGTGACAGCCAGCAGGAGGGTCACGCGCTGGGACCACACACAGGTGCCCACCCAGCCCCGCTGCAAGGAAAGCCCTCTTATGTGCCCCCAGTGTCTGGATGTGTCATTGCTGACCCATCTAACCAGAACTTCTGGATGACAGGTTCGTTTTTGTAGTTTAAAAAAAAAAAAATGTAAAGTAAAATTTAAATGTACTATCATCTTAACCAATTTTAAGTGCTTACTGGCATTAAGTATGTTCGTGGTGTCGTGCCACCATCCATCTCCAGAACTTTTTCGTCTTGCAAACTGGAAAGTCTGTACCCTTTAAACCCCCCGCCGCCAGCCCTGACAGCCACCCCTCTGCTTTCTGTGCCTATGAGTGTGACCACTTACCCGCCTCTGTAAGTGGGTCACATGGGCTTGGCCCTGCTGCGCCTGCCCCTCCCTGAGTGCAACGTCCTCGGGGGTCATCACCTCGGAGCAGGGGTCAGGGCTTTGTCCTCGCTCGGGCTGGATCGCACCGTGTGGATGTGTTTTGTCTGCCTGGTCATCAGGCTGGCGGGTCGCTTGATGCCAGACCATGGGGCAGAAGTGGTCAACAGTGGTGCCTCCCCACTGCCCTTCCCTCCGGGAGGCCGCAGACGCCTCTGTGCTCTGAGCACCAGGTGCCATGAGGAGCAGGGAGGACGGAGCCCTGCTTTCCCCCGCGTGTCCCCAGTGCCCAGCCCTCATGACAGTCCCCGGGAGAGCGCGCCTGGCCAGCCGAGAGGTGGGGCAGGAGCTCGCCCGCCGCGTGTCCCCAGTGCCCAGCCCTCATGACAGTCCCCGGGAGAGCGCGCCTGGCCAGCCGAGAGGTGGGGCAGGAGCTCGCCCGCCGCGTGTCCCCAGTGCCCAGCCCTCATGACAGTCCCCGGGAGAGCGCGCCTGGCCAGCCGAGAGGTGGGGCAGGAGCTCGCCCGCCGCGTGTCCCCAGTGCCCAGCCCTCATGACAGTCCCCGGGAGAGCGCGCCTGGCCAGCCGAGAGGTGGGGCAGGAGCTCCGCCAAGGACGAGCATGCCAGGCAGAGGTACCAGGTGGGGCCGGTGTAGGGACAGCGTCGCCTGCCCTTCTCCCTCCAGACCCCCCACCCGGGACCTGTCCTCGCAGAGCCTGTCCCTGGGCCGGGAGCCCTGCTGACCCAGGAGCCCCTGTGCGCAGGGCCAGCCCCTCTGCACGCAGCTCCGCGGTGCTCAGCCCCGTCTCAGCCGTCGTGCTGCCCTGCTGCCGGCTGTATAATGCACGGCCCGTAAAACAGACAGAGAGTGTCGGCGGGATCTGCCGTCTGGGGGCTGAGTTTAGGGACCCTCCATCCATCATGCCTCTCGGGGGGAGTATGTGCTGCCCACTCGGGCTCACAGGCCTTCTTGGGCTGGACCCCCTGCACCTCCTGCAACACTTTCCCTGAACTGTCTCTCATCAGGCAGTGGGAACAGCTGACACACAGGGGAGGGGACGAGGGACCCGGCAGGAGTCACACAGGAAGCAGAGGTGGTGAGAGCAGCTTTCCGGGAGCCCTCGCCTGCTTCCAGGGGGAAAGGGCAGGAAACGAGCAGCCCGGGGTCGATGGCCCCCACCCCCAAGCTCAGCCCGAAGGAGGAGAACCGCAGCTCTGACAGCTCTGGAGACAGGAGGAGAGACTGGGGACCCCTGACCTTCCGAAATCCCCAGTCCTGCCCTGGGTGCGGATCTTGGAGGCTGGGCAGGGACACAGGACGAATGGGGGGGACAAGAAGGTGTCCCAACACCAGGGCAGGCCCAGCTCAGTTTCCGAATCTGTAAAAGAGGAACAGCAAAAGCGGTGCCCGCCCAGGGAGCTGTGTGAGCCCACGGCAGGCAGCCCGCGGCCAGGAGCCCGGACATCCCGTTCATCACACCGCCACGGAGCCCACGCCCTGTGGACCACCCTCCTCGGCACAGCCTTGTCCTTGGGAGGGAGGAATCTGCTAGAAGAACTGCCCAGGGGCCGGTCAGTGCTGACCCAGGAGGGGAGCTGAGGTGCCCTGGCTTCCCCTTCTCTTCCAGACACTTGGACTCGGCTGGATTCAAGCAACATGCCTGCCGCTATGATTTCTATTACAGTTGGCGTCGCCCAGCAACTGTGGTGCTCTCTGTGCGCCAAGTGCCATGATCGTGTTTTCCATGGACCCCTCATTTGATCCCAAAGTGGCCTGGTAAGAGTCACAGAGAAGGGACTCAGTCACAGGGACACTGGTGCAGCCCCTGCTCCGTGTCCGGCCCGGGCCTGGGGTGGATCCAGGGGAGTCCATGGCTTGGGGGCTGCGGACAGACACGAAAACCGACAAGTTCACACAGGATGCGGGCTGGCCGTTCGCTGTGTGGGCACTGAACGCTCAGGCCTGGGAAAGCTTGCAAAGGGGGAGGGATAAGGCCGAGGGCGCAGAGCTCCAGGTGGTCTCCCCCGCTCAGCACCCCACCCCAAACCGCACGCCGTCAGCACCAGAGGAAATGGAGGCTGCACAGCCCGAGGGCAGGGGACGGTGCAGTGAGGACAGACTGCCTTTGGCCGCTCACACCCCTCCAGGGCATCCGAATCCCAGCCTCGCCCACAGCCCTGCACAGCCGTCCTGGCCCAGCCGGGCGTCAGACCCTCAGTTCCAGGGCCAGAACCTCCAGGTTACCCAGCCAGCTTAGTTCTGGTGCCCTGGCCTTGCTGAGACCACATGCCCTGCTCACTGGCCAGCCAGGGTCACCAGGACCTGTGCCAGGCTCCACGCTGTGGACCGTCCTTGCAGCCAGCACTCCACACCCACCAGGCAGTGCAGCCCTGGGCCCTCCTCAGCCTCCCTGGGGCTCCCCAGTGGAGGGGGGTCAAGGAGACCCGGTTGTACCACCCCAGCTCCCGGAGCCCAGGGTGCGAGGGTCCCACAGTCTTCCGCGCTCTGGTGTCCTCAGCCTCGGCAGGGGCGCACCGCTCCCGCCCACGCTGAGCAGCTTGCCAGGAGGGGAGGCCCGCCCGGCCGCCCGGTGGCTCTTGCTGCCCTGGTCCACTAGAAGCTGTTGCCTTTGCTCGTCCGGCCGCCCAGCCCCGCTGTCCATCTCGTATCAGAACCTGCGGAGCCCTCGGCTCCTGCCCCCGCGGGCGCTGGCCTGATCCGGTGGGTGTCACTGTGTCCCGAGCTGCCCCACACCTCACAGGATGCTGGGCGAGGCAGCGAGCTGGGCGCTGGCGGGAAAGGCTGGCGTGTTCCATCAAGGGCATTTGCTGCGACCGTATTGGAACCGGGCAGGACCGTGTCCCGGCGGGACCTCGGCCTGTGCCAGGGTGACCCGCCTGCTGGTTCGCTCAGCCTGTGGCCGGGGGGGCGGGGGGCAGGCGGAGGGCGCAGGGAGACGGTCCTCGGAGCCGCGAGTGGAGTCCTCTGCTCTCCGGGGTCGTGCCGCGGGCACGGAGAAGCCGACCTTGGTCTGCTCGAGAGCTCCTCTTCCGCTGAACGGAGACCCATGCGTGCGCCCACAGATACATGTGCACTCATTCAGATAGGGTGCTGGCACGAGCACACACGCATGCACACGTGTGTGAAGACGTGAACGGGCAGCCCTGTGAAGCCACCCGGAGAGGGTGGCCCCGTGGAGCTCGCAGAATGGACTCGGGCCAGCCGCACTCCTGGGTGAAACTACAAATTCCACATCCAGGAGGAGGGAGAGCAGGCGCCGCGGCCGCTGCCGTCGGGCCAGTCAGATGGTGTCAAGCGGGCGGGGGTGGGGGCACAGTGACGAAGCTGGTACTCGGGGCTCCACAGGGCAAGGGCCCCGTGGCAGCCAGCGGGCCCAGGGACACACAAGCCCCCACGCTGAGCCATGGCAGAGGCCTGGCAAAGGGGGCAGTGGGGGTCAGAGGCCGCAGGGAGGAAGGACATGAGGGGATGCTGGCCGTGAGGGCCGGGCTGGCTGGCTTTTTGGGTCTCTGGGCTCGGCCTGAGACCTGTACCCACGGGGCTGGCCCAGGCCTCGGGGTGGGAGGGGAGTTACCGTCCGATGGACCAAGGCAGGTCTGCCGGCTTCCAGAGCTCTCACGAGCGCTGCAGGGAGGGAAGGCGCCGGGCTGGATGTGGGGTCAGGGACGGTGGTGGCAGAAGGCGGAATGGAAGCAGAGAGGATGCAGTTGGTGGTGGGTGAGGCTGCAGAGCCGAGCGCCTCGGGTGCCAGGGAGGGGGACTCAGGAGGTCTTGGGGAGAGCAGGTCAGGGGGGCGGGCCAGGCAGTGGGTGGAGTGTGCAGACAGATCTCGATGGGAGGCCGTGGAGGAAAGAGCAGGCCCGGCCCATGCAGGGAGCCGTGGGAACAGCCCAGGATTTCTGTGCTGGCCGCCGAGACGAGGAGGAAGACGCAGCTGCTCTGGGAAGAAAGACGACGGTGGGGTCTCTGCTGTGTTCAAGGCGTCCGTGGAACATTCCAGACACAGAACAGCTCCAGGCTGGAGGAGGGGACTGAGGCCAGAGTGGGCAGGGGGAGGGGGAGGCCACAGGGAGCCCCTCGGGTGTGCCGGCTGCGGGGCCAGACGGGAGCTGAGGTCGGGAAGTGACCTGGCCTCCCTGCTGTGCTGGACAGGCCCTAAGGTGTCCCCGTGACCTCTGACGCCCGCTGTCCACGCCTTCAGTGTGGAGACGCCTGTGACCAGGAGAACGTGGTCAAGGTGATGGGCTTTCCCTCCTGCAGTCTCATAGTGTCCTGGAGGACGCGTCCCGGCGGCAGACTTGCCCTGGACGCCCTCTCTGCTGGTCCCAGGGCGTGGGTGGCCGTGTTGGCCGAGGACACGGGGCAGGGAGCTGAGGGCAGTGCCGCCCACGGTCCTGTGACTTTGGGGCAGTGGCCTCTGCTGCCCCCCCCACCCCGAGCGTGGAAACAAGTGCACCCCGTTTGACCCTCCAGGAGCCCCTGCGCGGGGGACCCCACACATCGGCTGGGCTCCTGACCCACGGAAGGTGGAGATGGAGGAGAGCTGAATGGTTAGAGCTGTAAGCACGTGACCACAGGTCGGCTGCGGGAGAACGCAGGGGCACTCGTCTTGGGGACAGTGGCGTTCTCTTAAAAGCTGGCGCAGCTGCCAGAAGGGGGCAGGGATGGAGATACAGGGGAGAAGGGGGAAGCGGGGGTCGGGGAGGCAGCTCCTGCCAAGACCAAGCCTCCCCCCAACCCCAGGCCAAAACGAGGGCCAGAAGCGGGACTCCATGCAGGGGCCGCTCCCCAGTCCACAGATGGCAGAGCCGGGCCCGCCCTCACGGCCCCCCCATCACGCAGGGGAGGACCGCGGCCGCGCCACTCTCTGCCCGCCTGCCCTGGGCTCCCGTCAGCACCTCCCTGCTGGGTGCCCTCCCTGCCCAGCCCTGCACGGCCACCCCAAGACCCTCCGCGTGGTGGCTCTTCACGGGGGGCGTTCGGCCCAGCCGGCCACTGTCCGACCGCCCAGCTCTCCATCCGGTCTGTGCCCCTCCGGTCGTTGTCCCCACTTGAGCCGAGCCGCAGGTCCCCCGTGTGCCCCGGGCCCCGCCCAGAGCAGCAGCAGGAAACCCCCCGAATGAAGCCCTCCTGCAAGGAGGCTGTGGGACGAGTGGACACCCTTCTGCCCAAAGACCACGCCGCTGATTTAGGAACTCCAGTAAACCCGCTGGGGCTGATAGCTTGTTCCGTTCAAATTCCTGCAGTGACGCAGCGGGGACCACGCAGACCAGACCCCCATTTTCACTCTTTACTAAGAATCCAAACCTGATCCCAAGGCTATATCTGAAAAACCAAGAAAGAAAACGAGGGAACCACCTCAAACAGACGACCAATGAACTGTGTTTCCTGACTCATGGGCAGAAGAAACCCAAAGCTGTTTCGTGTGGTTTACACCAGGCTGAGCTGGGCTGACGTCCTTCCGCCCCAGCCGGGGCCTGGTCTCCTGGCGAGAAGGGAACGAGATGGCACGAGGCCTGGGGTCCAGGATGCAGGCCACCCCTCCTCCTCAGCCCCCACCGTGAAAGCCCGCTGGGAACCCCTTCCTGGGGGGGGCCCTAGGGGCCCGGCCTGCAGGCAGGGAGCGCTGTGCACGGGGCACCTGGGTGTGAGCAGCTCCGCTGACTCCAGGACCTTGGGCCCTGCCAAGCCCCGGTTTCCGCACGCGTACAGTGGGGATGAAACCTCCCTGCCTGCCTCCCAGGCTGCTGCGGAGATAAAGGACCGGCTTTATGAAGAAACGAACCCCACCTGCGCAGGGCAGCGCTGTGAGCTGCAGGGCCAACCCGGAGCCCTCCTGGGCGTCACGCCCTCCTCGTGGGTGGAAGGAGCTGTGGGCCCCTGTGTGTCCAGTCCCCTGCGGGTGGTGGGGACAGGAGCAGGAAGAGGACAGAGATGGTGGGTGGAGAGGCCCCCGTGTCCTGCCCCCTCCCCCGTGGAGCCGGTGTGGGTGCAGTGGCCAGGGAGGAGAGGCCTGGGGCCGCTTAATGGAGTGTGGATTGACTGGACAGGAGCTGATTAGCTCTGGCATCTGGCTTGTCCTGAGCAGCGGCCGCAAGATCAATACTAATCCCTTGATCCCATTAGGGCCCCTGCAGGTCTCGGGGACAGCGTCCAGCCTCCCTCCCGGGCACCGTCTGGGGCTGGAGGGTAGAACTGGCGCCCTAACCGCACCGGCCTGCTGTCTGCTGTTAACCCCGCCCCGTGCCCCGCTTCCTGCAGCCCCTGGCACCCCCGCCCGTCCTCTCACACCACCACCCCGCGCCCCCCGGGCCCTGACATCTGCTCAGCCCCAGCGGGACTCAGGCTCCCGGTGTCGGGCCCGTGTCTTTCCTCCCGGGCACGGCGGCGCTCTCCTCACCACCTCTCCCCCAGTGACCAGGACCGATGTCCTCAGGGGGCCGGGGGTCCCCTCGGGCGGTCAGTGAGCCAGGCGTCCATGATGTTGGTTCCCAGCCTGCCAAGCGTCCGTGATTTTGGTTCCCAGCCTGTTTACAACAGTCCGGCTTGTTCTCCTCATCACAGAACGTGACACAAACCAAGAAACATGAGCTGGAAAGAAAGAAATGTGTCGTTTCTAGGAAAACTAAGTTGAGTGCTCTCAGAAGATTCCATGAGGCGAGTCTAGGGAAAAAGTTCTCCAAATGAGGTGAAGACTGGTGGGAAACATCATAACAATTCTAAAGGATGCAGCGCAGGTTGCTCACCGAGTGTCCCAAGGTCTCGGATCACTTCACAGAAGTCGGCGCTGAGGCCAAAGGCGGTGTGCCCAGCGGGGCGACTCCCAGAGGGTGGCGAGCTCCCAGGACGGGGCCCAGCCCCGCTTCCCAAGCGGGCAGTGCCACGCTGGCCAGTGAAGAGCGTGTGGTCGGGGACAGGACCACTGATCGTGCAGTTGTCGGGACACGCGCAGCGTCCGCATCACCTCGAAGGATTCTTCACCCCGCGGCCTCCTGTGACCCGCCACCGTCCCGGGCTTATGGGCACCACGGCTCCTACCCTGCTCCAGAGATGAGGGCTGGGGTGGTCTGTGTGAAACTGACCTCCGCCACACACATGCACACGCCATCTCTGCAGCACCTCCCCGAGGGATGGGACGGAGCCGCGTGAAGCCCCTTTCCCTGCTGCAGTGTGGTCCGGGGAATCCAGCAGGGCCTTGCCCACCACCGATGCTGAACCAGTGTTTGCTGAATGGAATTAAACCAGCCTCCTCCGCAGGTACTGGGACGCGGGTGAGGTTTTCGTCTGAACCCTGCAGCTCAGGAGGCAGCCTATCCATGCGTTTGGAATCGTCCAGCCTTGAAGCCAACCTCGCCCTGGCCCTGCCTCCCCAGGCCCAGCCTCTCCTGTCCAGCCTCCCCGGCTGCAGCCCAGCCTTGGGCACATCGGGGCCTCCCATCTGGGTCCCAGACACCCCCTGGTTCTCACAGCCCACGACACCCTAAAACCCATAGGCAAATTCCTATAACTAGGTCTCCTCAGACGTGGCCAATCTCCAGGGCTCCTTGGAAAGCTGTTCTGCTGGCCTCTTGCTTTGACTTTGGCCTTGAATGCCACCCAAGCCCGTTTTCTCAGCAGAGCCCTGTCTTAACCTCAAGGCGCTAAAATGGCAGAACTGAAACTTCACTGGAACCTGCCAGTCCAGCCGTGTGTGTGCAGAGGAGGGTGGAGGCCGAGGAGGACAAGCAGGGGCCCCGGGGAAGCAGCCAGAGCACCGTCCCGCCCCCTCACGTCCCCTCTGCCGTCCCGCTGGGCTCACACGCCCCTCAGCACAGCCTTGTCTGTGCCCAGCCAAGGCCCCCCATCTGCACCTGCTGAGGGGCTGGGCGGCGGGGGCCAGTCATGGACACCAACTGCGGTGGCTGGTGGGGAGTCCTGGCCTCAGCGGACACCGGGCCCCCCCTCGCCCTTGCCGGCAGGACCTTGCTTCAAGCACCGCAGTCTCCCTGCCGCACCCCTCCTCCTGGCTCTGGGTGCGGCCGAGCCCCTCCTCCATCTTTGCACGGACTCCTCTGCCCATGCCCACCAAGGGCCCAGGGCAGCCCTGGGTCTGCGGCTGCTTGAGCCTGGACCACAGGCAGGCTGCCCACCACCCCTCCAGGGCCGGGCAGGAAAAGTGGGCCGTGGCCAGTGGTCATCCTTGCAGCCCCATCTCAGACGCCTCTGGGTCTCGGTAGCTTCCCCTGCTCCCACCCCAGGCCCCCAACCCCAGGCCCCGTTTCCCTCAGACCCGCCCCCTGCTGGCCAGCTGGTGCTCTCCAAAGCTGGGGGCTCTCCGTGCTCTGCTTAATAACCGCCTGGTAATTAGCTCCATGATTTTGCTGCTATGCTTATAATAGCCTGCATTAAAGTTATGGGGTTTTCAAGCCGTAATAGCTTCCAGAGTAATTAATGCACAACTGGGTTTATGGCTAAGTTTATTTTTAGAGCTTTTCTGCCCACCCCACCCCCTTCCTTTCATAGATGCTTTGACCAGATAGACCGGATGGGATCAGAGCCTCCCTCCAGGGCCCCAGCTTCCATTGCTCCTCTTCCTCTCCTAGTCCCCCTCCTGCTCCTGCTCCCCCCAGGGAGGTGCTGGGACCTGCAGGGGGGCCTCCCGGAAGGGGCCCTGGGGCCTGACCCTCCTTCCCGAGCTCCTGATGCAGCTCAGACCCAAAGGGCCTGGATTCAGGCCTGGGTCCACTGCATGCCGACGGTGACTTGGACAAGATGCTGACCCTCACGGCCTCTGCAAACTCCAGGTGGAAGGGGTCAAGGTCAGCGCCTGCGGCCCAGGCGTTGGGAAGACTGAACGTGGAGTGTCAAGTGCGTCTCTGGCCCCACAGATGCTCCCCACCAGCTGTTCTTTGCTCAAACTGCAGCCCGGGCGGCCGAGGGAGGGGCAGGTGCCGGAGGCTGGAGGCTGCCCGAGTGCAGCTACCTGAGTGCCAGAGCAGGCCAGCTCCCCACAGCTCCCCCCCGGAACCAGAGCCTCCCCAAGACCAGGATACCTGGAAAAGCTCCAGGGCGATCACAGGACCAGAGGAGACGTCCCTGCCAGCCCTGCTGGAAGCGCCTCTGACCCCCGTCACGTGGCCTGAGACAGCCCCGCCAAACCGAGGCCCCAACTCAGCCCTTCGCAGCCCTGCCTGTGGCCTTGGAGCAGGGCAGGGGCTGGGCGGGGATGTAGCACGAGCTCACGCGGCACAGGAGACCCAGACAGGCATCCTGGGTGGGACTCTGGGCTCCCACCTGCTCGGGCCACGACAAGGAGTGTGGAGGAGAGAGCTCGCACCCCAGGATCATTCCCTGCTCTGTGCCTGCACCGTTTCACCCTGCTGGCAGGGGGGCGGGCCGTGCGCCATCTGCCTCCAAGGAGGCTGTGGAGCCTGGGGTGGCAGGGGCAGCGGGGCCACCCCGGGAGACCGCAGTGCCCGTCGCTGGAAGACAACACGGTTCTCGCACCAGGCATGAGGACTGCTGGCAGAGAGAGGCCCAGGCAAGGAGGAGGACGCGCTGCCTCCAAAACGGGAGCCCAGATCCTTCTCGGCCGTGGCTCTCGGCTCCACGGGAGATGGATGCGCGTCTGCCTGGGGCTGGTGGGCAGCGAGCGGCCTCGGGGCTCGGTGTGCCGGTGCTGGGCACTGGGGCGGCCCACACACCGGGACAGGCCAGGGCCGCCCATGGCTGTCCTCCCTCACGCCTCCCCCTGTGGACCCCAGCTGCAACTTGCACGGCACTCAGCTCAGAAGTGAGGAGGAAGGTGAACGTTGGGATGTGACAGTTTCCATGGCGGTCCGGAGGCTGAGCGCCTGTCTCCTGGCACGTGGACAGCCGGGCCGGAGGGGAACTGTCCCCACAGGGCACCTCTCCTGGAGCCCCTGCTGCTGCCATTTGAGTGCCGTCTCCCCGGGACGTGGCAGCCCCACCGGGAGCACCTCTCCTGGCTGACGCCCAGCTGCAGCGCCCAGCCTCCGCCCTACCTCCGCGGGGGCTTCACAAGAATAGATCCTGCCCGGGTCCACCCCAGCACCGACTCCTTAATCCAGGCTGTGAAATAACCATCTGGGCACAAGCCTGTGACCATCACAGCTGCTAACTCGTTCCGAGTGCTTGCTGTGTCCATCTGGTGCCGGCCCACGGGCTCCACGGGTGTTAACGCATTTAATTCCCAGAAGCCTTGGGAAGTAGGTGCTGATGGCACCCATTTCATAGATGAGAAAACTGAGGCACAGAAGTGAGTTGGGGTTAAACCCAGGCAGGTGTGTCTGAACCCTGAGTGGGCAGCACCCACCGCCACCTGTGAAGACAGAGGCTGGCCGCACCCCACGGGCTGGCAGAAGCCAGGCTCCACCCTGAAAACACGATGCTGTGCCAGCCGGCCCTGCGGGGGCCCGTTCTGCCCAGGTCTCTGGCCGCCACCTCTGCTCTCTCTTGCAGGTGTCCACCCCGCAGGGTTCCTGACCCACCCCAGAAGGCAACCCCCACCAGACTCCGGTAGGGCCGGACTCCGCAGACCTGCTTCGGCAATGGGTGGGTTGTGAGCGTGGTCAGGCCTGCCGGCCAGCATTCAGCTTCCTGCTGCCCCGTGCCCGGCCCACCCGGCCCATTCCTGTTCTTTTCTCCCCTGTGCTCGCCGCCGTCCGCTGCCGCCGCGCAGGTAACGAGGAGCTGTGGGCCCAGCCAGCCTTGGAGATGCCGAAGAGACGGGACATCCTCGCGATTGTCCTCATCGTGCTGCCTTGGACGCTGCTGGTCACCGTGTGGCACCAGAGCACCATCGCGCCCCTGCTCGCCGCACACAAGGGTGAGCCCCCGCCCGGCCCCACCTGCCGGGCTTTGCCAATGGGGTGACCACAGCCAGGGCTTCTAGAGTCCTGACTCTCACCCGCTCGGTAGCTGGGGAACCGAGGCCGAGCCAGGCTGATGACCGTACCCTCGGGGGGGGGGGTCTCGGCCCGTTTGGGGCTCTGATGACGCCACACACACAGGCACAGACTCACGGGCCAACTCTGCACCTGCTCCCAGGACGTGCACCCTGGGAGGGCTCGGGTGGGTGGCCAGGATTCCCGGCCTGCGTTGTTTAAAACCTTTCAGGGCGAGTGTGGTGTTCGCTCCTCTGTTCCTGGTCAGGAAGCCCTGATCCAGTGCCACCTGCTGAAAATAGGCTGGACAGAGGCAAGTCCCCCGAAGCCAGGTTAGAACTGGCTTCTCCTGGCTCCCAGCCCAGAGCTTTTCCCTCTCACACCAGGGCCCCCTGTGCCCCAAACCCGTCCACGTGCCCCTCCCCCCGGGCCTGCCCCTCACTGCCAGTCTAGTCCCACACTCCCCTCTCTGTTCGAGCCCTTCTCCCATGAGAGCCCGGGGAGCCTGATGAAACACAGAGGTGCCCAGGCCCGTCCCAGGGAGAAAGCTGACAGGGCTGGGGTGGGTGGGGGGATGCTGGGAATCGGTGATTTGGGTGCAGGCAGGGCCAAGAGCCACAGTCTGAAGCTGGGCTGCTCCACAATTACACGTCGGGGCCTGCTCAGCCCCGGTGGGTCCTGAGGCTTCTGTGAGGAAGGGCCAGGCTGAAGATGGCTAAATGCCCACTGCCTGTTGGGGCACCTGGAGCTGGCCTCCTGACGTGTATCCTTTCCTCCCAATCCAGTGCCTCTCCTTGGTGCTTACTTTTTTTTTTGGCCATGCTGCTGGGCCTGTGGGATCTTAGTTCCCCTACCAGGGATTGAACCCGGGGCCTGGCGGTGAAAGTGCCGAGTCCTAACCCCTGTACCGCCAGCGAAGTCCCTGGCGCTTATCATTTTAGAGTTGTCACCCAACAACACATCACTACATTTACCACATGTAAAGGGACATAATACCACGTGGCTTCCATTCTTGGCAGGGCTCTGGGGTCAGAGACGCCAGGCTGCTTCGCTCAGCACTGCCCTTCCTGCCTGAGGACGGGAACTGGCATCCGCTCTCCCCAGAGCAGCCACGACAGACAGAACGAAGGCAGCAGCAAAGGAAGTTAGGGAGGCCTTAGGACCCAAAGGCAGCAGAAGCACTGACCCAGCCCTGCCGTAGGCACGGAGAACTACCAGGGCACAGACCTGCCGGCGGGGGGGGGGGGGGGGCCGGTGATTTGAGCGGCAGAAAGGGATAGGGAGGGGGAGTGACTCTCAGTGTCCTTCCCGGGCCTTGGTTTCCAAAACTTTACTCACAGCAGGATAAACTCATCTTTACTTATACCCTGGTCAGAAGCTGCTCTCCTCAAGTTTGTTGTCTTTCACCGTCTGACCCAAAACTCCTCCTGAAAGTCCCCTTGGCTGCCTGCATCTGCGCTAGTCTCCCCACCCCGCACCCACGGCCCGGGCACAGGCTCCCACTACCACTGTGTGTCTCGTCGTGGGTGTCTTGTTGGCCTTTGGGAGCTCCCTGGGAGCCGGGAGCACACGTGTCCCCACCTCAGCACCCAGCGTCCGACCCCATGCCAGCACCCACACCACGGGCTAACAAGAAACGTGGGAAGGAGGGAGGGGGCGGCAGCTGGCTGGACCCCACTTTGCCCCCTGCAGGTAACCACTCACGCCATCCTCTCCATAGTTGCAAGAAGCCATGAGGAACAGGGCCGCTTACCAGAGATGGTGAGCCTCGGGGCAGAGTTCCGAGCCCTTTAACCCACGTGTAACTCGTTAAAGGAGATGCAGGTATTGGCTCCATTTTGCAGTTTCTAAAACTGAGGCACCAGGAGCCAAGCACCCTGCTCATGGCCGTATGGTTAGTACAGAGTGGCGCAGGGTCTGAGCCCAGGCACTCAGATCCCTAGGTCTGTCCTCTGACGCTTGCCACCTCCTGCTGAGATGGTATGAGAGCAGTGAGGGGCCCACAGTCCTTCAAACAGGAAGACACACCTCAGAGAGAAGGGACTCTTTAAGAACAAGCATACCCGTGGGGGCTTCCCTGGTGGCGCAGTGGTTACGAATCCGCCTGCCAATGCAGGGGACACGGGTTCGAGCCCTGGTCCGGGAAGATCCCACATGCCGCGGAGCAACTAAGCCCGTGCACTACAACTACTGAGCCTGCATGCCACAATTACTGAAGCCCGCATGCCACAACTAGTGAAGCCCGAGCACGCTAGAGCCCACACTCTGCAACAAGAGAAGCCACCACAATGAGAAGCCCGCGCACCACAATGAAGGGTAGCCCCCACTCGCCGCAATTAGAAAAAGCCCGCGCGCAGCAACAAAGACCCAACGTAGCCTAAATAAATAAAAATTTTTTTAAAAAGACATGAATCAACACCATTTAAAAAGAAAAAAAAGAATACCCATAGGCTGATTTCCCCTCATGAGAGGACTGCTGGCTTTGCCCATGGGGAGAATGTCCAGGATGCAAGAGAGAGCTTGGTCATTAGAGCCGCCCCAGCGGGCACAGGGTGCCTTCCGGAGAGAGGGGCGCTTGTCCCTGTGAGTGTGTCACAGAGGCCAGGCCTCTGCCAGGTTTCACACACACCTCCCCTGGGGTACTTGGGGACACGTGGGCACACACGGCTGCTGGGTGTGGGGATAGGTAGGGTTCCAGGTGGCTGAAAGAGCATGACCAGAAAGTGCAGATTAGGAGACAGACACCAAATCCCAGAAGAGCTGAGATGGGTCTCCACCCTGCCCCTTTGCCCAAATGTGGGAATAAAGTCAGAAACGACAGGCACAGGATTCAAAATTATCTTGCCAGCTATGGGCAACACCCTAGAACAAAATGCAGTAGTTAAGTATCAAATACTGCACCAAGATTCAGAAGCTGGATTACGTAAGCCCCACTTGACTGCACGGTTTGTGAAAAATCGGGGCGAGGTAACCGCAGACTCCCGGGTCCACAGTGCGCTGTAGCCACAACAGCACTAACACTGCCCTCGGGCATGGGAGGCAGTGCCCGGGGCTCTGCAGCCCCAGCCTGTGCGGGGCAGTGCAGTCAGCTCTGGCCAGATGGGAAGGGCATAGGGTGGTGAGGACAGGACACTTTGCCATATAAAACCCAACACAGTTGGGAACCGCGGAGGCAATCTTGGAATTTGGCCAGCTGCCCTCAAATAGCTACAGAGCTGTCAGATGCGAGAAGGAGGGAGAGGTCATTTCTGTGTCACCTCGGGAGTCAGAACTAGCAGAGCGCAGGGGAGGGTGTCAGGCAAGTGGCCTTGACCGCCAGCTTCAGCCCACAGGGCCCCAGGCAGCGATGCGCTGCCGGTCCCGTGGGTGGAGCAGAGGAGAGCCGCACGGGGCGGGGGGACGAGGTCCCTGCAGCGGAGCTGCCCACACCCCCCCCTCCAACCCGCAGATGACGGCAGCGACCCCCGGCGTGAGGCACCACCCGGCGCGGACCCCAGGGAGTACTGCATGTCCGACCGCGACATCGTGGAGGTGGTGCGCACCGAGTACGTGTACACGCGGCCCCCGCCCTGGTCCGACACGCTGCCCACCATCCACGTGGTGACGCCCACCTACAGCCGCCCGGTACAGAAGGCTGAGCTGACGCGCTTGGCCAACACACTGCTGCACGTGCCCAACCTGCACTGGCTGGTGGTGGAGGACGCGCCGCGCCGCACGCCGCTGACCGCGCGCCTCCTGCGCGACACCGGCCTCAACTACACGCACCTGCACGTGGAGACGCCGCGCAACTACAAGCTGCGCGGGGACGCGCGCGACCCGCGCATCCCGCGGGGCACCATGCAGCGCAACCTGGCCCTGCGCTGGCTGCGTGAGACCTTCCCGCGCAACTCCAGCCAGCCCGGCGTCGTGTACTTCGCGGACGACGACAACACCTACAGCCTGGAGCTCTTTGAGGAGGTGCGCTCCGTGGAAGTATGGGGCCCCAGGGAGGGTGGGGAACGTGGCGCGGCCTTCAGCCCCCACTGGCGAAGGGGGAGGAGGTCGGCGTCGGGCTGCCAGACTGACCGTAGCCCTGGCCTCCGGGCACGTCCGCACAAGGGCTTCCAGCGGGGGGGAGAGGGAAAGGGGGTTCCCTGTCGACTCTCTGAGTGTCCTCCGGGTCCGGGAGTCAGGACAGTGGGGGAAGGGAAGGAGTCATTTCAGACTCTAAACTGGGGAGACAGAAGTTTTGCAGCAAAGGACAAAGAGGGCAGGCCACATGACAAGGGGAGTATCAGCTGGTTGGAGGGGTGGCCTTGCCCACAGCCCAGGCATGCTCCTCTGCGGATGCCCGCCCCGAGCAGCCCAGGTGCCCCGACTCCCATCCCTGCCCAGGCGCCCTGACTCTGCTCCCTCTGTAGATGCGCAGCACCAGGAGGGTGTCCGTGTGGCCCGTAGCCTTCGTCGGCGGCCTTCGGTACGAGGCCCCGAGGGTCAATGGGGCCGGGAAGGTGGTCGGCTGGAAGACGGTGTTCGACCCCCACCGGCCGTTTGCCATAGACATGGCGGGCTTCGCGGTCAACCTGCGGCTCCTTCTGCAGCGAAGCCAGGCCTACTTCAAGCTTCGCGGCGTGAAGGGGGGCTACCAGGAAAGCAGCCTCCTGCGAGAACTTGTCACCCTCAGTGACCTGGAGCCCAAGGCAGCCAACTGCACCAAGGTAAGACCCTCGGCAGAGCTGACAGCTGTGATGCAAGCTTTCTCCAGCCCACAAAGCCCTCCCTCTAGATCAGGGAGAAGGAGATAGGGCCCCAAACAGCCTGCGAAGGAGAACCAGCCTCCCAAGACGGCAGTTTATCGCCCTTCAGGAGCCACGCTGACGGCAGGTGGGGGAGCAGGGAGGGGCGACCGGCGAGACAGAGCCCAGGACTGAATCCCTCCCTCACCTCGAAGCAGCTGGGCTCCACGACACTCCTGCCAGACACACCTCCATGTGTGCACACACATGCACAGACAGGCACACATATACATATGCATGTGCACACATGCACGCATGGCTGGAACGTACATGGGCGTGCATATGCACAACACACAGGCACACATATACATGTGTTCATGCACGCACATGCATGCACATGTACACACACACACACACACACACACACACGCTGCTTCTAGTTTGGACTTCTCCAGCCAGGGCCTGGGCTGTCACTTAGCTGAGCTGAAGGTCCCAGAACTCTCTCCCTCTGGACCCATCAAGAAATGCAGGGGAGGATGAGAAGCAAGAGGAAATCTTGAGACCTGTTTGTCTCTTTTCTGTAGCTGTAGACTTTCTGTTTCCAACAGATATTTTGAATGCAGCCTATGTACAAAAAGTAAGAATGAGGGGGTAGGTAGAAATAAAGAACAATGGAGAAAATCTTGCTGGAACAAGGGCAGAAGGGGAGGGGGCAGGGGTGGGAGGGCGAGGTCAGAGGCCCGCCCCATGTGGTCTCATGTCTCTGAACACACAGATCCTGGTCTGGCACACACGGACTGAGAAGCCGGTGCTGGTGAACGAGGGGAAAAAAGGCTTCACTGACCCCATGGTGGAGATCTGAGCCCCAGGACACAGGTAGGGGGATGCAGGCAGGTGACGCACCGGGCGGGCCACCCAAGCTTGGATGCAGAGTAAACCTGCCAAGGCTTTTCCTCTTAGTCTTTAATCGTGAAGGTCAGAGCAAATGCCCCATAGAGTGGAGGAGGCATAGCTGAAGTCAACAGGAGCCAGCCTCCCCCCGTGGCTGGGTGGTTCTACCACCAGCTGCTTGGAAGGCCTCACCTTCCAGGCACCGCCTGGTGACAGCTCCCTGTCATCACCACTGTTACCCTGGCCACCAGCCGGTCCCCTTATGAGGCGCTGCTGTGTGGACCCGCCCAGGCTCTGTCTCCTGCAGGTTCCTCTTCCGTCCTGGTGAAAGCGTGGACCGAGGAGCCTGGCCTGACTCCCAAGCTACCACTTTCCTCGGTTTGACCTTTCTTTCTCTAGACCTCAGTTTCTTTGTCTGCAAAATGGGTTGTTGAGGCATCAGGAACAGTCTGGCACATAATAAGTCCTGCCTAAGTGTTGCTATTTTTATTTGTTTGATTTTTTTTTGGCCACGCCACTCAGCTTGCAGATCTTAGTTCCCCAACCAGGGATCAAACCTATGCCCCCTGCAGTGGAAGCACAGAGTCCTAACCACTGGACCGCCAGGGAAGTCCCTTTATTTGGTTAAAACCCTGTATTGCAGTAGGTCACAGGCTCCATCTGTGTTTTAGAGGCAAAGGAATGAGGTTGAGTAAAGCTGAAGTGAATTGTGCCAGGTGATTGGCAAAGCCAGGAATTTTCTATGAGCTTCTCTGTGATCTCATCAGAGGTGGGAACTCAGACGGTGGGACACACCTCTGTCCTCTGGCCTTGGAGTCAGGCTGCAGCTTCTGTATCACCTGGGCAATGGTCCTGCCCACAGGGGACCACAGGGGGTCTGCTTATCTTGTCCCCTGAACTTAGAAAATCACCTCGGTCACTGCCACTGAGACTGTGTCGGGACACAGCATCACTCCCTGCCTCTCCCACTCCCGGCCTCTCAGTGGGGACCTGGGGGTGGGCTCTGCGGAGCCCCTGGGTGACGCTTCGGGGGCCCAGGATCCAGCGGCTTCCTCACGCCTCCCCCATTCTTCTCCCCCTCACAGGAGCCCCCTTCTCAGACCTGCTCCTGGCCACCTGTGCTCCCCACGCGGGTGGTCCCTCCAAGGCGGACTCCTGTGGAATCGCCGTCACCCTCCTTTCTACTCTGGGGCCTTCAGAGAGACCAGCCTGATGCCAGGACAAAGGACGGAGACCCTAAAGCACAGAAACCCCAGACCTGTTGTTCTGTTCCGTCTGCCCTGGCAGGGCCGGCCGGGGCAGACACCATGGGCCCCAGCCCGGGAGTGATGCCAGGCTGGGAGGGGGCGAAAGACCCCGGCAGTCCAGCAGAGGGCTCCCCGGCTCCCCCTCGAGGCCCCACGACCGCACAGGACACCTGGCCAGGGACTGCGGAAGACGGCAAGCAGCCCCCACGCCCGGCATCAGGAACGAGCTGCTCCGAGACGCAGCCCCTCCGGCCGGCATTCCTCTGGCTTCTGCTCCGGAGCGGAAGGCTGTCTGTGCTCCCAGCAGGTGGCCAGCCCTGTGTGCGGGGAGTCAGGCTGCCAGCGGGCTGCCCTCCCCGTACCTCAACCTCGTGGAGGGAGCAGAGCGCCTTCCCCGGCTCTCGTCCCAGCGCAAGGAAGGAGGTGGGCCCTCGACCCAGCACAGGGTGTAGACCACACGGCACCTCCCCAACGCCCACTGGGCTCCGGGCCCCTCGCCTGGGCTGGGACTGGGGAGGCAGGAGCCCCCAATCCAGAGCCGTGAGAACCACAGGCCTCAGGGGCTCGAGGGAGCAGGTGGGCCAGGAAGAGAGAGGAGGGGCCCGGGCGGTCCCAGGGCTCCTCCCTGCCCCTGGCTGGGGGACTCTGGATTAGCAGAGGGATTTACAGAAGCGGGCAGAGATGATCTGGACCCTGAGGGCAGGATACCTGAGCACACACTGCTTTGGAAATCATGTGATTTACACACCAAGTGAGAAGTAAAACCTCCCTTCTCCCTAAACTGGGGGCCCGAAGAGCAAGCCGGCCTCATGTCCAGCCGCCCCTCCGCCCCAGAGAAGGAACCGTGCGCGGCCCTCAGCCAGGAGGAGAGGTGCCCGTCTCCCTGGCTTCCCGACGGGGCCGGCCCTCTGCCAGTCTCCACTCACACTCCTGAGCGTTGGAAGCACAATTTTCCTCCCCCGTGGAGGCAGAGGAAGGGCCCGAGCCCGCTGAACAGGTGTTTACTTTTAACCGCTAATAGCCCCTACTCCGCTTAGACTCACTGGATGGGCCTGCGGGCCTTGGAGAGCCCACTCCTGGGTGCGTGGATGGGTGGGCGGTGGGCCGCAGCCCAGCGACCTAACATTCACGGAGGAGTATCGGCTGCCTGTTTTGAAGTGGATTTAACTCCTCACCATAGTCACGAAAGCTTCGAGGGAGGGCTCACGTCCCTGAGGGCCCTGAGCCACCTGCAGGACGTCCCACACCCATGGTTGCCTGGGAACCAAGTGGGTGGTGGGGAGGGGAGGGTGGGCGAGGGCGGGCACCGTTGAGCAAGTGAACTCATGCAGGGTACGCCACTGCCTCACGCGCCGGGACCAGCCCCAAACGCGGGGTCAGCTTGGCTGGGCTTGGGCCACCTTGGCCCGAAACCCAGGGCTCGTTTTCAGGAAATTGATAATGAACGACAACATGGTTCCTCTCTTTTTTTTTGGCAGATGCTAGTTCTGTTGTTTTCACCTAATATCCTCTCTTAGCTGCATGTGTATTTATTTATCATTATAACCCTGATGGACCGCAGCTTTCACCTTCATTGGGAATGAGTTTGCTATGAAGCAGAATTGGGCCCATGGCTACAGTTTGTTTTCCAAACACAGCCTGTTCCCTGCTCGCCCCCGTACAGGAGCGAGGTGGGGGCCGGCGTACGGAGGACAGAGACGGGGAGGGTGGGGCCCCCAAGCTGCACTATCGGGTCTGTTTTAATTTAACTGTATTTAATTTGTTTTGAAATTAAAAGTCAACTATGGTTTTTAACAGTCCTAATCCTCCTCAGCCCTGCCTTGTTTTTCCTCATTCCTTTAACCGTCCAGCCTGTACTATCAGGCGCCTGGGGGGACACGTCTTGTTCCCGGCACAGCACAGGGCCAAAGCTCTGCCTGCCCGGGGCTGCCTTCTCCGGAGAGGGCACAGACGCACAGAGCCAGGGTGCTCCGGACAGCCGTCATCATTCCAAGGTGACGGATGCGGCAAGCGGGGCGGAGTGCGGCTGGGGAGGTGCTGGCACCCCACCTGGGCCGTCAGAAAGGCCTCCCTAGCCAGGTGGCCTCCGAGCAGACGGGCAGAGAACTGGGTCCAGGAAAGAGAAGCTCCCCCCGCGGGAGAGCGCTTAGCTAACAGGCCACTGAGGGCAGCTGACTGGGGGCGGGGGGTGGGTCACAGGTGGGAGCAGGGGGCCCGGACACTCTGCTCTGGAACCAGGGCGAAGCTTGCAGCTAGGGAGTGAAAGAGAGGCTGTCGGAGGGTTTGGAGCAGAGGACGGACCCAGTCGAACCGGCCTTTTAGAAGAATCGCTCGCTTCCTGTGTTGCCCACAAACAGGACACAGGCAGGCGGCCCGAGACAACGGTGAGTCGGACGAGGTGCAGCCCTGACGAGAGGGCAGCGGGCGGGCTCTGGACGCGGGTCAGGGGTTTGCTGATGGGCTGGACGTGAGGTACAAGTATAGCCCCGAGTAACCAAGACAGAACAGAACCGTGTCCACTGCTCCGGGCAGACTGCAGGGGACAATGTGACAGTAAGTTTGGGGTCACGTGCTTGTTACACTCACAGGGGAGGTGAGTGGACGGCGGTGCCTGGAGCCCCGACGGGGATGAACGTGGGAGAGAACGAGTGTGGAGACTGCTGCCAAGGCCCGTGGGCGAGGCCTCCGCACCGAGTGACGGCAGAGGGCAGAGGCGGCCTGGGAGCAGCCTGAGACGCCCAGCACTTAGAGGCCGGGGTGATGAGGAGGGCACTCCCTGCCAAGGTGCTTGGACAGGAAGCTGGGGTCACTGGGCAGGCAGGTTGGCCCAGGGACCTCACCCAGGAAGGGCCGGGCGTCTGCAAGCAGGTGGGTGCGGAAAAGCCACGCAAGGGGAACTCTTCATCACACAGACGGCGTCACCGTAAGAGTCTTTCAAACCCCAGCTCCGTGCACACTCCCCAGCGGAGGCCCCCCACGCGCTTCGTGGGACGCGGCATAAGCCAGGCAGGGTGGCTCGGCGCCCAGGCTGGCCCCGTCCACAGAGCCTGCTCCCACCGCTCAGCCCCAGGCTCCCCGTTCGCGGCGGCACAGGAAGAGCTGGTGAGTTTGGACGAGATCAGGGACGGGGCCCCCCAGCCGTGGTCCACCAGGCTCGCTTCAGTAAGCTCCACTTCTCTGCCCCCAGCGGGACCCTCGGGCCCAGCCCCCTGTGACCGTCTGCCCTTGACCCGGCTCCGCTCTTGGGCCCAGGGGCTGCGCACCACTGCCCCCGTGCAGACCCCTCCTAAGCCACGCACAGGCTCCCGCCCTGGGGAGGAGGGCGCCGCTGGGAGGCTCTCAGCCTGCGGTTCCCCACCCGGTCCCCCCACTCCCGGAGGGATCAGCTCGTCCCCTTGGACTACGATTGGAGACCGTCCGTTTGTGGCAGGAGGATCCAGACGTCGCCGGGGAGACACACTCAGCACCGGGGCCAGCACACGTGCCACTCCTGGCCACCCAGCACAGCCCCACCCCGCCCACCACACCGGAACGGCGACGGCCGGGCTAGCCGTGTGCCCGGCACACGCGGGATAAGACAAACACCACCAAGGAGGATCGGATGCAACTCTGTGGCTTTACCGCAACTCAAGGCAGCGAACCTGAGCCCAAACCCGGGGCTCATCCCGGGGGGGCTTGTCCGGGGTCTGGACGGACAACTGGAAGGAAGGCTGCCCCTCCCCCGCCGCCTGGCCCAGGGTGGGGGCCCCAGGACCCCAACACTCCTGCCCAGGCCCCTGCGGCCACACCTTCTGCCCGTGGCCTCCTGGACCCTCGGGAGCAGCTGCCTCTCCTCCTGGGCTGACGCTGCCCCTCGCGGAATGAGAGGGAAACACGCTGTCTTGGGAGGTAAGGCCCAGCGTTCCTGACCGTCAGAGGCGATCCGAGTGGGGTGGAAGGGGGCCGGGGTCCCTCCACCGGACCGACTTCCTCCCTGGATGGCGGAGAAGGCTGGCCCAGGTGCCCCCACCCTCCACAAATGGTGACGCGCCCCCCAGCTCAGGAACAGGGCCCACAGGGACACTCAGAGGAGCAGACTGTCCAGGAGCTGTGCCCCACTCACCCCACGGGGGACAGTCCCAGCCAGACCCTCCATCCCGCCCGCGGGAGCAGCGAAGTCGGACGGCACCAGCCACAGAGCCGGGAAGCTCTTCAGAGAGGGGCCCTCCCTTGCCCCCATCTCGCTTCTCCGGTTCTGCAGGGGAGGGTCTGAACTGCAGCCGTGGGCAGGGCCAAGGCCTGGCTCCCGAGGGGAGGGACAGAGGGGGCAGCAGCAGGCCGGCCCGCGGTCAGTAGGGAGCGCCTGCTGCCGCCCCGCCGGGAGGCCTGGGGGCCGCTCAGTTCATGTACTGGCGCCGGCCCAGGTAGGGTGTTTCCGTGAACTGTACCACCGGACCCGCCATCTTCTCCTCGAAGACAATGACCTGGGGAGACGGCCAGTCTGTCTCGGAGCTGGAGCAGGGGCCCACTCGTAAGGGACTGGCCAGAACTTCCGTCCTCCCCTGCCCACCAAGGGCCCCCGGAGAAACACCATGATACAGGGAGGGCAGGGATGAGAAGGGGTCCCAGGAAAAGTGCTCCCACCTGGTTGAGGCCTTGGTCCAACCAGGCACCTGGGAGGTAGAGGGTCTCCTGGGGCCCGATGTTCCAGTAGCGCCCAAGGTTTTGGCCGTTGATGAATACAACCCCCTTCTCCCAGCCCTTTAAGCAGAGGAGGGGAGGTGTTAGTTGACTACATAAACCACCGAACATAGAGTCACACGGGAGGCAGAGGCGCACACAGGCCGTGAGCTCTCCTCTCAGCTTCCCAGGGACCAGACTCATTCCGACAGCCGCTCGGTAACGGGCGGGGAGCTCCGGATCCCGTTCCCTCTCGTGCTGAGCCCCGGCAGGGCACCCGGGCTCAGACTGGACCACCGGAGCCCGGACCTGAGAAGCCCACCAGGTGGTTCCTCTGCTCTGACTCCCTCCCGCACCCACGGAGGCCACGACGGAGACCCTCCGGGCACACGTGGTATGGGGGCTCCAGGAGGCCAAGCACCAGGCTGGGGCCCAAGGAGCGGAGCCCAGAGCAGCTGGCAGGCGGGGCTACAAACCTCCAGCTTCACAAAGGTGTCACGGGGGGAGAAGGAGACCAACAGCGGCCCCAGGAAGAAAGCAGGGAGCACGGGCACGTCCGGGAGAGGGTTCCACTTGTCTGCGTGGAACCTATGCGCAGGGCAGAAGACGAGGGGTGGGAGGTACCTTCTCAGGTCCTCCCGCCCTGTGAACCGGCACAGCAGTGGCAGCCGGGGGAGGGGGAGGGGCGGGGGGCGCTCGGGCTCCGGTTCTCAGGCCGTGGGGGAGGGCTGCGGGGCGGCACCAAGGCTGGGGCAGCCTCGGGCCTCCTGGCTCTCCTGCAGGCCGTCCAGCTGCTCCCACGCTGCGCAGGGCAGGACCCACCTCTGAAAGAAGCTCTTCTTCATATCCAGGCTGTAGATTTTGAACTTTTTCAGGGGAGAATCATTCAGATAGATATTTCCGATTAAACCTGGGGGGACGAGGCAGAGACACTGAGCGAGGCCGACGGTGGGGGGACAGCTGACCCGCCGGCTGGGCACATACACGGAACGTTTCTGCAAAGTTCAACAAAGGACTCCTGCTGAAGGGCCAGCACCCCTAGGGGGCTCTCTGCACGCATAAAACCTTTGCCTGCAGCCCCAAAGCCATGAGAGCACGGGACAGCAGCGCCTGCCAGGCCCCCTACAGCGCGCAGGGAAGGCGGCGCCCGAGGGCAGTGTCAGCCTCTGGCCCTTGGGGGGGGGCCTCCCTTCTGGGGGCTGAGGATTCCAACACCATGAAAGGAGGCCAAAAGGACACGTGTGATCAAGAGGTCACAGCGGCTCCAGCCCAGCTTCGAGGTCTGTTCAGTGGAGTCCCAGACGAAACAGACCTAGTAACTCGGCCAGAAATCTTCTACACAAGCCAGCGTTAAAGGTTTTTTTTCAAGTATCTAAATTGTGAACACACAGCACCATGGCCGGGACACCCAAGGCTAAGGCACTGCACACACTTGAACAGTGACTTCCCAGCACCTCGGGGTGGGGCCCACTGCGTGTCCTGCGTCCTCTCGGTCACAGAGCTGCCGAGTCGCCAGACTGGCAACCCGGACAGGCTGGGGGTGTTCAGAGGGCTGCAGACCCTCCTGAACTGCAGGGTGCAGGTGTAGGGGGTGCACACGGCTCTGGAGAGGAGGTCTGCGACTTGTGAACCCTGAACCCTTCCAGAGGACAGGACTGCACCCCCCCGGCAGGGCCTGCGACCAGGGCCAGGCTGCCATCCTCTCTGCCCCCAGGAGAACAGAGGAAGCGAGGGCGGCCAGCACCACGAGCTCCTCAGGGAAGAAGCTGAGACCTAGGGAGGAACCCGGGGGGCTTTCAAGGGAGGGGAGCGGAGGGGAGGGGAGGGGAAGCACACTGAGGCCCTTCTGGAGGGGCACATTCCCAGGACACAGGAAGTCCCCGGGGCTGGGCCACAGCTCTTCCCCGAGGTGACAGAAGCAAACGGCCACGAGAGCTAGGAGGGCACCAGGCTTCCTCCAGGGTAGGATTTATTGTCCGAGGTCCTATTTCATAACTTACATAAAACCACCCACATTTTGATAGATGATAAGAAAGAGGCAAGTTCAAGCAGAGGAGGTTCAGGGAGCCCAGTGGGATGTTCCTGGGGGGAGGGCCCCCAAGAGCATGTATGTTGTTCATCTACATCCTGTGCCCTCCTCCCCACCACCAATGAGGTCACCGAGAGGTTTCCAAGGTGGATCGAAACAGAAACTCAGTGTGAAGAACCAAGAAGGCACGGGTCCTATGCCACCTCCCTCCAGGGGCCTCCAGGACCCACCTCCCTCCGGTGGCCTCCAGGACCCACCTCCCTCCGGTGGCCTCCATGACCCCACCTCCGTCCAGTGGCCTCCAGGACCCACCTCCCTCCGGTGGCCTCTAGGACCCACCTCCCTCCGGTGGCCTCCATGACCCCACCTCCGTCCAGGGGCCTCCAGGACCCACCTCCCTCCGGTGGCCTCCAGGACCCACCTCCCTCCGGTGGCCTCCAGGACCCACCTCCCTCCGGTGGCCTCCAGGACCCACCTCCCTCCGGTGGCCTCCATGACCCCACCTCCGTCCAGTGGCCTCCAGGACCCACCTCCCTCCAGGGGCCTCCAGGACCCCACCTCCCCCCGATGGGCCCCCGTGGCCCCACCTATGACATCAGCCTCCATGACCTGCAGGTGCTGCTGTGGAGAAGGGACAGCCACGCGTGTGCTGTGACCCACCTTTGCGCTGGTCGTCGATATTAGTCCCGTAGTTGACTCGCCCGCAATTCTCCACCAAGATCCTCAGCACCGTGAACCCCTGCTGGGAGCACAGAGGGCGCTGACGAAGCCTGATTCCGACCACCGGGTCACAGCTGCCCCTTGGGGTTTCTCTGTGGAGCCCCAGTTCTCCCTAAACTCTGAGAACGGGATGGGGGTCCCTGCTCATCAGAAAGCCACGCCCACCCCCAGCTCTGTGGCCAAGCAGCCCCCTCGTCCAGGCCTCCCTCCAGGCCTCCCTCCAGGCCTCCCGCCACACCTGCCCAGGAGGTGCCTGGCACCAGCCTCCCAACCCCCGGGACAAACCTGGACCAAGGGGATGACAATCTTCTTCCTCTTATAGTCCAGGAACCCTATGGAGACGGTGTTCACAAACACCTGCCAAAGGAGCAGACAAGACCCACCCGCGTCAGCAGGGGGGAGGCGTGGGGGTCCCTGCCGAGCGCTCAGAGGCCGGGGCGAAACGAAGGCCCCAGGTTCCAGCGGGCAGCACGGCCGGCGGGGATGGGCCATCTCCACACACGGGTGCTGCCCGTGAGAGCCTCAGAGGAGGGATCTGGTGTGCGGTGGGTCACAGCAGTTCAGAGGGTCACCCCTACCTGTCCCCGGTCCCGCACACAGGCACTGAGGATGCCAGAAGAGGTGATGGTGGTCTCGTACAGCGTGTACCCAAAAGACTGCCCGTTCCCCCCATTTATCGGGAGGTTCTCCATGTTGAGCGGCTTCTCCAAGGTGACCGGCTGCACAGACACGAGACGGGAGGCAGAGGCTCAGCACAGAGAGGCGGCCTCGCCTTTTGGGGGCGCGGGGAGCCGGCAGCCCCCACGGGGGTCAGCACGCAGGGGGAAGGGGCGGGGGCGGAACGTTTTTTCTATTTGACTTCTATTACATGATCAAGCTCCACAATCCTGATTTTGGTTTCTCGTCAGAGTCTGCAAGGCTCTCGGGGACAGGGACAGAGGGCATGTCGTAAGGACAGAAGGCAGGCTATGCACAGTGGCCTCGGCGCTTTGTGACCAGTGTCATCTCTGCACCACGGCAGCCCTGAGCTGGCGCCGGGGGATGCGCCCGGCCTCCTCCCTCCTCTCTGCCTCCTCCCCGCTGTGCTCCCAGCTCCTCCTCTGGTTCCTTTCATCCCTCCGTCCCTCCTGCTTCTCCACATGCGTTTGTCCTCTTTTCTCTGAGCTCTGAGGTTGGGGAGTGGAGCCCAAGGCAGTGGAGACCTGGGTTTCGCCTCCTCCGGGCCAGCCCGTCCGCCAGCGGCACGCACCTCCTCCAGGTAGGGCAGGGCGTCCCACAGGGACAGGTACAAAGCTGGCATCACTGGCTCATACGCCGTCTTGGGAAGAAGGTCAGGTGGGGCAGGAAGAGGGGCCCCTGCAACACAAGCAGACGGCAGGGCCGTCCCAAAGGGACCCCAACAGTCGCTGCGCCTCCAGCCTCCGCAGCCCCAGCTCCTGCCCCTCCCGGCCCGCCGAGACCCCACCAGGAAGGTGAGGCCAGGAGGCAGGTCGGCAGGGGCTTGCTCACATCCTCAGGAACCCTGACACCTAGGAGAAGGTGAAGCCGGCAAGACCCCAACTCGGATGAGAACAGTCGCTCAGACTTGCCTGTCCTCGTTCCTGCACACGCATCACCTGGGGCTGAGGCGGGGGATGAGGGGTTGGGGGGAGAGGAAGCAAGTCTCCTGGGGTCGCAGAGCAACAGCCAGCCGGCGCCCAGCTAGGCCTGCACCTGCGCGTGCAGGTACCTGAGATGGAGCCGAAGAACTCCCGGAGCCCCGTGTACTTGGCCGTGTAATCCCCGGCCTCCGTCAGCACCGCGTCATAGTCTGCAAGACACTAGCCGTGTCACGGGCCTCAGCCCCCAGGACGGAAGTGTGGAGGCAAACGGAGACAGCAGGCGCTGGCGGGGCAGCGGGGTCCTCGCCCCAGCAATGTGGGAGGCAGAACACTTGACGTGAGCCGTCAGTCAAAATACCATACGCACTAGACGCGACCAAATGCCCCCAAACTGCCCAGACCCTACATTCCAGGCAAGGGGCCAGGGTCACCTCATCCCAGGGCCCTGAGGAGGGGAGGGGCTACCCCCACCCGAGGGCCTCCCCTCCCGGCCTGGGCCCCCCTCCCCTCCCCAGCTGGCATCCAAAGGCCCAGGCACGTCAGCTGGCTTGTCTCCTACGGCCCTGGCAGCTTAAAAGTGACCGTCCAGACAAAACCTTGCCTTCACATTAGAGGTGCCAGCCGCTGTCCCCGAGGGACGCCCCGCGAGAGCCCAGGCACGGGTGTGGGGCGCCGCGTCGGGGGCACTTGCCGTAGCTGGTGACATCGGACTTGTAGTCCTGGAGGTGCACGGCTCCACTGATGAAGCCAAAGTTGGTGCCACCGTGGAACATGTACAGGTTGATGGATGAGCCGGAGTCGACGATGGCGGACACGGTTTCCAGAATTTCTGTGGGAGGAGAAGGGCGCACGGAGCTGGGGCCTGGGGCGCCGTGAGCCCAGCCCCGCTCAAGGTCCCCCTCACAGCTCCGTCCTTAGGTCTCCCTAAACCCAACCACAGTCCATGGTGGGGGACGGGACCCCGGCCCCAGAGCCCGGCTTCCAGCTGCTTTCAAGTCCCAGGCGAGTCCGCACCTCACACGGGCTGCAGCTCAGGCCCACCCGCCTGCCGGCGACGCTCAGCTGGCAAGACCCAATTAGAGACACGGTTCTGACCACCTCCCCGCCCCACCTGGACTGGAAAATGAGCCCGTGACACAGATAGTAATGGCAGAGAAGGAATATGAATGGTTAATACATATCTCTATAGAGTTTAAAACCCCGGCACTGGTCAAAGAAATGAGACCTAAACAAGGACCTATCAGGCAGCAAACGCTGACATTATTTAACACTTGGTGTTGATGAATCTGTGGGGAATGGGCATCTCGTTAAACAGTGGAGCGAGGATTGTCCCCTTCCTGGAGGGCAGTTCAGTTAACACAGATCAAACCCGCATGAAGGAAGAAGGGCTACTGCTGGGAACTTATCGCAGGGAGACACGCCAGGTGAGCCAAACTGACGCACAGGGTCGCCCGCTGCACGGGGTCCGTGAGCACAGACCCTGGAAGCACCCAGGTCCTCATCAATAAGAGATCGTGGGTACGCCACCGGCCCAAGGGGGTTCTCTGCATTCTCCAGAACAGGGGTGGAATCCACACCGCACAGTGTAGGCAGCTGGGCCACTGGAACAGGCAGGTGGATGAGCAGACGCACCCTCACCTGCCCACACCTGCCCTCACCTGCCCTCACCTGCCCACACCTGCCCACACCTGCCCTCACCTGCCCTCACCTGCCCACACCGGCCCTCACCTGCCCTCACCGGCCCTCACCGGCCCTCACCTGCCCTCACCTGCCCACACCTCTACCTGCACGTGCACCCGGGGCGGCAGACAGAGAGACAGAGGGTGCCTGTACTACACACATCGAAATGTCTGCTCTGGGCTCCGGGGTTTTTATTTCTCCTTTATACACGTCCTGTATTGGCTAGACGTTTGCGATTGGCATGCATTACTCCAGGGCAATTACAGAGACACCCCAAAGCCGTGTCTGACCGCTCGTGTCACCTGTCAAGACAAACAGCTCTGGACGCTCAGGGCTGACTGTACACGCAGAGACTCCCGGAGCCCCACACCCTCAGCTAATTCACATCGATCAGCAGCTTATCTGGAACTTATTCCTGCTTCTGAGGCCAGCACACAAGCTGGACGGGGGTCCCACAAGCACCCACCTGAGGAATCCAGGATGCTGTGGGGGCCGCCCCACAAGTCAAACCAGCCCGTCCAGCACTCCATCACCATCCTGGGCTGGACGCCCTGCGCACCACAAAGTGAGAAGTTAGCCGGCACCTCCGTCCTCCCCACCCTTCCCTGGCTGCACACCTGGCCTTCGGGGCCGCTGCCAGCAGAGCACAGGGGAGCCCCCAGGGCACCCGCACCGGCTGGTCCTCCACGTGCGGCCGCCACGTGGCAGGGGGTGGATGGAGCTACCAAAGTGGGCACAGCAGGCCCGGGGCCTTAATGGGGTTTCGGTGCTGCATGTGGCGCTGGCGGGGAACCCGGGGACCTGCCCGAGGTGAGCCTTCGCAAGAACACAGCACCTGACCTGCAGTCCGGACAGCGGCTTGCTGATCTAGCCCCGTGTGTCCTCTTCAGGGCAGGAGGACTTTCTATCGGGGAAACCCACCTCTGAGAGCCACACCATGGACACAGACCCTCAGATGCTGCGTCCCTCTGGCCGGAGGAGTCAGGGGGCTGTGGAGCGGCCCCTCTCCCAGGTCTAGCTTGGTTTCAACAGAAGTACGCAAAACTGGACCAAAACATGAGGGCGCTCCAGCTTCCACAGTGCAGGCTCTGCAGCCCGGCGCCCCCCCACCGCCCCCGCCGCCTCGGCCAGGACGCTGGAAGGTCTAACACTGCTTCGGCGCCCTGAGGCTGCACAGGACTACCCCCAGGACGCAGCGGCCAGGCCCGGGCCCAGCTCCGCTCTGCCCACGTGCACAGAAGCAGTGGGGGACGTGCTGGCCCGACGGCGGCCCCGCAGCTTCCGCGCCACAGAACCCTCCTCCCGCGCCGAGCAGCCCGCGACCGTCGGCCTGGCGTCTGGGCCCAGTGCACACAGACCATCGCTGCCCCGCCCAGGGGGCGGCAGGCTCAGGGCCTGTTGAGTAGAAGGGCCCGACCACGCCATGGGAGAGGCCACATAAGTCACGACAATTCTCTAGCAAGGCCCGGGGCTTGGTTTTCTTAGGGCTGCCTACCTCCCGAGGGGACACTCGTACCACATTTGGGTCACTAAGTCACACAGGTCAGCAGCCTCCAGTGCCAGGAGGGGCCCACCTGAGGGCTGGGCTGAGCCGTCCACCAAATGGCCCAGCTCACCGTGGCTCAGGGCTGGCTCGGCACCAACTGTGCTACATGCCCTGACCTGCCACTGCCGGGGGACACCGTCCTGGAGTCTGTGTCCTCGACTGTAAAACGGCTACACGGCGGCCCGTCACGTGGCTACTGGGACAGTCACATGAGATGAGGCACCTGGAGCCCTCAGCACACGCTGCCTGGCCCTGGGAAGCGCCCAGAGACACCCGCGTCCAGGCTCCCGTCACTGGACACGGGCCGGGCCGGCAAGGCGCAGCCGGACACCCTGAGTGAAGGGGGGCAGGGCCACCAGTGACCATCTGCAGGGGCCTCTGATCTGAAGAGGGACAAGTCCACGGCCCCTTCTTGGAGGAAAACACATGGCTGAGCAGCGGGCGAGAGGCCGGTGGCCACAGGCGCCATGGACAGGCCGGCTGGCCTGGGGCCACCTCTCCACGGACAACTCTGCAGGCGCCTGTGGGGAGCATGGCTCTTCTGGGGGCTCTCCAAGCATCACCCCTTTGACCCGCATACGGCCCTACGAGTAGGTGCCAGCACGATCCCCACTTCACAGAAGAGGGAAGAGAAGCTGGGGGTCACAGCACCGTCCTTGTCTGGACGACCCTACTCAGATCCTGTGCAACTACGTACCTAACGCGTCTCTTCCAAGTGGGTCACAAACTCCCCGAGGGCAGAGAGCCTGTGGTTGCGGACCCACGCCCAGCAAGCGCGGTACGGGGCGCGGGAAGGAGGGAGGGGGCTGGGCCTGTACCCACCTGCACGCTGCCGCCCCCAATCTGCTGAGCAGCCCGCCGGGCCCCCCATCCTGCTTCCTCCTGGGCACCCCCTGCCCGTCCCTCTAAACAGCAGCACATGGTGGCCCTCAGCCCTGGGGCGTCACACTGCCCTGCGGGCCTCCTGTGGCCGAGCCTCTGGACACCACCTCTGCTCTAGAAAAGGAGTAGCCGGAACGGGAGGCGCCCCGGCACCCCTGCCGGCGTCTATCCTCGGGGTGGGGGGAGCGAACCCTCCAACAGCCCCGCCGGGTGCAGGCCTCAGGGCGGCACCCAGGCCCCGTACATAGCACAGGGCGAAGGCGGCCTCCATGCTGCCAATGGGCCGCCTCAGCTGGACCTCCTCTCCCCTTAGGGGAGAGGAGAAATCGACAAAACAGGGCTTCACTGCAAGTTGCCGTCAGCCCCATGGATGCTGAGGGACATCCGGACGCTCCGCTCCCCTCTGGCCTGGGCGGGCCAGGCCCCCGCCTGGCAGATGACAGCACTCTTTCTGGGCCCAGAGCAGCCTGACCAGTGACAGTCAGACACAGGGCAGGGACGTGTCTCTCCCCTCGATCCCCAGGGCCCAGACGGAGCCCGTCTGGGGCCAAATTGAGTCCACAGAACTCTAGTCAAGAGGCCTCTGTGAGCACACCCGCCTAGAGCTTCAGAAAGGGCCCCTTCTCAGGAGGCTGGAAACCACCTCCCAGCACCAGCTGACACAGCGACCCCTCAGAGCAACCGTCACACTGCTTCCCTCGCCAGGGGCAGGCCACACGGGTGCGGTGTGGGCCGTGCAGGGGCAAGGGGGGCCGAGAGCTGCAAGGCTGGGCCCAGAGACCCTCCGGCCCAGCTAAGCTCCTGACACCACGGCTCAGCTCAGCTCACCTCCTGACTTACCTGGACACTCAGCAGAAAGGTGGTTAAAAACTGCAGCTCGTTTTGTGACTGTAAGTTGATGGTGGCCAGCGCTGCAGGTGGAAAGGAGAAGAGAAAACGGCTATCACCCAAAAGCCAGGAGGACTCAGAATTCCCCTGACCATTCTCAACTCACCTGCAAATAAACTAATCTTGACACCACCTTCCACCTCCAACCAGAGTTTAGTTCCTCTGACACCAGGAGGCTTAGCCGGTTCATCTTGGAAATTCCACCACTCAGCACAGACCTCACAGAGATCCACTTGCTAAACATCTGTGCTCGATTTATGGAATTTTTACAACCAGAGTGCATTTCTGTTCATTACTCCTTGCAGGAGCTCAGAGTCTGATCTTTACTTTTGCACCTCCAGCCTCCGGCACTGGGTGACGATCTAAGTGAAGATTCCCCTTTTACATCTCAGATGAGAGCTAGTTTTCTGTCCCACCCCAGCAATATTTTCCATGGCTTTCCACCAGGGAAAGGTACGCCCGAGAAAGATGTGCTATGTTTTGCCCACGGCCATGGACGTGGCCAACCCCGGAGCAGAAGCTGGCTCTGAGGCTCCTTGTCCGCCTCCTGCCCCCGGACGGAGGGTCTCGCATGGCCGGGCCTGAGCTCTGCTGCGCCCGGGAAGGCGGGATGGTCACCGGACCAGCCTGGCCGCCCAGCCACCCTGACGCCCTCCTGTCGGACCCGAGCCCCGATCACCAGTGATTAGAGACAAACGACAGCTGGGGCTCCGGGAGGCCAAACAACTTGCCTCAAGGTCACAGCGCTGGGAAGCAGGCCCACCCGATGTGGGTAAGACCCCACATCCGGACCCTCCTCACCTAAAGTGGAGACCCCTGAAGACAGCGGGCGGGTCTGAACCAAGCCGGCAGAAACCTCGGAGCCCAGTGTACCTGCTCCCATCACCCCCCCGACAGCCTGGTGAATACAGGTGAAGGATGAGGAGGTGGGGCCACAGGGAGAAAGAACGGGGCGGGAGACACAGCAGAGGCCACGGTTCAGGGAAAGCTCGGGAGCTTGAAAAGGGTCTGGGGGTCTGTAACCAGCCTGCGAGAGCAGAGGTGACCACCCACCCCAGCCCAAGGCCTCCCGCGGACCCTGCCTCACGCCGCCCTCCAGCCTCCCCACCGCCCCGTGGCCAGCCCCCCAGGAAAGCCAAGCACGGCGGCCCCGGGCACCAGGGCCTGCGGGAAGAGGACAGCTCAGGAGGGGTTCCTGCCCCTTCCTGCCCCCAGATACCCGCCATGACGGCCCAAAGGGCTCCCCTCCGGAGTCAATCCCGCCAAAGACAGCCCTCCAAACCCCACTCCTGGTTCCCCACAGCGGGGGGCACTGGTCACAGCTGTTAGCAAGTACGCTGTGAGAAAAGAAATGTATCCAAGAAGAACGAGATGCAGGAAACGGAAGGATTGGGAGAAGAAAGTCGAGGTGGTCACCCAGAACGTAGAAGGAAATGGCGAAGACAGAAAAAAGCTCAAGAGCTACGCAGCTCAGAGGGGCAACACGCACGTCAGACCCACAAACAACCAAACCAGAGAAGAGACAGGACAGCACAGCAGGGAGAGGCCACCACAAGGATCACACTGTCCAAGTCAGATCCGCGAAGGGGCAGGTCCCACAGAGACACCCTGAAGCTGAATCCCACAACAGGATGCGCTCGTCCTCTGGCAGCGACAGCGGATCAAAGAAAACGACAGGACGACGGCTTCGACGTCCCAGGACGTGGGACTCCAGGGGACCCGGGCTGCCATCAGGCTGGGGACAGTGGGGCGCCGGTGCCATCGGACTGGATCAGAATCCGACACACAGAGGCGCCTGAAAACACCATGATGGGGGTTTGGAAGCTGTTGGTAAAGTGTTTGTTGAAGAGAGAGACAGGGAGAAGGAGGGACAGAAAAGAACTTACAAGGAAAGGAAAACCAATGAGATAATTACACTGGAAGCGAGTCGACCACAAACACCGTCCAGACACCGGACGCACCGCCCGGCCGCGTTCACGTGTCAAAACGCAGGCCCCGAGCATCGCGTCCATGAGGGCCGGGGAGGGCGGGGGGCGTGAGGGCGGGGCCGCCCCAGGAAAGCCGTGGGGCGAGGGTGGCAGGAGAGACCTGAGCCCTCAACCGGAACAAGAGTTTTACGTCCCTAAATACAGAGCTCTCTCTGCATGGGATTTACAGTCATGGAGGAAGAGCCAGGACGGAACGCTAAACAGCTCAAAATGGTCACTCCTGGGCAGGGGAGGCGGAGGCTCCGCGGTGTTTCTTCAGAAGCATCTCTAAGGTTTTACTTTCACACCTTGTGAAAGCCTTCCTGTAATCATATTTTTAACTAATTGAACAAAGTCAATCCAGGCGGCAGGCGTGGGGCAGGGGCCGGGTCGGGGCGAGAGGCAGGGCCTGCAGGGGACGGGGCGTGGGGACCAGCAGCCCAGGAGGCCCCCTCTGCGGACGCCGGCGGCTAAAACGTGCTCCCGCCTCCAGAGGGTCCTGCCCGCAGGACTCGAAGCCCCACAGCCCCTCCCAGGCCCTGACCTGACCCGACAGGCGGACCAGGCGGACCACGGGGAGCCTTGGAAGCCGCCACGGGGACACAGCACCACCGCGTGGACACGACAGGAAACTTGTCGGGAGGAGAACAGGACCGAGCTGCCCGAGGTCAAGGTCGGAGAAACCGTGCCCCGGAAGGCCAGTGAGAAGAAAAGAGACCAAAGGCCCCATCGGACAGGTCAGAGGTGACGAGCACGACAACTTAAATGTGTCAGGTGGAGGTCACTGCGACCTTGAAAAGGGTGGTGTCGGCGGAGAGATGATCACAGGACCTAAGACAGCAGGAAAGGGGCCGGGGAGCCAGTGAGCGTGGACGCAGGGAGCGTGGTTAAAAGCCGGGGCAGAGAGAGATGGCTCTGCGGGGAACGGGTCGGGGGGCTTCTCAGGAGGAAACAGCTACACAGGCGTGTACGGGCGGGAAGGACCCAGGGCAGGGAAATCGGGTGACGTGGGCAGGGCAGGAGAAAGGGTTTTGCTCCAGGTGGGAGCGTCTGGCCCGGAAGCGGTGCCAGGTGGGGCGTCCACAGTAACAGGGAGAGAGGTGGAGCGAGGGCAGGGGGACGCGGGACGAGGGCCACGTGCTCACCCCCGGACACCGCCGCCCAGATGACCGGCCGGCGCTGTGGTCCGTGCAGCCCCAGGCAGGACTTGAGTAAGTTGTCCCCACGGGACACCCGGCACTTGGTCTGCCCGGCCCTCTTTGTAGGACCGTGTCCGCTGCCCCGTGTCCTGCAGGGCCCTGAGCGTCCCTGGTGCTCAGCGACTCGGCCATGCAAGCCCACCTCTCGCGGCCCCTCCAGGCCCAAGGCCCTGAGCTTTGCGGCCCAGCCCCGCGCACACAGGAGAACAGGCGTCAGAGACTCCTTTGTGGCTAAGGCCATCCGGGGAGCACAGGCAGGCCAGGCCACCGTCCCGTCCCCCGTCCCCATCCCTGCGCACAGCCTCCAGGTGGGTACCTCCATCCACAATCCCCTTGCTCAGGCCGTCCTTGTTGTCTGAGGTCAAGAGCAGCTCCACGATTCCCCGGTCCTCCAAGGCCTGTGGGGGAGTGACATGAGGCAACCTGTTGTTCCTCAACCCCCTGCCACGTCACACACTGAATTCCCACCGCGCGGCAGGCTGTCAGGCCCGAGGGGCGCCGGGCCGCTGGCTGCTGGTCCCGGATGGACGGCCTGTCAGGGCCACTCAGCAGAAGACTGCAGGGCTCCGGACGGAGGGGCCGGGACCCCCAGGGCAGCCCACCCCTCCCTGCGTCGGGCCTCGCTGCAGCCATGCGCCGGGGAGACGGGAGGGGCGCCTTGGAGGGTGCACATCACAGGATGAAACCGCAGCGGGAATGCGCGTGGTGCTGGGGCCGACCGGCGGCCGCGGCTCAGGAGCAACCTCCATCATGTGGGCGCCCCTGCGAGCGCCTTGCACAGACCGTCCTGGTCAGCCTCACACCTGACATTTCACTGCAGGGCGAGGAGCCTCAGAGACAAGGGCTGCAGCGTCCAGAGCTGGCGGGCAGGTGCGCATCTGAGCCGGTCCATCCCCGTCGGGCTCCGCACGGGGCCTGGGGCCTGCGGACCAGAAACCCCAGCAAGGGCACCTTCCCGACACTTCTTCAGGTATTATGACAAGACTGCTTATTTCAACCAAACTCCTTTGGAAAGAGGTGAGGCAGTGAGCAGTGACTAAGGCTCCCGTCCGCCCGGAGGCCGTGAGGACGCAGCAGAGAGGCCTTCGTTCTCAGGACTTCCGTCGGGGGAGGCAAGTGCAGGATCGAAGCAGCCAGCCCGGCACCGATGCTCAGCAGACCCTGCTCAGGCCCCCCATGCACGGCATTGGGGGGTGGGGGGAACACGACTGGACAATGTCCATCTCCTAGGGGCACAGACTGACCGCCTGCACCGCGAAGGACAGTCGCTGCCCCCGAGCACCCGCCACCCGCCAGGCAGAGCTGGGCTGTGTCGACCACCTCACTGCTTCCCCACAGGGCCGAGACAAGGACGCTCCCGCCCCTGCTGTGCGTGTGGTGACCCTAAGGCTCAGAGGGCAAAGTGACCTGCCCGTGGCCATCCTACGCAGTCCCACATCTGCAGGGCCGCGAAGAAGCTGCGCACGACTCAGGAGCACATCCTCCCAGGGGCTTCAGTGAGGATGGTGATCACTCCTGAGCCGCGGCCGCCGCTCCCAGGGGAAAGACACCAGTCGGCCCCAGCATCACGCGCATTCCTGCTGCAGTTTCATCCTGTGATCCGCACCCTCCAAGGCGCCCCTCCCGTCTCCCCGGGCGTGTGGCTGCAGCGAGGACCAACGCAGGGAGGGGTGGGCTGCCCTGGGGGTCCCGGCCCCTCCGTCCGGAGCCCTGCAGTCTTCTGCTGAGCGGCTCTGACAGGCCGTCCATCTGGGACCACACAGGCGTCCCTTTGTCCACCTGTCTCACATGCACCCCTTCCCAGACACCAGGGTCACGACTAGGCAGGGGAGGTCTCTGCGGGGCTGCCCCCGTCCCCAGTGGGGCAGCTTCCTTCTCTGCAGCCCAGAGATTCAGTGAGCACCTGCTGGGGAAGCCCAGCCCAGGAGAGTCTCGGGGGCTGTGCTGGGGCAGTAGATGCCCTCCTGGCCTGAGCCCTGGCCGGGATCCTTCCAGCCAACCCCAAGGAGGAGGCCAGGGTGTGACTGGGACTGACCGTCAGGACTGATCTCTCCCCATCCAGCTTCAGGAACACCACCCTCCCCAGAGACAGCCTTGCCCCTACACAGGGGGCTTCTGCGGGGGGTCAGGGGGCAGGGGAGAGTGGGTAAGAACCTACAAGCCATCTGCAGGGACTAAAGGAATTCCAGATGGACACAACTCTGCCTGTGACAGCAGAAGGGATGCCACCCAGGACATCAGGGGCCGGAGCAGCTCTAATTAAATTAGTGGAGTCACTGAGGCCACTTAAAGCTTCCTCGCCTCACACGGGGGCCGACCCTTCCAAGTACAAAACACCGGTGTTCCTGTAACATCACGGTCCTGTTTACTGACTGCTCACTGGATGCTGGAACAGCACTGCGTCTGCAACCTCCCTACACGCACACTGTGGAGAGGCAAATCCTCTTGTTAGCCCAACTGCACAGAAGAGGAAGTGGGGGTTTAGAAAAATGAATGCATTTATTCCAGGTCTCATCCACCAAGTGACAGGAACCACCTCTGAGCAGAAGCCTGTCCTTCTAAGTGTCGCCCTGGGCCTGCCCTTCCCTGCTCTGCCACACACTCAGTCAGGGGCTCCCAGCCAGCCACACGCTGGAATCAGATGTCTGAGCTCCACCCCCAAGACCCTTAGTTAATGGGATGGCATATGGCCTGGGCACAGTGAGCTTAAACGATTCCCCAGATGAAGCCAATGTGCAGCCGACAGTGGGGCAGCTGCTTTGGGTGCTGGAGTGAGAGCAGCAACCCACCCTTCCAGGAAGGCCTCCAACCATCGCCCTCAATCAAGGTAGTTCCATTACTCTCAGCCCCATGTGTACTGCAATCCCCATTAAACTCAGCCAACAGAGGGCAAATAAGTGAGGACCCTGTTGGAATAAAGGTCCGGAGAAAGGATTCACCAGTTAATAAATGGTGCTGGGTGACATCAGACCCTCACATCGCACCAGAGCCCAGAACACCCCAAGAAGAGGTGACCCAAGTTGACTCTTACCTTCTTGACGTAAGGCATGTAGGCAGGGTCTTTGTTGTAGGAACCATACTCATTCTCCACCTGCACAGCAATGATGGGTCCTCCATGCTTGTACTGGGAAAAGAGAACAATCAGAAGCTGAGTGTGTAGTGGGAACCGTACTAGCTAATGTCACCACACTTATTGCCAATTATAGCAAAACAACCCATTAGAAAGTGCAAGTCTCAAAAGGTTTGGTATATAATTGAGTGGTGTCAGTAAGACAGGGAGTAGGAAGCGCCAGGCCCTCGTTCCCCTATGGAAACATCAAACAAACAACTGCACACTGACTGAAATAAATTTAAAGGAGCTCTGGAAACCAGTCAAATGTTTAAGCAAATGAGTGAATACCCAATCAAGAAAAAGACATGTTCAAAACGGTAGGAGATTCCATGGATTCAATCACCTTTGTCCCACCCCCTCCCTGGCGTAGCATGGTGCAGTCAAAAGGACGCATCCCAATTTCCAGTTCCCTCCCTGAGGACAGAAGGAGCAAGATGGAACTTGTTTGCAATGTTCTGGGCTGTCTGCAGGCTCCCCAGGGGACTAGTTTCTGTCTCATCTGACTTGGAGATCAGACAGAAAATGTTGGCATAGTTTGGACCTCAGGCTGGAAGCTGCAGAAGGCAGTGATGGGTCACAGCATGTAAACATTTCAGGGGGACTACAAACCCATGGATGCCTGGGGGCAAAGGATTACAGGCAGAGGAATACGATAGAACATCTAAAGTCACAAGAAGAAGCCAGGGAGACACTCTTTGAGAAATCAAGATGTAAAAGCAGCTGGGAGAAATTAAAAAAAAAGAAAGAAAGAAAGAAAGAAAGAAAGAAAGAAAGAAAGAAAGAAAGAAAGAAAGAAAGAAAGAAAAGTACACACACAGGCCAGACAGGACACATGCCAAGAAAATATCTGAGAAGATCTTAAGCCTGCATCCCAGGCTGATCTCAAGGCCCAGGAGCCCACTAAATAGTAAAGGTGTCCCCAGAAGACAGCAAACACTGGGAGAGAGCACTGTTTTTATAAATGCCCAGTTTTCGCCCAAAAAACACAAGGCATACAAAGAAACAGGAAAACGTAGCTCACTCAAAGGAACAAAATAAATCTCTAGAAACAGTCTCTAAAGAAACACATGCGCTTAACTTACTAGACAAAGACTTTAAAACAACTGTCATAAATATGCTCAAAGAGCTAAAGAAAAACATGGACAGAAATCAGGAAAAGGACTTACGGACAAAGTGAGAATATCAATAAAGAGAGAGAAATGATTTTTTAAAAGAACTATACAGAAATTCTGGAGCTGAAAAGTACATTATCTAAATAGAAAAATTCACCATAGGAGTTCAACAGCAGATTCGAACAGGCAGAAGAAAGAGTGTGCAAACTTGACGACAGGTTATTTTGAATTACTGAGTCTGACGGGCAAAAAGAAAAAAGAATGAAGAAAAGTGAACAGAGCCTGAAAGACTTATGCAAATCAGTAAATATACTCATTATGGGAACCCCAAAAGGAGAAGAAAGGGGCAGAGAGATTATTTGAAGACATAATGGAGGAGACATGGATATACAAATCCAAGAAGCTCCAGTGAACTCCAAGTAGCATTAAACCAGAGACCCACATCAGTACACATTATCAAAGTGTCAGAAGACAAAGAGAGATTCTTAAAAGGAGCAAGAGAAAAGCAACAAGACATGAACAAAGGATCCCCAACCTTGCAGGACATTTGGTCCTGTCCAAAACGTCCATAAGACATTCAGTCCATAAGATATTTGGTTCATGCCAAAAGGTCCTTGAAATCTGGTTCTATCCAAAATGTCCATGAGCATATTTGGTCCATGCCAAATGGTTTTGGACAGAACCAAACATCACAGCCCTGTTAGTGTGGACTAAATGTATTATGAACATTTTGGACAGGACCAAATGTCTGCTAACCATCCCTAATAAGACTATCAGTAGATATCTCATCAGAAATCTTGTAGGACAGAGGAAGTGGGATACTATATTCAAAGAGCTGAAGGAAGAAAACTATCACCTGAGAGTTCTATATCCAGCAAAACTGTCCTTCAAAAGTAAAAGAGAAACTAAGACATTCTCAGACAAATAAAAGCTGAGGGAATTCATTACCACTAGACTTGCCTTACAAGAAATGCTACACAGAGTTCCTCAAGTTGAAATGAAAGGATGCTAGATGAGAACTCAAAGCCAAATGAAAATATAAAGTTCTCTGGTAAAAGTAAATATGTGAAAAAATGTAAAATCCACTATTATTATAATTTTAGCTTATAACTCCACTTTTTATTTTTTACAGGATTTAAAACAAGTGCATAAAAATAATTATGAATCTATATTAATTGGTACATGATATATAAAAATATAATTTGTAACAGCAATAATATAAAGAGGGCAGAGCTGTAAAAAAGTAGAGTTTCTGTATGCGATTGAAGGTAAGTTGGTATAAATACAAAATAGAATGTCTTAACTTCAGGACAGTGTATATAATCCCCATGGTAACCACAACCAAAATATCTGTAGACTATACACAAAAGGGAAAAAAAAGGGAATCAAAACTTGTCATTAAAAAATCAACTAAATACAAAGGAAGGAAGTAATGGAGGAGATGAGGGAGAAAAAAAGCTATAAGGCACACAGAAAACAAACAAGAAAAGTAAGTGCTTCCCTATCAGTAATTACTTTAAATGTAAATGGATTAAACTCCCCAACCAAAAACAGATTTTCAGAATGGATTAAAAAAAACCTGTTAGTTCTAATAAACAAATTCAGCAAACCTGCAGGATACAAAATCAATGCACACAAAAAAATCAGTTGTTTCTATACACTACCAATGAATGCTACTTATGATAGCATCAGACAGATTTAAATATTTAGGAATAAATGTAATCAAGGAGGCAAAATACTTATACACTGAACACTACAAAAAGTTGCCAAAAGAAATTAAAGAAGATGCCAATAAATGGAAAGACATCCTGGGTCCATAGACTGAAAGACTTAATATTGTTAAGATGTCAATACTAACCAAAGTGATCTACAAATTCAATGTAATCCCTGTCGAAACTCCAATGTTTTTGAAGAAACAGAAAAAGCTATCCTAAAATCCACATGGAATCTCAAGAGACTCTGAATACCCAAAGCAATGTTGGAGGAAAAAAGAACAAAGTTAGAGGTCTCACACTCGCTGATTTCAAAACTTACTACACAGCTATGGTAATCAAAACAGTGTGGTACTGGCCTCAAGACAAACATACAGGACTTCCCTGGTGGTGCAGTTCTTAAGAATCCGCCTGCCAATGCAGGGGACACAGGTTCGAGCCCTGGTCCAGGAAGATCCCACATGCCACGGAACAACTAAGCCTGTGCGCCACAACTACTGAGCCTGCACTCTAGAGCCCGTGAGCCACAACTACTGAACCCAAGTGCCACAACTACTGAAGCCCGCGCACCTAGAGCCCGTGCTCCGCAACAAGAGAAGCCACCGCAATGAGAAGCCCACGCACCGCAACTAAGAGTAGCCCCCGCTCACCGCAACTAGAGAAAGCCCACGTGCAGCAACAAAGACCCAACGCAGCCAAAAATATAAATAAATAAATAAATAAATAAATAAATAAATTTATTTTAAAAAAAGACAAACATACAGACCAATGGAATAGAATAGAGGGCCCAGAAATAAACTCTCACACGTATGGCCAAGAGATTTTCTACAAGGATGACAAGACCATTCAATGGGGAAAGGACAGTCATCTTTTCAACAAATGGTGGTGAGAAAACTGGATATCCACGTGCAAAAAACGAACCTGGGCCCTTACTTTACACCATCTACAAAACTTAACTCAAAGGACATCATAAACCTAAATGTAAGAGCTAACACCTTGAAACTCTTAGAAGAATACACAGGGGAGAAGTTTCATGACACTGGATTTGGCAGTGATTTCTGGGAGGTGGAACCAAAAGCACAGGCAACAAAAGGAAAAACAAGATACGCTGGACTTAACATTAAAAAGTTCTGTGCATGAAAGGACACAATCAACAAGGGTGAAAGGGCAGCCCTCAGAATGGAAGAAAATATTTGCAAATCATACATCTGGCAAGATACTGACAGATACTGAAGATATAAAGAACTCCTACAACAACAAAAACAAACAACCCAATAAAAAATGGGCAAAGAATTTGAATAGATAATTCTCCAAAGAAGATATATAAATGGCCAGTAAGCACATGAAAAAATACTCCACATCACTAATTATTAGGAAATACAAATCAAAACCACAACGAGATACCACCTGACACCCATTAGGATGGCTTTTATAAAATAAACAGAAAACAACAACGGTTGCCCAGCGATGTCAAGAAACTGGAATTTTGTGCATTGCCCCTGAGGATGTAAAATGGTGCACTGTGGAAAACATATAGCTGTTCCTCAAAAACTTAAACACAGAATCACCGTGTAATCCAGCAATACCACTTCTGGGTATATATCCAAAGGAAGTGAAAACGGACTGAAACAGATATCCATACACCCTGCTTAGAGCAGCTTTATTCACAATGAGCAAAAACACCTAAGCGTCCACTGATTAACGAACGGATAAAGCAAAACAGTATACACGTGCAATGGAATCTCACTCAGCCTTAAAAAGGAAAGAAATTCTGACCTATGCCACAACATGGATAAACCCTGAAGACATTGCACTCAGTGAAATAAGCCAGTCACCCAAGGACAAGTACTGTATGATTCTACTTAGATGAGGTCCCTAGAGGGGTCAAATTCACAGAGACAGAAAGTAGAATGGTGGGTGCCAGGGCTACGGAGAAGGGAGAATGGAAGTTCGTGTTTAACACATTCTTGACAGGAGACATATTACGGCCACAGGCGTTAGTTTCTGCAAAAATCCCCCAGTCAATAATGTGTTAATGGGGACAGTTTCAGTTCTGGAGATGACGGTGGTGACAGCTGCCCAACAATGTGAATGCACTTAATGCCACTGAACTGGACACTTACAAATGCTTAAAATGGTAAATTTTATGTTATGTATATTTAACCGTAATAAAAAAATAAAATAATTATGTTATACCCAGAAAAAAATTTTTTTTAATGGATTGGGGATGCCCTTTCCATGCTTAAGAATGCTTCTGGGCCATATTCCTGACACAGCCTCCACGCCCACGCCCACCCCCCAACCTACTACAACTCACTGAATCACCTCGGTAATCCCATCTTCCTTGTAAAAGTCTAGGCTAATACTTTTCCTAGCTTCTTGCTTCTTTCATGATTGGGGCTGCCAGATTTAGTAAATAAAAATACAAGACACCCAGTCATACTACTTGAATTTACAATGAATAATTTTTAAATAAGCGATGAATTTTTTAATATAAGTACGTCCCATGCAATATTTAGGATATACGTTAATTAAAAAAAATTATTCCTTGCTTATCTGAAGTTCACATTTAACTGGGTATCCTGTGTTTTATCTGCCTACCCTACAAATGACCAACAGTTCCTTTGATCTATGTGTGCTGTGAATATCCCAAACCACTGACTCAAAAACAATTTTTATTGATGAACTAATATTTTACTGATGTACAAATTTCTCAGTGTCACACTTACAGAAGCAATTGAGTTAATTATTCCCATTCCTGCTTTTTCGTTGCTTCCAATTATTAGATGCCAAGTTAAGACACTTTCCCCCCAAAATGCATTTTAAGACATATGTTTTGAATAATAATCATGTACCGTGCAGCACCTTTTTGGTAGCAGAGGGATGCACTTTGCAAAGTCACCAGTGGTAACTATAATGACAAGAAGTCCTGCCATCTCACAGACGAGGGTCTATCCACACAAGCTCCCCTCTAGCAGAGCTGGACCACTGTGCTGCTGGGACGCAGACAGGTGGGTGTTCCAGTTACCAAGGCATCAAGTGCTGCAGCCCCGGCACTGCGCCAGCAACGTCTGCATCCCACCTAAGACAACACTGCACTAGACAGACCTCTGCAAAGACCACCATTCAAGGCCCTCCAAATGCACGTCCCAGGCGGTGGGGGGAAGGTGTCCCGTGTGCAAAGGGCTGCGAGCCCTGGTCTGAGAGCTTCACCTGGACTCTTTACCACCAGTGGGAGGATGGAGAGAGCAAGGAAGGGTCTGCTGGCTTTTACCTGGAGCGGCACCACCCTGACCATCAGGTGGTCAAAATAAAGGTCCACTGCTTCGGTGAAGCCCTTGTACGTTGTTCTCAGCCTCATGTCGGGGTCTTGGAGTAACCAGCTGGAATGAAAAGGGGAGGGATGATTAGTTTTACTGTCTGGGTGTTTCTCTGGGCAGGGTGATGGGTGAAAGGAACCAGCTTCAGAGAGCCCAGGAATGAGTGTGGAGACCAGTCTCCCCCCACGTCCACTCAGCCAGGACTCGGGGCAGACACGGGCATGGATCTGGGCCTGCTTCCCACCCGAGGACACCAGCACCAGTGGCCATTCTAGTTCTGATTCATGGCTATAGGTCTGGCTGCCAGTCAGAGGGAGAAAAGCTTTTCATTGAACCCAAGGCCCATTTTTCAAGCATTTACACTACAATCTCATCACAAAGGAGTGAAGACAAAGGGGTCAGGCATCCCTGGGACTGGAGGACACAGGTGCCACCTTCCAGTGTCGCCCAGAAAAAGAAGCCTGAACCGGCAGCTGAGAAGCTAGCCCTGGTCTCCCCGCCTGGTCCAGCTGCCCCCCATTGCATCGGCCTCGTCAGGATTCAGAGCTCAGCTCAGGGGAGGGGCTCCTGCAACCTGTCTGTAGCGACCACACTCGCCAGCTAAACACAGAGCGTGACTTCCAGCACTGCAGCCAAGGTCTTCTCCCTTCTCATTCCAAATTCTGAGAAACATTTATACTTTCTTACAAAAGGCCTGATGCTTCTCTCGTCCTGATCTGCAAGAAGTGAACAGGCTCGGAAAACTGTAAGTTTGTGTCAGGTACCCGTGGACGAGGAGAGCGCGGTGCCCTCTGGTCTGACACCTCACGTCCATCCCACACGGACAGCTCGGGTTTCCCGTCCCCGCTGGGATTCTGCCTGCTTCCAGTGCACCCAGCTCGGCCTCCCGGAGTGCCCACCCACGAGCCCATCCCCCACGCAACCGGACCTGAGTGGATGGGGGTGGGGCGCAGGAAGGTCTGAGCTGCTTCTCAGCTCGGACTTAATCCGTCCTCGTCCCGGGCCCGAGCCCAGGGACATCGCTGACACACGGGTTTCTAATCCGCAGGGTGGCGAGGCCGCTGTGGCTGTGTGAGCCTTGTGGGGGGCCCCTCGCTGCCGAGGAGAAGGGCCCGGCGACAGAGAAGGGATCCTGGGTGGCGAGGCAGTGGAGGGGGCCGGCCTAGCCCAGGGAGGGCCCAGGTCGCCCTGGAGATGAGAGCGAGGCGGGCCGGAGGAGGCAAACCTCCTCTTTCCCTCCAGGGCGGCGGGGCCGGGGGAGGGGAAGCCAAGGGCCGGAGACTGGGAGGACAGGACCCCGTGCCTGTCAACAGAAAACCCTTCTGCTGGACACCAGTGGTAGTAACCACTAGGACGAGGGCTGGCCGTGGTGCCAGTTGATCCCACCCGACTCCTGACCTGACCACACACCCGCTACTGACCCCCTGGAGACCACACCCCAAGGTAATTCATCAGGGCCTGAGATCTGAAGATGAAAGCTAGAACTAAAACAACTTGCTTCTCTTCTACTTTGTCAAAATGCTTGCACTTTTAAAAAATGCTTGGTAACATCCCTAAGAAACAGAAGGACGGGTTTGACTCTTCCCATTTTTCAGAAAGTGAGGCCCATCCGGAGCAGACGTGACCTGACAGAGGGCCAGCCCCGCAGCAGAGGCCCGAGGACGTGAGGAGGGCCAGCCCCGCACCCGCGCAGAGAAGCCACGTGGAATTTGAAGACGACAGTAACTTTGACATCACTTACACTGACGCCCTTTGGGTGCCACTCATTCTGAAAAGGAACTTCAGCACAGAATGAAAAATACAGGTTAACAGCAAAATCAAACCTACGCTGGTGCTCTGCATTTTGCACAAGCGCACAGGACCACTCCGGCCACAGCTGAGGGCCCCGGCCCCGCTCCCTCCCGGAAAGAAGCACAAGCAGCTGACGCCTCCCCTCCGCCACGCACTCCTGGCTGCACGACCGAGACCCACATCTCATCGGTGAACCGGGGATTCGGGGGCTGAAGCGGCACCGGCCCTCAGCGCTCCACCACCACCCGCGCTCCCTGGGACAACGCGTGCGCGGGGAGACACAGGACAGGCCCTGTTCTCCTTAGACTGGACGACAGCGTCAGCGGTGCTCCACTCCGGACACAGCTGAGGCCCCGGCCCCGCTCACCTGGGCAGGCCCCCGAGGTCCATCTCACTGCAGATGTAGGGGCCCGGACGCAGGATCACCCACAGCCCCACCTCCGCGGCCAACAGGACGAAGGCCCTGGGGGGTCAGTGTCACCAACTCTCAGGCCTCGGAGCCGAGGGGGGACGGCCCAGCCCCACCGCAGGGCAGAGCTGCCGCCCCCTCCCCTCGCCCGCCCTCCCCTCCCCCGGGGGGCTGGGGGCGCTGAGGGCGGGATGCGACCCCCCAGCACAGCAGGAAATGCCCAGCCGGGTCACAGCAGTGGCCCCCAGCCTAGGACATCTGCACGGCACCTCTGGGGGCACGAGGACAACGGGCCTCAGACGGGGCACAGGGGTCCCGACGGGGAGCCTGACCCTGCCGGCCCCCCACCCCGGCGGTGGCAGGACCACCCTGCAGGGCAGGGCCCACCTGGGGGATGGGCCCCTCTGGGCTGCCGCGAACAGGTCTGGGCTCAAGGCAGGCAGGCCCGGGCCCCCGGGAGTAAGGGGGTCACGGCTGGAGAGCGTTGGGGTCCTGAGAACAGGCTGCAGACCCCAGGCTCCCTCTGCTCTCACGGCAGAGCCCAGGTGCCCCTGGGGACCCCAGCCACCCCAGGAGCCCCCGCACCCCCTGCCCCGGGCCGGTCGCAGCCGCAGGAGCACCTACTCCAGGTCCAGGTTCCCAGAGAAGTCGAATCTGCCTCTTTCCGGCTCGTGCAGGTTCCACGGAACGTAGCTGTGGTAGAAATGATAATTACAGGCATGAGTTCTCCACTTATCCCACCTTGTCTCCCAAATGAGCACCTTCGTCCCTAAAACCCCTCACGATGGTTGAAGATGTATTTCTTAGGTACGTTGTCTTAGTGGTGTCAGGGCTGGAACCGAGAACAAACTGAAGAGACCTGGGACCTCGGAGAAGCCAGGGCAAGTCCTCTCCCTGGAAGGAGGGAGAGAAGGCCCAGGAGATCTGGGTGACTCCCTCTTCCCCCAGCCCTCCCCATCATCCTCTCTCTTCATCAAAGAAAAAGAAGTAACTTTATAGGAAAATCAGTGAAATGTGGGACAGGCTGGGACCTGGGCCCTTTGCTGCAGGACCTGCACCTGGACAAATGTCTCCTCCAACAACAAAGAAACTATGAGGGACTAAAAATAACTGCAGGCCTGCGCAGGGGGCAAATTATCAACCACAAGATACAAAAAGGCCACAAACCCAGCTGCCATTTCTGGGGTGTTGGGGGCAAAAGCAGGGTCCTGTGCACAATCCCTGCACACACATCACCAAGAGGGCGGGCAGACCACCTAAGCCCCCCCTCCGGCCGGACCCCTGGACCTGCCTCCACCCTCACCCATTTAAGGGAGCAGCCCGCCCCCCTCGGGGAGCAGCAAGGGCACCTGTTACTTGTTCTCGCTGCCTGTGCTGCAGAACGAGTCCCAGTCAAGCCTTGCCTGAACTCCTCATCTGGCCTCCTGTCAAATTCTATTGCTTAAAGAGTCCAAGAACCCTGGTCGGTAACAAAAGTAGGGTAAGAAGAAACCCTAATCATCAGTCTTATTTTTAATGAAGCCTCCAGAATTCCAAACCTTGGAACAGGACAGAGGTTCTTACACTGAAGAAAGGATAAGGAAATGAAGTAAGTTCATTAAAGGGCCTGATGTAGAGTCACGCGTGCTAACAGTAATTCCGGCTGCCCCTCTCCTGGACCACCCCTCCCCCCCGGCTTCTGGGGAGCCTCTCTGACTGCAAAGGGTGCCCAGGTGAAGGAGGGGCTTGCCGGCTCCCAATTCAGACTCAAGAGATTATGTAGATTATCCTGCTCTCGTAAGGCAAAATGCTCCCCCTGCAATATTCCTGCAAGCTTCAGGAGCCCTATAACACGAGCACGTACCCTCAGATCAGAACTTACACATGCAAATAAATGGATCCCATTAGGTAATCTTCCTGGAAAATCACATACTTTGTTCAACTACGCTGTCATAGCTCAGAACACCCCCGTATTTAGAGCTGTCTTCAAAGCAGTTCATACATCACCAAGAAAATCCATGTCCTTGACTTGTAATCACACATTTTTGCCTGAAATTTTAATAAAACCCAGCCTGATCACCCACTTTATTTCACAGACTTGGATCCAAATATCCGTTGGAAATTCTGAAAAATGAATCCACAAAATGATCCAAGATTTTTCCCCACTGAGCACGCTTTTAACTGATTCACACGTCAGCACTGCACTGAGTGACCACCACGTGCTGACCCTGTGCTTGTTCTAGGAGGGAAGCCAAAGCTCTGAAGATGATTCCAGAAAGGAAGGTTGCAAACCGCGTCGGCTACGCTGGAGAGGTCTACGCGCACCTACTGTACAGACGCGAGGCGGAGGGCTGGTTAAAAGACTATTTGTGATTACTTAACCACCTGCGGCGTGTACACCGGCCTCCCTCACTGGATTCCTTCAGACAGGGTCGGCCTCCCTCACTGGATTCCTTCAGACAGGGTCGCTCCTCTGCCCCCAGCCCGCGTCCAGTCCCCCCCTCCTCGGCCCCCTGGTGGTGTGCGGCGGGGAGGCTGCCCCCGTTCAGAGGCTGGGCTCCTGCGACTCTTCCCTCACACAGCTCAGCCCGCAGGCACTCCTGCAGGCTGCCCAGGGGGAGGACCAAGCAGCGCTCACCCTCCCGACATGACGGAGAAGCCTGGACGCAGGCCCAGGAGCCCCACTTGGTGACAAGGCGTGGCGGCCGGGGTGTCGGGGCACACTCACGTGGTCAGGGTGTTCAGGCCGCAGGCCTTCATCTTCAGCAGCCGGTCCCTCCAGTACTCCCGGGGCACCCGGAAGTAGTGCACGGAGCCCCCGAAGATCCAGAAGGCCGAGTCCTCCAGCATGAAGTTCTGCCCTTTGGCCTGCAGCCCCAAGCGCCGTTGCCTCATCCACAAGGGGGTCAGCCTGTGCCAGTTCACCCTGCAGGGAGCACAAGCGGCCTCAGTGCCCATCCTTGCCAGCCTGGGCCTTGAGTGGGCGCCTCGGAGCCGGGCTTCCCCACCTCCTCCTCCAGCCCCCGGCAACCCTTCCCGAGCGGGCCTGTGCCGGGCGGCCAGACGCAGCGCCGCGCAGACGCAGCGCCGCGCAGACGCAGCCCCGCCCCGACTCAGCCCCGCCCCGACTCAGCCCCGCCCCGACTCAGCCCCACCCCGACTCAGCGCCACCCATACCCCCAGCCCATGCGGCCCGCCAGGAACACGACAGACTCGGCCTTCAACATGGAGGCCGTGCTCACAGGAGGGAAGTCAGGGCACACACAGCACAGGGAGGTTTCTGGGGCCGAGCAGCTGCCTTCAGGCGCCGGGGCTGGGGGGACTCGGGGGCAGATGCGGGTTCCTACAATGGCCAGCGCAGCTAGGCTATCTGACACACATCAAAGCAGCAGCTATCTGACACAGTACCTCCGAGCCACCTCACGGTCACAGCCACCGGGCTGGAGGTGCAGATACCTGGAAAGAGGTACCGGTTAGAAACGGTGTCTGCTCATTGACCGAATTTCCAGGTCTTAATTGTTACACCTGGAGAAGGAGTGCTGGCCGAGGGGCACCCGAGTAGGACAGGGGGCCCCCTCACCCGGGAGGGCTGCCAGGAGGGGTGAGTCCCCAAAAAGCGCCTCTTGGTGTCTTGTGGGTTGGCCAGGGGGAGGCCCTCACATGACCCCCGTGATTCGGGGCTCCGAGAACCTCTCCCTGTCTTCTCCACCCCGTCTCCTGACAGCCCAGAGAGAAGCAGCAAGAGAAGCTGGAAATTTAGGAAAGCTGGAGACAGAAAACCAAAAGTGAGTTGAGGCAAAAGCAAATTTCAGTTGGTACCTTTTCTTCTGCTTTAAAAAGGTCCTGGACGTCCCTGGTGGCGCAGTGGTTAAGAATCCGCCTGCCAGTGCAGGGGACTCGGGTTCGATCCCTGGTCCAGTAAGATCCCACATGCCGCGGAGCAACTAAGCCCGTGCGCCACAACTACTGAGCCTGCGCTCTAGAGCCCGTGACCCACAACTACTGAAGCCCATGCGCCTAGAGCCCGTGCTCCGCAACAAGAGAAGTCACCGCAGTGAGAAGCCCGCGCACCTCAACGAAGAGTAGCTCCCGCTCGCCTCAACTAGAGAAAGCCCGCACGCAGCAACAAAGACCCAACGCAGCCCCAAAAATTAATTAATTAATTAATTAAAATAAAAAGGTCCCTGCATCGTTTCTGTTCTTTCCATTCATTTTGAAACAAAAGCTAAAACCACACGCTGATTGAAAGAGACACGGGAGAACCAGACATGGGCTGAGGCACAATCTTCAAAGGGACCACTCGAGCCTCACCGGCCACGTGCACCATGCGGACGCGCCATCCTCCTCCGTCTCTCTCCCCACCTCCGCCACCAGCACCGGCTTCTCCTCTGCCCACACGCCAAGGGCTTCAGCTCTGACCATCCACGGGAGAGGGGGTGTGCACGGCCCACCCCAGTCCGTGCTCCTCAGCTGTGCAGGCCGGGGTGGTGTCACCGCCTGGTCCTCGCTGAGGTCAGGACAGAAACTGAGGTGCCTCCCCAGTGACGAGAACGACTGCACGTCTGCAGAAGCTAATCATCAAGGGCTGGGGCAGGTACAGCCACTATGGAGAACAGGATGGAGGTTCCTTAAAAAACTGAAAATAGAACTACCATACGACCCAGCAATCCCACTCCTGGGCATATACGTGGAGAAAACCATAATTCAAAAAGGTACATGCACCCCAATGTTCATCATAGCCCTATTTACAATAGCCAGGACACGGAAGCAACCTAAGTGTCCGACAGATGAATGGATAAAGAAGATGTGGTACATACATAAATGGAATACTACTTAGTCATAAAAAGGAATGAAATAATGCCACTTACAGCAACATGGATGGACCTAGAGATTATCATACTGAGTGAAGTAAGTCAGACACAGAAAGACAAATATCATATGATATTGCTTATATGCAGAATTTTAAAAAAGGGTACAAATGAACTTATTTACAAAGCAGAAGTAAAGTCACGGATGTAGAAAACAAACTTATGGTTACCAGGGGATAACGGGGGGAGGGATAAACTGGAAGATTGGGATGGACATGTACACACTACTGTATATAAAATAGATAACTAGTAAGAACCTGCTGTATAGCACAGGGAACTCTACTCAATACTCTGTAATGGCCTATATGGGAAAAGAATCAAAAAGAGTGGATATATGTATATGTATAATTGATTCACTTTGCTGTACACCTGAAACTAACACAACATTGTAAATCAACTATACTCCAATAAAAAGTTTTTTTTAATTAAAAAGAACATTTTTTTTAAAGGCTCAGGGGGCACTTCCCCAGCGGTCCAATGGTTAAGACTCTGCCTTCCAATGCAGGAGGTGCGGGTTCGATCCCTGGTTGGAGAACTAAGATCCCACATGCTGCAGGGTGTGGCCAAAAACCAAAGAAAGAAAGGCTGGGGCAGTATTTTGTGTATTTTTTCTCTCCATTTTCTTTTTCTAGCAATTTGTTTTTATTGTATTTCACCAAGTAACAGGTTGAGAAGCTGAGAAGCGTAGCTCCCGACAGGAGCAATGGGCTGGCCTCAGGCAGCTGTGGTCACGGAGACGGAGGACAAGCACGCTGACCAGTGCAATGTACCAGCGTGGGGCCCAAGCGGATGCAGATGTGGGAGCGGCCAGAGCACGTGCAGTCTCCACTGTGGCCTCCCTGACGCCCAGCTAGACTCAGCTACACCAGAGGTAGGGGGGTTTGCGTGCAGCCACGATGGTTCTCAAAGCTGGCGGCGTACCTGAGTCCCCGGTAAACTTTTAAAAACAACTGAAGCCCAGTCTGCACCGCAGACCGATGAACTCCCTCTGGAGGCGGGCACAGGCACTGGTCCTAGAAAGATCCTGAGGGCAAGGCTGAGAGCCGCTGGCCGGGGTTGAGTTTTTCAGGAGGGCCGGGGGCCCCGGGTGGCCAGACACAGGACAGCACGATGCCAAGAGGGCGGAAGGTGCCACAGACATCACTGGCCACTTGGGAATTTGTCTAGAGCCAGTCCTGGACAAAGGAAACTGTTTCCACCTACTCTCCTTCTCAGCCCCAGCACCCGACACCCTCAGCCGCAGCTGCGGACGCCAGCTCTGCTGCAGCATCGCAGGAATGGTCTGTGGATAACCTAGCAGCCTAGCACTGGTTTCTTTCTCCAAAAATTCCACCTTCCAAGTGACTTAAAATGACAATTCAGAAAACAGTTCTCCCAAAGGACCACAGACGTGGGGAAGTGAAAACAAAAGCAGGATCTTTGAGAGGAGGGTCTGGACGGGAGCCCTGGCCCTCCCCTCGGTAGCGCCGTCCCCATGGGTTAGGGACCCTGGCTCCGAGGGCATGATCTTCCCCTGTAACACGGGGCCATCACCTGTCCTGACTGCTCACAAGGGCTGCATGAGGATCAGACACCAGGGAAATGCAATAGAAGGGCCTGTGACATGATGTTCCTCACCAGCTGTGTCCAGCACGTTCTTCTGTGAGGCATATAGCGAGAGGCTTAACAAGACCTGTTAAAAAAGATGTTTCTCACAAGCGAAAAAAAAAAGCATCTTCTCGCTACTTGAAATAAATTTATTTTAACACACTTTGCAATTAGAATAACTTCAGTGGATTTTTTTTAATGCCCCTAATATGAAATAATCCCAAGCTTTCCCTTCTTTCCCGTTTAATTCAGCATCTGGTTATATTTAATGTGCTGGACTTTGTGCCAAGCCATCTTACTCCAATTTGTAAATTTCACGGTGAAAGCTCTGTCCACTGGGATGCGGTCAGAAGCCAGGGGTCCGCAAACTCCAGCCATGGCCTCGTGCCTGTGTGCAGCCTGCAAGCTGAGAATGGTTTTCATATTTTAAACAGTTGAAACAAAATCAAAAGAAGAGAACTTTGGGACATAAAACAATTGTATGAACTTGACGTTTCAACGTCCATAAGTAGTTTCATGGATAACCCGCCGTGCGTCTATATATTGTCTGTGCTGCTTTGGGGCTCAGCGAAGTCACTGCGACAGACAGCAGGGTCTGCAAAGCTGGAGACGTTTACCACCCGGGCCTTTGCAGGAAGCTGCCGACCCAGCCCTGGAGTTCGAGGCCCTGGACGGCAAAGGGAGACCTTGGGGCCCCGTGTCCGCCCCTCACCTGGCTCCCCGGCCTGCGCCTTCCTCTGCACAAGCCCCTGACTATTCCAGCTGTGTCTGAGGCACACGCAGCTCACGCACAGCCGAGTGTGGTCTCCCTGGGTTTTGATCGTATCTTCCCCAAAGAACGCACTCTGCCTTCATGCTTTCACGGTCCGCAGGCTTCCTGCCCTTCAGCCTCACCTGTCCGCCCCCGGCCCGGCCCAGCCGCGAGAATGGGAAGAGCTGCATGCACATTCTCTTCTTCACAACAGGGGCACGCTGACCGTCAGGCGCTGAGCACACACGCACACACACAACCACTCCACCAGGAAGCCATCCCTAATCACCGGCCAGAACTTCAAAGGAACAAGCTCCCATTCACCAAGTCACTGACCTAACTTCTGTGTCTCCCCAGAAGCTGTGAGAGCCTCCCTCCCCACACCCGGCCGGTGCAAAGGTGTAGGCGGGGAGGGGGCTCTCTGGGACCCCCTCATTCCAACACAGTCCCTGCTGGTGACACACACTCGTGGTCTGTCCCCCAGTGGACGACTAGCCATTAGGCGCCTCTGCCTCCTGGTTCGGTACCTGCACCTGGAGCTCGTTAGAAATGCGGACACTAGGGTTTTCCCTGGTGGCGCAGTGGTTGAGAGTCTGCCTGCCAATCCAGGGGACACAGGTTCGCGCCCTGGTCCGGGAAGATCCCACATGCCGCGGAGCAACTGGGCCCGTGAGCCACAACTACTGAGCCTGCGCGTCTGGAGCCTGTGCTCCGCAACAAGAGAAGCCGCGATAGTGAGAGGTCCGCGCACCGTGATGAAGAGTGACCCCCGCTCGCCGCAACCAGAGAAAGCCCTCGCACAGAAACGAAGACCCAACACAGCCAAAAATAAATAAATAAATAATAAAATAAATTAAAAAGAGGAAACATTAAAAAAAAAAAAAAAGAAATGCGGACACTCAGGCCTTACCTGAGACCTACTGAATCAGAGTCTGCATTTTAACCTGACCCCGGGGGTCTGAGAAGCAGTAACCTGCATCTTCTCCTTTGATATATGTGTATATATAGTCTCCTCCTGGATGGAGCTTCCTTTTATCGGTTTTTTTATATCCTATCATTTTCTAGATTAAAAAAATTTTTTCCTCTCAGTGCTTATTAAGAGGCATGAAATTAACACTGCAAGCCACAAAAGCTAGAGCTGTTATCAAATTCCAAATTCTGGAGAACTCAACTGCTTCTGAGGATTTTCTTGTAGGTAACTAGGCAAGTTCTTGATACATTAATAAAAGGGATGAATTCACTGAGAAAATGAGGATGACAAATGTTGGGTTTCTCCAAAGAATTCACTGTGAGAAAACGAGGTAATACACGTTAGAGCTTCGTAAACAACAACGTAATGGTTATTAACACAGATAATGACCATCAGTACTGGTGCTCCTAACACTAGTAACAACCTCCAGCTTCCTGAGTAGCTAACTAGTCACAGTAAAACCACCATGAGCTGCGCAGCTGGATCAGGTGAGGCTCTTCCTTCTGATGGAGGCCTGTTAGCACGGAGCCCACCTAGCCCCAGGGACCCCTACTTCCTGCTGCTTTTCCCGTGAGCCGTTCATTCCTGGTGAACTTTTCTGGTAAGACCGGGGCCCCTGCCTTCTTTCCAGCTGGAGCTCATATTTACACTTCCTTCTAATTCCTGTCGCCTTTGTGTCTTCGATTCATTGTAGGATGAGCAGCCTTTTGGTCCTAGAATGACCTGGACAGCTGGCCTTGGCCCCAACTGACGTGGCTCCGGAGGGGCTCCTGGGAGAAGGCAGCGTGTCGGGACACCCGGCGGGGCCCCCACCACCCTGTCGCCGCCATCCCTTCTAGGGACAGAGCAGCAGGTTGTCAGGGAAACGTGAAGCAGAGATGGGGCTCTGGCTCCCCGTGGGGAGGGAGGTCGTCAGGTGGGGACGGGGGCGGGGCAGGAGCTTGCCCGCACCTTACCCCATCACTGCGCAGAGCCTGAGGACGGGGCCCAGGCTGCATGTCACTGGACATGGCCACAAGTGCCGAGTGGACGCATCTGGGTGAAAACGGACAGATGCGCAGGTGACAAGCTTACCACCTCCTTCCTGTGAGGTGAGCCCAGGAAGTGATCCTCCGCTTTCGGAGAGGGTCTCCCAGGGCAGTGGGAGGTAGAAGGGCCAGATCCCGCCACCTCCTTGAATGAGGCTGATGAGGCCCGGTCTGAAACGTCCCAGCTGAGCCAGAGGGCGTCCCTGTGAGCGCTGCAGACACTGACCACAACTGAGGCCATGGTGGGACCGGCAGGCCTCACACTGGGTCACAGCCACCTCCTTGTCTTCCGTCCTACGTACGCATGTGTCCCGATCCAGACAGGCCGGCGTCCCCGCAACCAGACACGGCAGAGATAGCATCGTCAACTCCCGGGACGAGTGGCCTCCAGCGGCAACCAGGCCAGGCTCACACACTTTCAGGCTAACAAGGGTGTGGACAAGCTGGTACTCGAGGTAGGAACCTGCAGAAACAGTCCTTCCATCCCCAGAACGTGAGTCCTCACCGGTCCCGGGCATCAGTAGTTTGGCTCCGTACATAATGTGCACTGTGACCCCCCTCGGGCTGCCCTAAGCAAATGTTCAACCGAATCTGGGTCCAGGGCTTCATACTAAAGATGCTGACCAAGAAAACACTCCGCCCATCCACGTGGCCATGCCGGAGACCATCACCCAGACAGACATGTTAAGCTGCCCAGAAGACATCATCACATGTAGAAATCTCCTCACTTGGGTCTAAAATACAAATTTCTCCTCATCACTTTCAAGATTCTGATGTGGCTACAGGCTCCCATGAGGTCCAGCTTCCTCGGCTGGACCCCGTGAACTGCCCCCTCGGGGGTATTTAGGTCTCACCAGTCTTCAGCCCTGTGCACGCCTCCCTCAGCTGGGAGGTTTGGGGGCCCAAGGAGGGGCCCGCCCACTGTCCGGTCCCGGCCAGTGCCCCTAACGCCCCCAACCCAGAAGAGTGCCTCTTGCACCAATCCTGGAGCCCCACGAGCTTCAGCCCCCAGGAAATGAAGCACTGTCCCCAGGTCTGCCCTGGCTTCCTGCATGTGCTCCTTGGCCTGGGCCCAAGGCTCTGGACCCTGATTTGCTGGGAGAGGCCTTAATATTTCCAAAGGGCGGGGGCCTTCCATCCACAAGCGAGTCGCTCATTCCGCGGAGATGCCTGGCCATCGTGCAGCACCCTGCAGCCTGTGGCACCACTGTAAGCCTGGAACCTCTGCCCTTCCCTCCGAGAAGGCTCTGCTAGGTCAGGAATGGGTCACGCACCCGGGCTCCAGCAGGCCAAGCCAGGCAGCATCTGCTAAAGCCCGCAGGAGTTTGTATGTGAACAAGCATTTACTAGAGGAAACCCTGAGACCCAGTCATGCAGCAACAAAAACTCCTCATTCGAAATCAACCACATACCAACAACAAAAAGTGATCGGATGTCACGTGACACTGTGCTCTCACTTTGGGGAAAATTTCCATTGACAGCATCATAAATAGAAAAAGTGCCAAGAGTGGAAAGCTCTGTTAGCTAACCCCCGGGCGCCCCTGATGACAAGACTCTGATCTCAGAGACACTCACGGAATCAGAATAAAAGGATTTCATTAAACAGGGCACGACGTATTGTAAATAAATGGTTTTTAAAATCCAACACGTGGGACTTAACCTACCGAGATAGACGAGAGCTGGGCTAGTTCTTACAGGACACAAAGACTCTACCCACACAGATTAAACGGAATTTGCTCCTGAGCCTACAGAGCTCAGGCTGATCCAACAGAAATAGAATGTGCTATTTACTTACTTATTATAAATGTCGATCAAGATTTAAAATGAGTATCTCATACGGTCAGCAATTCTATGTACAGAAATATCTCCAACAGATATTCACTGCGACTTGGTTTGCAGCCATGGATGCCCTTCAGAAGGGGGCAGTTTAAATAACTCATGAGCCCAATGAACCAACAGGGTAATGTCTACAGCTGTCTCTATGTGCACAGAACACTCCGGAGAGAAACTGTGATCAGGGAAGCCTCTGGGCAGGGAGAGGGGTGCCCAGGGGCCAGAACTGGGGGGCCTTATCTTCCCCTTTATAGTATTTGAAGATTTCATCCTCTTCCTAGATTACCTACCCACAAAATAGCCTTTGCAAGAACAACGCAATGTGCTCTTGAAAGGCACAGCCCCGCCAACCGTCCCTTGGAGGGTGAGGGTGGGAGCATGGGGCACCCACCAAGGGTCTCCGTCCACGGAGCCCTGTTGAGAAACGTCTGCTTTGTTCCCGTGAGCCTCTAAGGACCCCCGGCCCTTCCGTCCCAGGGGAGGCACCACATAAGGGGACTACCTCTCAATGGCCTTTAGCATCCAGAGCAATCGATTTAAGCAAAAGGTAAAACCAAGTGGAGAGGGGGCTGCAAACACCCCGCTGCTGGGTGCCAGGGCAGGGCCTGGGCCCCAGGGTCCTCTGCAGGCCCCACACGTTTTGAGCCGGTCTCTCTCAGCCCCGGCATCTCCTGCCTCTTCATCAGAAGAGCATTCCAGGCGATACGATGGGAGTCAGGGTCACATCATCGAAGATGAAGTGCTTTTACTTCACTGGTGGCTCCTTCCTCGCCCCAAGGGGGAGAGGACTCCTTGGCCCATGTCCTGATGCTTGGGGGACCGAGGCTCTGGAGTTCTTAGCGCCGGTCTCCTGGGTACCCCGGTCCCTTGATCACAAATACACCTCCACTGCCCGTGTGTTCACTGAGACACTGGGTCCCCTTCCGACTCTCAACGCCCACCCTCTCTTCCGGCACAGGGGCTCAGATACCTGCTTCTCCCCGCTTCCCCACGCCTGTCAGGGGTGACACTTCCAGAGGCTGCAAGCTTCACTGCCAGAACACAAGAGGGACGGCGCTCAAAGAGCCGGAGTGTTCCAGAGGCGATGACTCAGACCCCACGCAGAGCAGCGCCCAGAACAGGCAAAGCTCATAAAATCAGTGACTTCACAGATGCCCAGGAAGGGACCTTGTGCACATGCCCCCGGAGGACGGGACCAGCCATGATTTGGACCAAAGAAAGTGGCCTGGTTCCTTGGCTAAGTGACCTGCCCTCACCGAGGAGCCTGAGAGGCACAGGAGGAATGGGGGTCTGGAACCCAGACAAGGCAGGGCAGGAGCAGCTAAGAGATAGGCCTTCCAAAGGAGGTGGGAGGCGGGGTGCCGGCGCCCACCTGGCGGCTTTCCCCTCTGCTGACTCCGCCAGCTAACGTCTAGGGTTGGAGAGACGCAGAGCTCCTGGATCGTCGCTCAGTGACGCGTTGATGCTGAGAGGAAAAGTCCTGAGAGGAAAAGCCCAAGCTGGACAGCAGGCATTGGGCGAAAGTCATCCGTGAGGGTGACACAGTCCAAACGATGCCCAGAAGACAAGTATTCCAGAGGACCCTAGGCACTGGCCCTGAACTCATTCAGAGCTTCTCTGGCCTCTATCTTACCTGCTGAGAAAGACAGCACAGCAGGAAAAGCCACGTCTTTCCTAAACATGCCAAAACTCTTCCAGGGCGTGAGTCACAGCCATTCACCCGCTGCTGCTGTTCCTGGGTGGCCCCACAAGCCCCCCCAACCTACCCTTCCTGCGGCCACTCCACCAGGTGGGGACACGTTCGCTCACCTGCGAGAGCCCATGCTTCTGCACCTTCTGTCCCTCCGGACACCAGCAAGTACCAGCCTCCTTCCCGCACCTCCTCCTGCGGACCATCAGGGTGTACCACCTGGGCCACCTCAAGCCCCTCGGAGCCACCCTTCATGGTGACCTGTCTGGGTTCCCTGCATGGGCTGCTACGTCCCTGACCTCCAACAACAAAGCACATGCTCCTGCACACCTCAGGCCTTTCTCCCTGGGGCTGTGGGCTCCTGGATACCTGGCTGTATGCCAGAGGCTCCTGCTGCGTCTCCTCCGAGAACCCCTCTGGGGTGTGCATCAGCCTTGTGTCTACAAGAGCCAGGGCCAGTCCTCAAAGAGGAAAGGCTGGGATCATAGACAGGATGGAAAAGTCTTGGGAACAACTGGGCAAACAAGATGCCTCCTAAGTTTTCTGAGCCCAGAGGGAGAAGAGCACCATTTCCTTCTCCCAACAACCCTGTGACACCCTCCTTATCTCCAAAACAAAGGTGACGCCTAAGTCTTGGAAAGGCATAAATGGAAAGAGTTCTCTCCCTCCCAAACGTCCCTGTCTCCCAGAGGAAGTCCAGAGAAGCGACGAGGGGGGCAGAAAGAAGCAGAAGATAAAGCTGAGGGTGGCGTGCCTGCAGCAGGTCCACGGGCTCAGCCTTCAGCTTCCATACTAACTTCCCTGCCAAAGCCCTTGACGCTGCTGGCCTGCCTTCCCAGCAACACTGGAGGTTGTGAATATGTCAAGTGCCAGGCATCGACCTGAAAAATAGGGTCACAGCTGTAGCATCCTGTAAACAGACACCGTTTAGGAAAATTCTAGGCTCGGGCACCCACACAGGCAGCGGGTAAATCATTCTACCACTAAATGCACTCCCAGATAACTCTTTGTAAGGGAGGGGGGAGAGTGGGAAGGGGTGACCTGGTGACTGGAGGGCGAGTGGAGAGAGAAGACACATCAATCCGAGAACGGGGCAACTACACCCAAAGCGAGAAGCTTGGAGGACCCGTGGGCAGCGACCTCGTGACCGCGCTGGGCCGGCCAGAGGGACCGTAGCTGGGAGCCCTTGGGGCTCTGGCCTCTGCCGAACAGAGAAGCCTCGCAGCAGGCTTGGCAGGAAATGTGGGGACCTGGGAGAAGCGCTGGGCATCTGGGGCTCAGCAGGAGGCCTAGGGGCGCACAGAGCTGGGACTGTCGGAGAGGCGTCTGAAGGCCAGTTCTGCGGACCTCCCGCGGAAAAGGATGGGGAGCCCTGGGTACAGACGCCCGGGGACCGGGAGCGCAGCGCCTGGCGTCACCCAGGGCGCTGGGGGCGCAGAGGGACCGAGCGCCGGCGCTCCAAATCAGACGGGACCAGAGGGCCGTCCCCGTGGGGACTCGGGCTCCGCGGGCGGCTGTGCGCGCGCTCCCGGGCCGGCTCCCCCGGCGCGAGGGGAGGCGAGAAAGCAGGTGTGCAGGACGGGGCGTCTGCTCACCTGCGGAGCACCAGGAAGCTCAAGATCACCAGCAGCAGCAGTCCGAGCATGCGGCCGGGCCTCCGCCGGACGTTCCACTTGGGCATCGCGCGTCCGCGGCACCGGGACCCGCTTGCTTTCCAGCCCTGTGCGCGGAAGCGCGGCGCGGGGGCGGGGCCGCGCGCGGGTCGCCGGGGCAACAGGCCGCCGCTCGCCCCGCCCCCCAGTGCTCATTGCCTGCAGCCCGAGGCCGCCCCGGAGAGTGGCCGACGGTGGCCCTCGCCGTTTCCAGCCATACCCTCCCCCAGGATGAATAAAATTCTTATTCTGGCACAGAATTATGTCACAAAGGAGGCTGTGTGATATGTGGGCAAAATTTATGCTTTCTAGCAATCACAAACCCACCTAATCCCAAGAACAGAATTCAGATTTTACTGAAAGAAAATCTGAAACATTTTCTAGGGAGACTGATGTTTCTTCACAGCATCAGTTTCTAGAAAATACACACACACACACACACACACACACACACACACACCGCTGCATGTTTTCAAACCATATCCTGCGCTTGTACACAGCTTTAGACTTGTAAAGCTGCTAGGAATACAATGAGATTGTACTTCTGGAAGAAAACAAGGCGAGTTTAGTGTGAAGGGTTCTTTTTGTAGCATTAAGCAAATATTTAGTCAGGTAGCAAAAGTTAAACCCAGGAGAGACAAACACAAATGAACAAAGGGGGGAAAGACCTAGCGCAGTGGCAGGGGCTCGCTTGGGGCTGACAGCAGGGCCAGAGCCGCCCCTGGAGATGCAGAGAGCAGTCTCTCCCCCTTAGCCAACGCTCCAAAGTCAGTACCTTCTATCCACGTTTTAATCCATAACTGCCTGATAGTTGTTAAGACTATGATGAAGGTATTTTGGTGTAATTGGGATAAAAGGTGGCCCATGAGACATGTGGGGAAGGTGTCAAATGTTAGTCCCCTTTCCACCTACGGAGGCGCACCCCAGCCACGCCCCCCACGCCCCCCCCCCCCCACGCCCCCGAGTCGGCCCTGGTTCCTGGTGACATTGCTGAGCAGTGAACAGCACAATGCATTAAACACCAGGGCATCCTTAAGTTATTTAAACAGTACCAGCATCTCCTCTTTTTTTCAGATATTAGCTTAAACTTGTTAACATGGGCTATAAAAACCCTGAAATCCTTAGCCCAGCCCTGTGTCCTTTGTTTTTACTTACGGGAGAGAAATGTAAATAACTCAGTGCTAAAGAAAAAATCATTACCCCTTAACCTGCTGGGAAGTGCAGACCTGTAGACACACCCTACTCACAGTTTAAAAACAGTTTTACTCTATCTGGACTTCGTGATAGCAGGACGGTGCTGCAGAGGTAGCTCTAATCCAGATGTGTTTGCTGAGGAGACAAAACTGGGTTTTTTAAATTGTAGCAAGATACACCTTCAGGATAGTCCTTTGCAAAATGCTTGATTGATCTTGACCCCAAGCAGACCGTGAAATACTCAAATCACCGGGCATGGCGGCTACAGTTCAGTGAACTGTCTAACGGGGCTGTCAACAAAGCGGTCTGGCTGGGTGCGCGGGAAGATCGTACCTGACACAGGGCGATCGTAACCCGCGCAGGCTGCCTTTCTGATGCCAGGGGTTCAGAAAATAGAAAAAAAATGTTTTCTTAAAAAAATGAAGTCCCGTTGATATCCTCAGGCCACCACTCTGAGTCAGAACTCCAACAGACCCAGAGCTCGCAGACCCGCGCTGAGAATTCCCGTAGCCCGCATTGCCGGTGGGAAGCAAGTGTGAACAAGGAGCCGGGAGAGGAAGAGCTGCTCACTTGGAGTCAGCACGTGGCGACTCTCCAGAAAAATAACCAAAATAGTCACGTCAAACTAAGTCAAACTCACAGCATCAGCTGTTTTACTTTTTATTTTTAAAGGTAACAAACAGGTTTATAGATCAGATATTCATTCATTGGCATATCTTATTTTTCAGCGCACTGTGTTAATGCCTTAAATATAGTGTATCCGATTTGTAGGAAAACGCTTGACAACATCTCCCTTAAAGTCACTAGAATAAGATGCAGGATATGGCTTCTGTGTCAGAACAGTCCTGTGGGCCCTGGGCCCTCACCCCCTCCAGCTCCTTTACTCTAGTTGCCAAGGAGTCTTGAGCCAAGAAACTAAGAACAGGGGGAATTCCTGAGCCTAAATGAGTGCAATTTCAACCCTGGATGAAAAGAAAGTAGAAAGTCCTTGTCCTTGGAAAAAGAAAAAGGAAAACAGATCCAAGTTCAGATGGGTAGTCAAGGCCTCTCACCCCAAAGGCACGTCGCTGGGGCTGGAAGGGGCCTGTGTGTTTGTGAGGGATGTACTGCCTTCAGTGCTGGCCTTGGAGCCGCCAAAATGCCACTTTTCAGCTCAGCCTTTGGAAGGCTGAAAAGGCAAGATCTGATTCAACAGCGTTTCGTTCATTAAGAAGGACTCGACAACGTTTACCGTCCACTGTGTGCTGAACACTGTTTCAGGTGCTTGGGAGGTATCAGTGCACAAAACAGACAAAGATCCCCTCCCCCTGAAACTTCTGTTCCAGCTGAGGAAGAAGGATAACAAAAATCAACAAATGAATTCGTAACTCATAAAGTGTTCAAAGGTGATACTGACCCCAGACTCTTTAATCAACAGAAGTTGATGAGGCCACACGAGGAGTTCAGGCAAGGCTTGCACAGGGACTCCTTCTGCAGCACAGGGAGCGAGAACAAGTAACAGGTGCCCTTGCTGCTCCTGGAGGGGGGCGGGCTGCTTCCTTAAATGGGATGAGGGTGGGGCAGGTCCAGGGGGTCTGGCCTGAGGGGGGGCTTAGGTGGTCTGCCCGCCCCCTTGGTGCTGTGTGTACAGGGATCACACACTGGACTCTGCTTTTGCTCCGGGCACCTCAGAAGTGGCAGTTGGGTTTGTGGCCTTTTTGTATCTTGTGGTTGATAATTTGCCCCCCTGCACAGCCCTGCACTTATTTTTAGTCCCTTATAGTTTCTTTGTATCTCTTGTTAGAGATGTTTGTCCAGGTGCAGGTCCTGCAGCAAAGGGCCCAGGGCCCAGCCTGTCTCAAAGGTGGTAAATCCAGAGCATAAAGGAAGCGGACAAAGGAAGGAAGACTGGGGAGGAGGGGTGCGCAGAGCAGGTCTCACAGAGAAGGCATCGCTGAGCAAAGATCTGAACGAGGAGCGTTACCTGCCTGCAGGTGCCGAGAAAGGGGCAGCCAAGCAGAGAGGACCTCGAGTGCGAAGGCCTCCGGCAGGGGTGACGCCCGGAATTCCAGGACTGCAGGGGGTGGGGGGAGGCAGAGGAACCAGGGCCAGATCAGGCAGGCCTTCGGGGGCAGAGCTTTGACTCAATGAAACGGAACCAGCGCAGGCTCTGGGTGTGGCATCCCTTATGCTTTAAAAGGTCACTCAGGTGCCAGGAGCGGGCAGCAGTGAAAAAAAGGAGACCAGGCGGGGGGCGGGGGGCGCGGCTACCGCAGAGGTCGCATGCCAACTGCTGCGGCTCAGACAAGTGGCAGCTGGTGTGGAGAGGAGTCTGGATTCCTGGACCGTTTGTGGGGTGAGAGAAATCAAGAGGACTCAAGAATGACTCCATCACGTTGGAATGCCAGTTTCTTTTCTAGAACAGAGAGGGGGAGGCGGTGAGGAAGTAAAGTAAAAAGGCCATTGGTTTTGCCTGGCTTGGCCAGCCTCCGGGAGGGGATGTGTTAATTTCTTCTTTTCCACAGCCATTCACAGGTGGGCAGGGTCAGATTGTCTCCCTGTGAGCTGAACAGAGGCCCTTTAGTTTAACATTCAGGCAGCGGGGCAGGGTTCCCTGAGGCAGGCCATTATGTATGATTATAATAACAAAAGCACCGGGAAGCAAAGGTTAACGTCAAAGAAACAGATGCAACATGGAGTCCTATTTTGCTCTTCCCTGTTACAGCCTGAGGTGAGGAGGCTGGAAGGGTCAGCCTGTCGGGGAGTCCCAGAAGCCCAGCTCGGGCTGGGGAGGTGGCGGGGGGCGGGGGTGGGGGTGGGAGTTGAGCCATCAAGGAGACGTGCAGGTGGAGACACCACATAAGACTTTGGTGACTGTGATGCAGGCAGGTGGGGGGTTGGGGAGACTGGAACGGGTTAGAGGAGGCGGAGGAATCTCGGTGGATACAGATGAGTCTCGTTCGTGGATATTTGCTGGAAAAAGGAGTAAATAAATGGGAATGTAGCTGGTGGCTCATGACCCTGAGTCGAGGGTACTGCCCTGTTTTCATTTCCATTTCAGGTGGGAGAAACCACGGCATGGTACACTGACACGATCGTGATCAAAGAGAGTGAAAATCACTGAAGCAGGAGAGACCGTGGGGAATTTCTGGAGCTACATCCTGAGTGGGTGCCATGGACGGGTTAGTGGCCTGTGAAGGGCAGGCTCTGGGGTGAGCAGACCGGGTCACTCAAGACATCATGCTTTCTCGGCGACAGACAGATTTCAAATATAAACAGCGTGACACTATCAGAAATGAGAACTAGCCTTGTCATTTGAATTTGTTGTTAATATCTGAATGTATGCATCTGAGATGTGACGTAAAGCGAAACATTAAAATTGTATTGGGGTTTCCCTGGTGGCACAGTGGTTAAGAATCCGCCTGCCAATGCAGGGGACACGGGTTCGAGCCCTGGTCTGGGAAAATCCCACATGCCGCGGAGCAACTAACCCGTGCACCACAACTACTGAGCCCGTGTGCCACAACTACTGAAGCCCACACGCCTAGATCCCATGCTCCACAACAAGAGAAGCCACTGCAATGAGAAGCCCGCGCACCACAACAGAGAGTAGCCCCCGCTCTCCACAACTAGAGAAAGCCTGCACGCAGCAATGAAGACCCAATGCAGCCAAAAATAAAATTAATTAAAATAAATAAAATAAAATTGTATTAAGTTGAAGTAAAATAAAGCAATGATTAACGATTATTATGAAAACTCAATATAAGCTACCAAAACAATTATTAAGAACTTTCAAATACTTAAGCACATGGGGAAATACACTGACAGCTAATAAGAATATTAAGAGAGTACACTAGCTTTATAAGGGTAGGAAGACTATGATATCCTCTTTGAACCAAGAAAAGATATATGAAATAGATAAGCTAAATGTATATAAAATAGATAATTTTTAAACATAAAATACATACACATTATATATTTATATAGTATATAAATTTTAAGATATTGACAATAATTAAGGTATATCTTAAAAGATTGTTTTACCGCAGTTTTTTTCATTGTTGAACTGTTTGATGTATACCGTTCCTATCATTAAACAACATGCTTTTTATAAACTGGATTTAATTGCTTAATTTCATTCTAGCTGTGAGTCTTGGGAGAATAGATTTTCTTTGGGAATTCTTACTACCTTGAAATTTCATGAGGAGAAGGAGTTCCAAGGTGATGTGCAGCTACATCCATGAGGAATCGTCTTCGATCCAGACAGAATAAACATATGAAAAATAGATGCAAGTGTTAAACAAAAAGCAGGCACATTTTCTTCTCACTGAACAAACTGCAAAGGGACGGCTTCTCATGGTCCTTTAAGACAATTTCTTATAGCTGAGTTTACGGAGTCTAAATTAGAAGTTTCTCAAAACAGTTCTTACCTTGCTATTCTCAGTCATTCAGCTGCTGAAGGATTCTTAAAACCTGCCCACATTATGACTCTCAGGTGCCAGGTTTCTTCTACAAGACATGTTACTGAAAACCTTTTTCCTGAGTTTATATTTTGCTACACACCAGTGAGTGATATTATGAAATATCTATATTTAGTATCTCAGATATCTGTACATACAGAAACAGTTTTCTCTCTTTTTTTTAAATAAATTTATTTATTTATTTATGGCTGCGTTGGGTCTTCATTGCTGCATGAGGGCTTTCTCTAGTTGCAGTGAGTGGGGCTACTCTTCATTGCGGTGCGCACGCTTCTCGCTGCGGTGGCTTCTCTTGTTGCGGAGCACGGGCTCTAGGCACGCGGGCTTCAGTAGTTGTGCACGTGGGCTTAGTTGCTGCGTGGCATGTGGGATCTTCCCGGACCAGGGCTCGAACCCGAGTCCCCTGCATTGGCAGGCAGATTTTTAACCACTGCGCCACCAGGGAAGCCCAGAAACAGTTTTCTTGAAGTTCAGCAGCGTGATAGATGAGTAATGAATTTAAATGTTTCTCCTCCATTTTGGTGCCATTAAAGCTTTAATACCACACTTTACAGATAATAGTAGCAACATAGGATGTACAAACTGTGAATGGTTTAATTTCTTGAAACTGCTGAGGAAGGAACAGGGTGACAGTGACATGCTTTGAGGGGAGAAGTTGTCCTGACGTGAACCTTGTAACAGGTTATTTGTGATTCTCAGAACATACGAGACCATTTGACCCTCACTCGTGTCCCTCCCCTGAAATGCTGTCACGTCCTTCTACGCCGAGCGGACAGGTGGCTAAATTGTTCAGGATGCCTCATTGAGCTCGTGCTCTGTGCTGGGTGCTGGGGACACACTGGTGGACAAGACTTAATTCTGCCTTCATTCAGGCACTGGGGTTCTGGAGGGACATGGGCCCTTGTCCCTTACATCTTTTATTCCTTCCAGTTTTATTGAGATATGATTGACACCAGCACTGTATACATTTAAGGTGTGCACCATAATGATTTCACTTACATATGTCATGAAATAATGACCAAAATGAGTTTAGTGAACCTCCATCACCTCATATAGTACAAAATTAAAGAAATAGAAAAAAAGGTTTTTTCTTTGTGATGAGAACTCAGGATTTACTCTCTTGACATCGTTCATATATAACACACAGAGTGTGTATTTGATATTCTTGATGTAAACCTTCCTCCTGAAAAACTGCCTGTGGATGAACTCCAACAAGCCAAGAAGCGTGTCAGAACCCAGTCCTATCACCTGGGGTTGTCTGTGGTGTGGATGTATGGCCCACGCTTCTTCTTCTCAAACACGATGATCTAGGAAGAACAGACGGGTTGCCAGTAAGAAAGGGTGAGCCCAGTACAGAATCAGAAAGACACTGCGATACGTATTTTGGGAATGAAGTCAGATCGGAGCGCTTATGAGCCGTAAAGATGGGGGTGGGGGCCACGCACCTCATTGTCCCCTGGCTGGAGCCAGGCACCAGGAAGGTAAAGGGTCTCCTGAGGCCCAATGTTCCAATATCGCCCAAGGTTATGCCCATTGATGAACACAAATCCATAATGCCAGCCCTGGAAGGGAAGGGAGCTTGAGGCACAGGAACAGATTCCCTCTGGCAAGGTAAGGCCTAAGGCTTTGGGCAGCGAGGGCACGGCTGAGATGCTCGGAGGCACTGAGAGTGGAGGTGCGTTCAGAAGGGGACACGTCCTACCAGTCCCACCTGCCACCTGGTCGACGGATGGCAGACAAGATGCTGAGGCAGTGTGGCGCCTGACCTGTGACAGATGGTGCCGTCTTTTTCTAAAAAGCAGCTCTTCTGCTTCCAGAAACAAGTACTAGGCAATAGAGGTGAACACTGCTGCTGACAACAACCATAAAAGCTGCACATTTTTCTAACCTGCTTGCAATCCAATGAAGAAGTACAGGACCAAGGCCTGGGCGGAGGCATGGAAGCAGTGTTCCCACTAGAGGCACCTGCTTGTCCAGGAGGAGGAGGCTGAGGAGCCGAGCAGAACTGTCAGAGCCTCACACGTTTAGATGCCACCTGGGAAGACTGGGTGTCGGGAACCTCAGTAACTAATCTGCACTCTCACACGTTTAGATGTCATCTGGGAAGACTGGGTATCGGAACCTCAGTAACTAATCTACACTCTTACACGTTTAGATGTCATCTGGAAAGACTGGGTATCGGGAACCTCAGTAACTAATCTGCACTCTCACACGTTTAGATGTCATCTGGGAAGACTGGGTGTCGGGAACCTCACTAACTAATCTGCACTCTCACACGTTTAGATGTCATCTGGAAAGACTGGGTATCGAGAACCTCAGTAACTAATCTGCACTCTCACACGTTTAGATGTCATCTGGGAAGACTGGGTATCGGGAACCTCAGTAACTAATCTGCACTCTCACACGTTTAGATGTCATCTGGGAAGACTGGGTGTCGGGAACCTCAGTAACTAATCTGCACTCTCACACGTTTAGATGCCATCTGGGAAGACTGGGTATCGGAACCTCAGTAACTAATCTGCACTCTCACACGTTTAGATGCCATCTGGGAAGACTGGGTATCGGGAACCTCAGTAACTAATCTGCACTCTCACACGTTTAGATGTCATCTGGGAAAACTGGGTATCGGGAACCTCAGTAACTAATCTGCACTCTGCGTTGGGACCTGTTAGGGGAGGCAAAGACTGGGAGGGGTGCTGACAGTATTTCATTTTTTATCTCAACAGTAATTTTATGGTGTTTGCCTCGTGACAATTTATTGATCTGTACGTTCATATTTTGTGCCTTTACGTTATCCATGTGTGTTTACAAACAGAAGATATACTAGGTAAAAAATAATACCCTCCCCCAAAAAAGGAAATTGGAGAATACAATTTATGGAACCATCCCATTAGTGTAAAAAGTGATTGTGCACGTGTTTAGGCAAAGGGACACATGGAACCATGCAAACTCTTGGTCGTGCTTAATTCTGAGAAGTAGAGAGGAATTGGAGGTGGGAGAGGGTTGGAAAGACAGCCCTTTGCTCTCTACATCTTGTTAGTATTCGAATTTTTCCATTGTGCTTTGATGTATTATTTTTTTAAACAATGATAAGTTAGGAGGACTGAGAAATGTTGTAAACTTTAGTTAAAAGTGAGGAAGAGAAAGAAAGGCAGAAAGGGGAGTGTTCCTGCCAGGAACACGATGGCCTTGCTCCCAGACTCCTCCCAAGAGAACAGGTGGTGGGGACCCCAGAGCAGGGGAGGGCGCCCACTCACCGGGAGCGTCAGGAAGGTGTCCTGGGGAGAAGAGCCCACCTTCAAGGTGCCCAGGTAGAAGGCAGGGCCCAGGGAGTGAGTCGGGACAGGCTTCCAGGAGACAGAGCGGAGCCTGCAAGAAGGCCACGCCTTGAGGGAGAGGAAAGCCCTTTCCCAGCTGCAGTCCCCACACTGACCCCAGGTTTCCCGCGCAGGGACGAGGATTCTGCAGCAGGGGATGTGCTAGGCCAGAAGCACTAGGCTGGAATCAGGAGCCTCTATAATCCTGAGTCCATCACTCCGGGGCCCTGAATCTTGGCCCCTCATCTGCAAAGTGGAGAGTTGGAGACCTCAAGCTCCCTGCCCTCCAAGGCTAGGGTTAGGAGGGTGAGTGTTAGGGTTAGGGTTAGGGTTAGGAGGGTTAGGGTTAGGAGGGTTAGGGTTAGGGTTAGGAGGGTTAGGGTTAGGGTTAGGAGGGTTAGGGTTAGGGTTAGGGTTAGGGTTAGAAGGAGCATACCTCTTGAAGAAGCTCATTTTTAATTCTAGAGAATAGATGGTGAAACTCTGCAGGGGAATGTTATTCAGAGTAACAGGTCCGATTAATCCTGCAGGGAGGGAGGGAGGAGAGAGAAGATGGACAGGACATTCTCCATCGTCCGGATGCAGACTCGTAGCCTGGACCCCCCTGTGACCAGGGCTCGTCCAGGAGGGAACAGACTGGTGTGACCTGCACAACCGAAGGTCTCCATACCGACAAGAAACATCCCCTCCCAGGTTCAGAACTTCCCCTAAATTCCCACAAGGGGACCAGGTCCTGCTCCGACAGCCAGCACCCTCCGCCCCGGGGAGCAGGACATGGCAGGACAAGGGAGCGGGCACGTGCACCATTGGTCCCAGGACTCAGGGGCCCTGCCACTGCCTGGGGACCCAGTCTTTCCTCCCAACTCCACCCCCAATCTTCAGGTCCAAGTCACCATGAAGGGAGGTCATGGCCTGTTTCTTAGGCCCAGAGCCCACCTTTCTGCTGATTTTGAATTTTCCATGAAAAACTGATGCGTCCTTGATTCTCTACCAGGATCCTTAGAAGTTGACATTCCTGCTTGGGACAGACCAGTTCATGGGGACCACAAGGCCAGGTAGGGCTTTTACTCTGGAACCCACTCTTCTCGGAGCCCCAGATGGCAGACAAGTGAATGGGAAAAGAGGAGGCCCCAGTGCCCCGGGGCCCCCCACCAGAAGGACCCCGTGGGTTCCTGTTCCAAACTCTGTCCCGCCTGGTCTGCCTTCGGAGAGGCTGAGGGACTCAGCTGTGCCTGTGGTCAGAGCCCGGCCAGGCGCTTGGCAGGGGAATTCCATCCACACCGAAGCGGATGCTGTAGCCCCGGATGCACCAAGGCCTGGGAGAGGCCCTAACGCTTCCTGCCGGGACCCTGAGGCAGGCATGACGCCCAGGGGCAGAGGTGGGGACAGGACGGGTCTATCTCAGGAACAGGCCGTGTTTGCACTTGAGTCCCTGGTCTAGGGCAGCATCTAGATTTCTGAATTACATACCGTGATTTTAGGAATGTCTATGTTCTGAAAACCATCAGCCAGAATTCCTAAACTTGTCTCATTCAAAAACACCTGCGAAAGAAGAGCTGGTGTCAGATGGGTAGGTCCAAGGGGCAGAAGCGGGGAGGGAGGCCTGGATTAGGGGAGGTGGCTACAAAGGAAGCCACCAGCCTCGGTGCCCACAGGCAGCCAGAAGCTGGCCCGACCCGGAGGCCCCTATAGACTTAAGTCATGGTAAGTAAATCGGGTCTCTTTCGTCCAGCTTTACATCCCAGTCAAGCCTCATACACAGAGGTGCTTAAAAATGCTATCAAATAGCAAAGTGGACCAGCAACTGACCGCTCGCCCCCGCGGCGGAGTTGGGCTAGTGTCCTGCTTGTGACCAGATGGCCCTACCCCACCTGAGCCATGTCCCGCGCGTCAGAGTGGAGCCGGCCCCCGGAGCAGACGGTCGTCTCGTAAAGCACGAGCCCATAGGACTGGCCGTTGCCGTTGTTGATGGGCAGGTTCTCCATGTTGAGTGGAATGTTAGAGATGACCGGCTGACAGACGGATGGGGAGCCAGGGGTAAGAACGGGGGCCTTCTTCCTAAGACCCTGGGCATGTTTTGTTGGCCCTCCTAACGGTCCCCAAAAGCCCTTTGGATGAGGAACTGAAACAGATGCTGTGTGATGACGCCTGTGCCCTAGTCTCCACTGACCAGAACACTTGGGATGGGGTGGGTGGCGAGAGGGCAGGGGGGCCACTGCTCTAATCCTGAATCAACAGAGTAAACAGCCGCGTCCTAGCGCAACTGTGGGCCAGCAAAGAGGGCGCACTGAGCAAGTATTTATTTCACATCTGCAACGTGCCAGGCACGACTTCTTATTGGAAGGAGGGTCAGTGGAGGCACAACAATGTGAACTCAAGATGACATCTTCCAAACAATGTTCACCTTTTCTTCTGCAGGGACACAGAGTCTAGTCCTAAAGGGAGAGCAGGGACCCACAGGGGTTCAGTGATTTGGCCTAGTTGATGGTGAAGAGGAGGCAGAAACCGCGTTTCACGGTTCCTGGCTTGGCAGCCCTTTCCGTGGGGACCGCGTAGCCCAACTCAGGATGGGGGGTCATTGGAGCTGGGAGCCAGGAGCCTCTCATGTCCTGCTTCTCCCCACCCCTTCTTGTTCTTCAAGTTCAAACCCCTTCTCGATCCGCCCAGAAGGAGCTCCTGGCTCTCGCCCCCTAGTTCTAAATGTGGACAAGATGCAGAGGGTTACATTCACGCTTCCCACTAAAAACCCCTGAAGGGATCTCTGCTCTGTGGCCTCGGCCTGTCCCCCCCACCCCCCCATGTCTCCAGGGGCCACCCCGCTCCCCCAGAGCCCGGGTGTCACTCACCCGATTCAAGTACTGCAGGGCATCCCACAATGACAAGTAAAGGGATGGGTCCACGGAGGGGTACACAGTCTTGGGAATGGGCTCCGGTAAGAGGGGCAGAGGGGTGACTGCAAAGAAAATGGGCAAGAAGCTCCTGGAACGTCCCCTTCCTTCTCCAAGCCTCCCCATCCTCTCCAGGAGCTCTTGTGTCCCGGGGCCAACCAAAGAGGCGGGTCCTAGGCCAGCGCTTCTCCAACAGTGATGAAACTCTGGTGGGACTAAGTTGAAGCCACTTTGTGGGCACAGAGGGCTGATGGCTACAGACCCCACAGGGGCCTGATGCCCTTTGGCGATGCCGGTGCTGTCGGACTTCCTAGCACATAGTAGGTGGTTTGTTAACTTAATTTCAATAAATACAATTCAATAGGATGACTTTTGCTGTTGTATATGAGGGTATCATGTCACACATCATGCTGAGAGCTTTATAAATAGTAACTTCAACTTCACAATCATTATATGAGACAAGGACCATTGTCCTCATGTTTAGAGAAGACACTACAGCTTAAAGGGCTTGTAAGTGGGAAAGCCAGGATTTGAACTGAAGGTTGCCCCTGCCCTTACGAGCGCCTTTAAGCTTCTGCTCACAGGGAACCCTTCCCTTTCCTCCCCTCCCGCTTCCTGAGGAGGGCCACCCTTCCAATAAATTGGCAGCTGAGTACCGAGGATGTATTTAAAGAGTTCTTGGAGCTTGAAGTACTTGTCTGTGTAGTCCCCGGCCTCTGTCAGCAGCGCGTCGTAGTCTGCAAGACACCAGCCGCCGTCGCTGGGCAGGGGACACCCCACCACGAGCTGGGCCAGGGCCACCGCAGGGGGACGGGAGACGCCTTCCTGCTGCTGGACCAGGCTGGGGTGCAGGGGAGTAAGGCCACCCTGGGAACATTCCCCACAGCCCTTCCTGGGGGTCCGAGACTGCCACGACCCTGGGCTCATCCTTCTGCTTCCCTTCATAGTGGACACTCTCGTCTCCCCTCAACCTGACTGCCCACCGGGGCCTCCGGTGCCCACACGGCAACCACCACTAGATTCTACCTGGGGAGGTCTAGGTCAAGGGCTCAGGGTACGGGTGAGCGGAGCAGAGCTGGAGCTCACAGGCAGCCCCATCCACGGCAAGGACAGCCTGCTGACGGCATTGTGAGCATCTCAGAACGAAGATAAAGAGATAAGAGAACACTCAATGCTCAGCGTAGATTATGGGTCAAGAGCCCCATAATGCCAGGACATGTTTGTGGGCCTCCCCGGTAAAGCCACAGGGCCCCCGCGCTCGGAGGGGACCCTCCCAGCAAACACCTGCCATAGCTCGTGACAACGCCTCTGTGCCTGTCAATATGCGTGGCCCCGTTCATGAAACCGAAGTTGGTTCCCCCGTGGAACATGTACACGTTGAAGGAGATCCCCAATCTGATAAATTCAGACACACTGCTTTTAACCTCTGCAGAGGAGGGAGATGAGAAATAGAGAACATTAACACTTCAGAGAAGACAGGAGTCTGTGAAATCTTCTCCTCCTCAACCCTGCCCCACAGTAAACTCAACTGTTTTGTCCTTCAACCTCCATGAAGATTCTCACCAGACAATAGGTAGAACTGACCAGAACTGCCCTAGGAAACCAAGTCTTATCAATACCAAGAGCCTTTTCAAAAATCATTTCTCCCAGGGTATGTACATGATTTGACTCCAAACTACATCTATTAAATAACAGCCTGAGAACCTCTATGTCACTTAAATATCTAATGTTCATTAGATTTTTTGAAATTGTAGAAATAATTAGTATACCCTTATGACTACCTTGTAGGGTAGTATCTCTGGGGCCACTGACTTAGAACCACTGCAACAGTCCACAGTCTCTAGCCATGGAGGCACTCATTTTTGTCTCAAGGTCACCTTTGCACTGGCCGTAACAGGCATGGGCTGGTTAAAGGTTAGTTAGAAGTGGGATTCAATGCTGGCTGTGCTCCTTGCATTCCGTCTGATCTTGTTCAGTCTGTTTTCTCTCTCAGAGCCTCTGCTCCTGTATCTGTTAAATGAAGGTCCTATTCCTACTACATCAAGGATGGATGAGAGACTTATTGATGGTGGCATATATGTAAGAAACACGCACAGTGCCTGATATACATGTGGTCAGAAACCGTCATTTACTGGTGATGGTCCAGAGATATTTTTGTTTTGTTTTGTTTTTTATTTCTCAGCCCAAAGCAGACTTTTCTCAGTTACCCACTACCTTTCAGTGGTTTTCTTTATTTCCGGTACAAGTGAGCTTGCTTTTATAACAGCCATAGCAAAATATCGTTAGTAGAAAAATCCTTTTGTTGACAACCTCTGCCAGGCACCATTCTGGGCAGTTTACGTGGATCGCCACACTTAATCCTGACAACAGCCCTACTGGGGAGGGGTGGGCCACGGAGGCTCAGCAGCGGGTCACCCCCACTGGGGCTGCAGAGCTGGGGCTGAAATCCTTGTCGCTTTGGCCGCAGGAGCTACGACCTCTCTCATCTCCTGATAATTTCTGCCCCTCAGCAGACATCTCCAGAGCAGTGGCCTGTGCATTTTCCAGAGATGATTAGGATTTTCAGCAAATGCATGCCCTTCTTCAGAGACCCTTCCCGGGACCCCCACGGCTGGTCTGCCCCTGCCTCTTCTGTCATTGCACCTGCTTTTTTGCTTCAAAGCACTCGTTGGGTGGGGAACTCTACACTGATTGTTTACTTCTTAACTACCTGTCCATCCACCAGCTGACAAGCTCCCAGGGTGTGGGAGCCAGGTAACTTGTACCCCCAAGTGGACCCTCAGGCCTGGCCATGTCCCTGGCCATAGTAGGTGCAGGTCAGAGAGCTGACTGATGAGCAGAGAAATGTGTGAACGACCTCTGACTCAGGACCGCTCCACTGGGTCAAACACTGCAGAGCACTCACCTTCCGCATTTCTCACCATGTGTTCATTTCCCCACGTGTCGAACCAGCCGACCCAGTATTCCATGATCAAAATGGGCTTATTGCTCTAGGAACAAACCAAATCAAATACTAAGTCTGACAAAAGGAAGAAGAAAAATCAGAAAAACTGAATACAACAAATGAGTATTTGAGGAACTCTCGCTTTCCACTTTTCCCAACTCAGCGCTTACTCCCTGCATCCCCTCACCCACTACACCTTTGCTACCATCCACAGCAGTGGCTCCTCCTCTTCCCCTACAAGCTCAAAAATACACCATATGTACCTTAAAACATAGGAACAAAAAGAAACATAAAATTTCGGGGGCTAATTATCCAAGAAACTAGAAATTTCTTGGATAACTGAAATCTAATTCAATAAATTAGAAAAAACAGAAAAATAAACCAAAGAGTACAGTAAAGGAAATAATAACCTGATGGTTATTGCTGAGGGCATCTTGTGATCATAATAAGAACCACAGGGGCCTGTCCTGCTACTGCACTAGTTATCGATTGGCTGAGACCAGCACACAACACAAATAAACAAATCCACTATTTTATTTAGAGATGTCAACACTCTTCCCTTAACAATTGATAGAATAAGCAGGCAGATAATTAGTAAGGATAGAGATTACCTGAACAACATCACCAAACAACCTGACCTAATGGAAATGTACAAACAAATGCAAAATACACCTTCTTCCAAAATGTACATAGAACATTTACCAAGGATGACCATATTATAAGCCATAAAACAAACCTTAACAGATGTAAAAGAAGAGAGATCAAACCAAGCATATTCTTGGATTTTCACAGGATTGAAATAGAAATCAATAACAGAATGATATCTAGAAAATCTCCAAAGACTGAGAAATTAACCAACATGCTTCTAACTGATACATGGAATAAAGAAGACATCTCAAGGGAAGTTTAATGTTTTGAACATTTTTTAAAATATTATTTGAAAATAAAAATGCAGCATTTCAAAATTGGTGGGATGCAGCAAAGCCAGCACATACAGGAAAATTCATAGCACTAAATGCTTATATTAGAAAAGAAGAAAGTCTTAAATCAGTAACCTAAGCTTCTACCAGGAAAAAGAAAAACTAGTAAAAGTAGAGTTAATTCAATCCATTGAGGAATCAGAAGGTAGAAAATATTAAAGATCAGAGCAGAAATCAATGAAATAATAGAAAACAGAAAAATAATAGAGGAAAAAAAGTCAAAATCTGGTTCTCTGAAAAGATCAATAAAAGTGATAAGCTTCTAGTCATACTGACCAAGATTTAAAAAAAAAATACACAAAATTGCCAATATCAGGAATGAAAGAAGGGTCATCATTACTTACAACAAAGACTTTCAAAGGATATTAATGGATCATTACAAACAACTCTATGGCCATGAATTCAAAACTTAGGTGAAAAACGATAGAATAAACCCCTGAAGGACACAAACCACCAAAACTCACTTAAGAAGCAATAACCTGAATTGTGCAATATCTATTAGAAAAATTAAATTCCTAATCAAAAACCTTCTAAAAAAGAAAACTTCAGGTCCAGATGGTTTCAACAGTGAATTTTACCAAACAGTAAGTAAGAAATACTAACAATTCTACACAATCTCTTCTAGAAGATAGAAAAGGAGGGAATTTTTCCAAACTCATTTTATGAGGCCATCATGACCCTAATTCCAAAATCAAACAAAGATGTTTCAAGAAATGAAAACCAACAATCAATATCTCTCATGAACATGGAAGCAAAAATTCTCAACAAAATACAAACAAATTGAAACCAGCAGTATATAAAATGAGAATACATCACAACCAAGTGGGATTCACCCCAGGAATGCAACACCGGGCCAGCATTCAAAATCCACGTTAACTGTATTAGCACAGAAGAGGAGGTGGGCCTGGTCTGAGGTCATAGGTATGGCAGCAAAGACACAATCCACTCCGCTGTCAAAAGAGATGAAGCAGTGATTCACGCTACATATGGATGAACCTCAAAGCCATCAAGCAGCATGAAAGACTGGATATTGTAGGATCCCATGTATATGAAACATCTAGAAAAGGCAAATTTATGGAGACGGAAACCACATGAGTGGTTGCTAGGGCCAGAGGTGGGAGGGGGATTAACTGCATAAGGAAACCTTCTAGATTGTGATGATGGTTGTAAAACTCTATAGATTGAATTGTACACTTGCAGTGGGTGGATTTAATGGTGTATAAGTTGTATTTCAATAAAGCTGTTTTTAAAAGGAACGAGAAAAAAGAAACAATAAAGGAGACACTAAAAACTAGAGATAGCCATGGTGCCGCCCCTGGCAGAGCCCCTTCTTTTTACTCGACAAGAACCTGGGCAGAAATTGGTGAGCAAAGGAAATAAGAATCATTCATTCTTTGATAAAACTGTGGAGGAGGGGGGAAGGCTGAGGGGAGGGTGCTGTGGGGAGGAGAAGAGGGGGGTTGGGCCTGGAAAGGGCATCCCAGGCACAGCAGGCCTCGAGGGCACCAGGGGCTTGGACAGCATCGGAGGCACAAGGGAACACACGTGTGTATGAAGCAGAGTTGGTCCGGAGACCTGGGTCCCCGCTGTGCTGGGAGAGAGGATGCCATCCTGGTAATCGTGTCCATCCATCTCCGTGACTCGCACGGGGTCACCCACGGAGCAGAGCTACTCAACGAACATTTGGGGGAGACTTCATGGTCAATGGCCCCGCGTCCCCATGATCTGCAGAACCTGTGAACAGGTTGCCCTAGCAACCCGGCCACCTCCCAGCCCGTTCACTTCCCACCCCCCTTCCTCGGGGTGTCCCCAAGAGGCACTCCACTAACAGGTGACACCCACTCCCCATGACAATCGGCATGAGCTCCCAACTGCTTTGAAACCACTGAGGCCCCAGGGCCGGCCCCTGTTCTCTTGACCACCACTGCCCAGGCCGGGCGGTCTCCTCCTTACCTGCACCTTATAAAGATGCTTCAACGAGTCCTCGTTAAATGTCTTTATGTTGATGGTGGCCAGCACTGCAGAGAGAGGGGTGCTGCTGAGGCCCCTCGGTCCCCGTCAGGGGGGAGGGGCCAGCCGCAGAGGGAAGGGTACCAGGACCCCGCTGCATCCCTCTGTACAGGGTACAAAGGGCTGCCACACTTGCCCTCACATCGCTGGGCACTTCAAAGACAACGTGAGGGAAGGAGGGCAGTTCAAAGTAGCCATGTTTTTTGCAGAAAAGTGGAACAATTCAAGGTCACACGACTTGATTAAACCTGGGAATTGCACGCAGGTTTCCTGGTCCCAAGGTCAGCATACTCTCCACCACATGATGGTAATGTGGGGACATGCCACTGAGGAGGAGGAGAGGACATGACAGATGTCCCCTGGACTCCCGGGGGTGCTGCCACCTCAGCCACTTCCCTCACTATCGTGACCTCATGATTCTGTCCTGAACTGTTCGGCTACTTTACTCCCAGGACACGAGCAGCGTCCACAGTGAGCCTCAGGCTGTGGGATCCAGGGCTGGGCTCTGCCCAGGCTGGCCTCCTGACACAGCACCATCTTCTGCTTCTCCACGAGGCTCCTGGTGCTGGTGGAGAAATCTGACTCTAAGCCATGCCTGGCACCAGCCCAGACTCTTAGCCACAGAAAAATTGGGAAAGATGGAAAGGTGCCCTGAGGACAGAGGCTCTGTTGGAAGATCTCAGGAGTGGGGACCAGGGAGCAAGCTGGCCAGGTGCCACTACCTTTGACCTTGGGTCCTCATCATCATGACATCAAACCTCTGGGGTCCACTTCAGTGCACACAGGAAAGAGAGGTATCAGGGATACACTTGGTCTTTCTGCAGCTCCTTCAAGATTCAGAAGTCCAGCTCAGAGCCTCAGTTCTCCCTTAAAATAAGTCTAAATTCATACCTCCTTTTATGTGGCCTCTCGCTACTGCATCTGCATTGTCTGCGGTCAAGAGCAGCTCCACAATCCCTCTCCGCAGCAGGGCCTGTTGAGAGAACTGGACTAGATGAGCCCACCTCCTTGCTCCCCTGGGAAGAAGGAAGTACAAGGAAATTAGGAAATATATACACCTGAGCTCAGACGGGCATAATTGGAACTAGACAGGAAGGCACAAATCAAGAGTCTGCCCTGGTGCAGCTCAGCAAAATGGGGGACTGTGGTCTCTGACCAGCCTGGTGTCTTTCCCGGGGGTGACCGCACAGCTGCGTATAGACTCTGACACCCCATGGCCATGGGCCCCAAAGGAAAAGCACAAAGGTGAGTTCACAAGGGAACCCGGAGGAGGGTCTACAACCAGGGGGGAGAGAGAGACATGTAGATAAACAGATGATAGATAGATAGATAGATAGATAGATAGATAGATATAGATGATAGATAGATCAATAAATGATAGATAGATAATAGATGATAGATAATAGATCAATAGATAGATGATAATAGATAGATAGATGCTAGATAGATTGTTAGATGATATAGATAATAGATGATAGATAGATAACAGATCAATAGATAGATGACGGATAGATAATATCGATAGATGATAGATAGATAATGTATAGGTAGGTAGACAGATGAAGATAGATAATATCGATAGATGATAGATAGATGATAGATAATAAATTGGTAGATGATAGATAGATATGATAGATAGATGATAGATATGATAGATTGATACATAGATGATAGATAGATATGAAAGATAGATGATTGATAGATGATAATAGATAGATAGATGATAGGTAGATGGATGATACATAGATATATGATAGATAGGTAGGTAGATATATGATAGATCAATCGATAGATGATAGATAATAGATCAATAGATGATAATAGATAGATATATGATACATAGATATATGATAGATAGATGATAGAGAGATAGCTAGATCGATCAATAGATGATAGATAATAGATAGATGTGATAGATAGATGAAGATAGATAGATGATAGATCGATAGATGATAGATAATAGATAGATGATAGATAATAGATTGATAGATAGACAGATAGTTAACGGGGTGGGGGAGGGGAGAGAGAAAGTGAGAGATCCATAGACACACAGACGATAAACCAGAGGGACAGAGAGGGGAGACTTGGGAAGGGGAGGCCGAGGCTGCAGCCCCTGAGAAAGACCACAGTCACAAACCCGGGTCCCGTCCGGACACTCAAGGAAAGAAGGAGGCCCGCCAGCCTCGGGGAGGCGGGGGAAGCAGGGGTCTCATCTGAAAGTCGTGTTCACTGAGGGAACAGGAAGCAGACGATGGCGGGGAGCCAAGGACCCCGTCTGTGTGTCTTACGTGCTCACTGAGCCAGACCTGGGCCTGGAGGGAGTCGAGGGGCATGTTTTAAAAATCGAATAATTAAAGTAACGCTGAATGAGATGGACCTGAGAGGTCTGAAGTGATGTCCCCGAGCCATGCTGGGGAGGGAAGCTTCTCACACACCACGTGGGCTGCAGAACCACGGCTGCAGGGCGGGAGCCAGGACGGTGCGGAGCCAGCCCTGTCCCTCTCTCTCCCCTCCCCAGTGCCCCCGTCCAGGGGTCTCTGTGGGCAGAGCACATGGGACCGCTGCCCCCACTTAGCAACCTGGGTGGGTCCGGTTTAAACCAGAACTCATCAGCTTCCTGAACGTGGGACGCTGGGGGCTGGGAGGGGCCTGACCCCCCAGAAAGGACACCAGGCAGGACGGCAGGTATCCCCTGGCCTGAGACATGCCACCCCACCCACGGACGAGCAAAGGCAGCAGACGAAAGAGTAGTCACACCACAGGTCAGAGAAGGGGGCGCTGTCACTCGGCCCAGGGAGCACTATTTATTACTACGGGTGAGGACTCACCACCCCAGCTTTCACGACAGCCGTGCGTCCCAGAGACGGGACAGAAAGGAACAACCTTTTACCCTCATGTTTCACCTCATAACAATGCCATTTGAGCCCTTCCTGGTCACTCTGACCCTGTTGTGGCCTCACAGGGACACTGAACTGGGTCCCACGTGGTCCCGCCTCCTCCAGGGTCCAGCACGGTCACTGTGTAGCAGGGACTCACGTGTAGGCTGTGAGGGAGGTGACCACGGAGCAGAGCCGGTCTCACCTGGTGAAGGTAGGGCATGTAAGCCTTGTCCTTGTAGAAGGAGCCGTACTCATTCTCCACCTGCACCGCGATGACGGGCCCTCCCTTGCGGTACTGGGGACGAGACAGGCAGACGGGCAGGGTCAGCCTCCCAGGGAAGCCAGGGGCCTGGGCGTTGCTGTGACCGCCCTCCTCCCCATGTGGCAGCCACTGTCACCTCCAGGCCCTCCGGCTACTGCCAGCAGCCCCACCTCCCTGGTCTTCATGCATCAGCCGCTGCAAGGTTTCCCCTTGATTTCTCATACTGAGTGGCTCCTCCACTGTGAGATCCTGAACCTGCAAACTCACCTGCTTCCACCTTCCCACCTCCTCGCTCCGCGTCGCAGGGGGACGCCACCACCGTGCAGAGCCCCCCCTGCCTCCCGTCCCAGCTCAGGAACGCGGCTGTCCATGCTGGGCCCTCTCCTCCTGTGCTTTCATCCTTCCCTGCCAGACCCACTGACTCCCATCACCATGGAAACTACCCGGAACCCCCACCCCAGAGAGAGGGAGAGGGTGGAGCGCTGGGTCCTCGCGGACGCCTCCAGCGGCAGGCCCCGCTCCTGAGCGTCCTGTCCGCACTCACGGCCTCCGCTTCTCACTTGTACCCACTCCTCAAACCACCCGGTCTGCCACTAAGCCATCGACGGTGCCCCCAGTCACGTGTTCAATGTTTAACTTAATCTGGGAACGTCCGTCCACTCTGCGTCCACTCTCTGCTCCCGGAAGCCTGTCCGCACCCCGCAGGCACAGTGGCATCTGCTTCCCCACCCCGCCCCTGCAGGGCGACAGCAGCTCTACAGGGAGGCGCACCTTCCTTCCCTACAGCGCACGACGGACGACGGGCACCGGCTCCTGAGCTGGAACCAGGAGAGTGAGCATGTTTTCCCTCACAGCCTCTCCTTCGGCCTCTTTCTAGAAGCCCTAGAAAAGGCTGCGCTAAGATGCGGGTCTAGAATTCAAACTGCAGGCCTGTCAGCCTCTGTTCTCGTGCGGGAATTCTGCTCACAGTGAGCCAGGACAGCTGCTGTCCTAAAGCAAAGGTAGCAAAGCAGGAAACGGTCGTCAGTCTTTACCTGCAGCGGAACCACTCTGGCAATCAGGTGATCGAAGTACTTGTTAATAGCCTCCACAAAGCTGTGGTTGGTGGTCCTCAGCTGCGACGCGGGGTCTTGCAGTAACCGGCTGGGGGAGAAGTGGGGAGAGGGGGCGAGGCTCAGCGGGTGAGGCGGGAGGGAAGGCGCGAGGAGGGGCAGGATGATCGGGGCTCCCTTCGGAGGTTTTACGTCTCCGCCCTCACATCCATGACCTTGGGTACTCAAGGCCCTGAAAGGATGCCAGCTTTCTGGACCAGTCTCACGGACTTGTGAGATGTGGGAGAGATTCCACCTCCACTGCCAGGAGGTGCCATCAGCCCCGTGAGGCTTGCCCGCCCGCATCCTAATGAGAGGTGGTGTAAGCTTTCGTTGAATGCTCTCCTGCATTCTTTTTCAGCTCATTAAAAACTTTTTTTTGAGCACAGCATAGGCTTAGGGACAGAGTTACTTTTCCTCTAAGACCTGGACAGAGAGAAGCTGACAGCCAGACTCGCTGCTTCCCCCAGGTCAGGTGTCTCCTGAGCTGGGCTGGAGACAAGCCCATCCTGGAGGAAAGCAAAGCCTCTCCTGATCAGGAAGTAGACCGTCCACCTGGGGTCAGAGTGTGGACCAACGGGAAGTCCCGTCAGCTCTAGAGATAACAGAAGAGCATCCTTGGATTCTCCCCCTGAACCTTGGTTGTCTGACTGAGGGCCAGCATCACAGGGGCAGGACCAGGCAAAGAAAATGGAGGGGGGAGGGAGAGAGCTGAGGGCCTCGGTGCCCTGGAGAACAGAGCTTCTGTCAACAAAATACGAGAAAAACCAGGAGTGGTCCGAACAAGCCCAGAAGTTCTCCCTCCCACTGTCTAAGCTTCCCTTCCCTTCTTCCCACCACAGGAAACAGAGGCGGGCAAAGCTCCCTCCCGGAAAGAAGCACGAGCAGCTGACGCCTCCCCTCCGCCACGCACTCCTGGCTGCACGACCGAGACCCACATCTCATCGGTGAACCGGGGATTCGGGGGCTGAAGCGGCACCGGCCCTCAGCGCTCCACCACCACCCGCGCTCCCTGGGACAACGCGTGCGCGGGGAGACACAGGACAGGCCCTGTTCTCCTTAGACTGGACGACAGCGTCAGCGGTGCTCCACTCCGGACACAGCTGAGGCCCCGGCCCCGCTCACCTGGGCAGGCCCCCGAGGTCCATCTCACTGCAGATGTAGGGGCCCGGACGCAGGATCACCCACAGCCCCACCTCCGCGGCCAACAGGACGAAGGCCCTGGGGGGTCAGTGTCACCAACTCTCAGGCCTCGGAGCCGAGGGGGGACGGCCCAGCCCCACCGCAGGGCAGAGCTGCCGCCCCCTCCCCTCGCCCGCCCTCCCCTCCCCCGGGGGGCTGGGGGCGCTGAGGGCGGGATGCGACCCCCCAGCACAGCAGGAAATGCCCAGCCGGGTCACAGCAGTGGCCCCCAGCCTAGGACATCTGCACGGCACCTCTGGGGGCACGAGGACAACGGGCCTCAGACGGGGCACAGGGGTCCCGACGGGGAGCCTGACCCTGCCGGCCCCCACCCCGGCAGTGGCAGGACCACCCTGCAGGGCAGGGCCCACCTGGGGGATGGGGCCCCTCTGGGCTGCCGCGAACAGGTCTGGGCTCAGGGCAGGCAGGCCCGGGCCCCCGGGAGTAAGGGGGTCACGGCTGGAGAGCGTTGGGGTCCTGAGAACAGGCTGCAGACCCCAGGCTCCCTCTGCTCTCACGGCAGAGCCCAGGTGCCCCTGGGGACCCCAGCCACCCCAGGAGCCCCCGCACCCCCTGCCCCGGGCCGGTCGCAGCCGCAGGAGCACCTACTCCAGGTCCAGGTTCCCAGAGAAGTCGAATCTGCCTCTTTCCGGCTCGTGCAGGTTCCACGGAACGTAGCTGTGGTAGAAAAGTGGGAGCTACAATAAGATGTTTGTATTTCTTTCCTCCGAATTGCTAGGTCAGTCCCAAACCCATGTCAATCCCTGGGAGAGCTCTCTTTTGGAATAACTTGAAGCTTCCACTGGCACGTAGACCTTGTCACATGAACAGTGGTTATTTTCAATAGTCCCTTTCTCTCTTACCCACTTGTGTTCTCAGCTGCCAATAATCCTATGAGTCTAGATCCCTTGAATTTATGCATAAATTATCCCACTCACCACCCTATTCTTTGTAGTATCTATTAAAAATATAAAGAAAAGGAAAAAACCACAAATGTCTCTATATACCCAATGAATTATTGCTAAAAATTCATCAAAATAAGGATAGAGGAGGAGTTTCTATGAGGCTAATGGAGATAAAATAAAAGGAGGTACCACTTATAGACCTTAGCAAGAAGGACCCTGCCAGGACCTCCCCCTAGGGCTTAGTCCGTAGGGCCAAAGAAACATGTAAAATTTTTATTACGTGCTATGTTTATTAGGTGAGTATCTTTTTTGTGTGTCACCAACAAAGGTTTTGAGGTTTGTGCCCCTAACCTCATGTTTCTCATAAGCCCTATAGTTCTTGTTACACAGTTTTGCAGAGTGCAGATTTTTAAGAGTGCATACGTTGCCTTATGGCTGAACTGACTGTATTTCAAGATCTTTTGTTATGAGGAGGAATAAAAAGTTGGTTTGCACAAGACTAAATATGCCTGGCAAAGTTTATAGCTCTACACTGAGAGAATAGAGTGAAAAAATTTTGCTAAATGATGCTTACAAGTGACTTACTTTAAAGAAAATTGCTGAAAAACAAGTTGAAAACAAAAAGATTGGAAAAGATATGGATGAGGAAAAATTATTCTAGCGCTATTCAATAGCATGCAAAATGGATGTTAAGGCAAAAAAACCCCACAAATAAATGTTAAGAGAGGCATCAAATAAAAGGAATAATCCATCAAGAAGATATGATGACCTTCTATGCTCTTAACACACAGCTTCAAGTAAAGTAAAACTTTACTGAATCACAGAGGAAATGGATCCATCCACAGTCATAGTGGGAAGAGTTAAAATAGTTCTCTAAGAAACAAAGATACTAACAGCAAAAAAAAATTGTAAGGATATAGATTTGAACAACGCAATTGAAAGGATGGATCCAATAAATACACAGAGAAAGCAGTGGCCAACAATGTCGAACACGTACTTCTTTAAAAACTCAGGGAACAGTTGTTAAATACAAAGTAAATCTCAACAAATTCCAAAATCTACATCGAATAGTCCACGATCCCAAGGCAAATGCAACTAAGTCAGAAATTTTCACTTTAAGAATAGTAAAAGCTAAAAGAAATAAAGCAGAAAGCATATTCCCAAAGAGCTGAAATGTTTGAAACCAAACAACTTTGCTACTATATAGGAAAATTTGTGGGAAATATAACCAAAGCAATACTTAGAGGTACATTTATGTCCCTGAATAGATATATTAGAAAACATAAAATCCTGGAAAGAAAATGAGCTAAATTTTCAACTCAGGAGACAAGGAGAAGGGGGAGGGGGGAGAGACAGCACAAAATCAAATAGAGAAAAGAAAATTATATATAACTCAGAAAGTATATAATAGAAAACAGAAAAAGATATAGGGAAGATGAATAAATCTACAAGCTAGTTCTTTGAAAAGACTAAAAGTTCAGACAAGATTGAGTAAGAAAAAAGGAAAAAGTCCCAAACACACAATATGATGTATAACTTCCAAGAAAGAAAGAATTTAAGTCCCGGTCAATCCAAAAGAAGAAAGGAAATGAAAAAAGAGCTATAGAATAAAAATATGATATATTCTAGAAGAAACAGAAGCATGAATTAAACAATAACTGTTCAAGAGAGTTGTGTTGTCCCCAGAATCTTCACCTCACAATCACAAAAGATAGCAGTCGCAGAGTTTTATAAGTGAATTTTAAGAAATATTCAGGGTAAAGATAATTTTTTTGCAAAATATTTTCAGAGAATAGAAAAAGAGGATAAAATCAGTTAATGGGTTTATTATAAGACTGATTTCAAAACTGAACAAGACACTCATAAATAAAATTGGGCTTCCCTGGTGGTGCAGTGGTTGAGAATCCGCCTGCCAATGCAGGGGACACGGGTTCGAGCCCTGGTCTGGGAAGATCCCACATGCCGCGGAGCAAGTAGGCCCACGAGCCACAACTACTGAGCCTGCACGTCTGGAGCCTGTGCCCCACAACAAGAGAGGCCGCGACAGTGAGAGGCCCGCGCACCGCAATGAAGAGTGGCCCCCGCTTGCTGCAACTGGAGAGAGCCCTCGCACAGAAACGAAGACCCAACACAGCCAAAAATAATAAATAAATATTTTTTTAAAAAAAAGAAATAAAATTTTAAGTCAAGTTTAGTTATCGTCATAAATATACGTATTTGAGATAAAACACTAGCGAATCTTGATCCCTGGTCGGGGAGCTAAGATTCCACATGCCTCAGGGCCAAAAAACCAAAACATAAAACAAAAGCAATATTGTAAAAAATTCAATAAAGACTTTAAAAAATGGTCCACATCAAAAAAATATGAAAAACAAAAAACCACTAGCAAATCCAGTCCAGCAATCTGTATGTGGGTACTCACAGGTGCATGTCTCACAACCAAGCCAAATTCATCCCAGAGCCGTAGATGGACTCAATATCAGAAAAATTTTCAATGTAATTTACCGCTTTAACAGAAGAGTGAAGAAAAACCATATCATCCCTTCAACAGATGCAGAAAGGCCTCAATAAAACTCAACAATTATTTATGATTAAATTATTTGCATATTAGATGAGCCAATTATCAATTTACTGCTCTCAGCGTCCAAGCCACTGTTCGGGGTCAGCTCTGCACTAAGGGACGGGCCCTGGAAGCATCCTCTCCCCTTCAGTGAGTGTGATGCTTAGCTTTGCCACATGGGGGCAGTGGGGACACTCAGGCGCAAAGGGCTTCTGCTCTGGGTTTGCATTTCTCTGGTCCTGTGACTGGTCAGTGGTGTGAGGACACCCCACGGTCCCTACTTCTTTCAAAATTCAATACATTATAAGTACCATCCATAAAGACCAATGGAGGGTTAACCCGGAAAGGCAAGGGAACGTAAATCTTTTGGAATGAACATAATGAATACAGTTACAGATGTAAAACTGTATTATGTGCCCCATGGCGTTTGCTAACATTTTTCTGCTCTTTTTCTTTCTATATTGTAAGTTCCAGCTTCTCAGGACTGCCTTTACTTTTTCCTGACGTTAACTAACAAAACCCAACACCTTGACCATAAAAGCAACAGAGCTTTCTAATTGCTGGTGACAAACATCTCATCAAGAAGCAGAAAAAGTTTAGTAGGTATTTAGGGACCACTGACCTAAGTAACCTATAATAACTCATTCAGTTTCTGCATATCCCAACAATTAGAAGTTTTTATGTCGAGTGTAATGACATTTAAGAAGACAATATAGGAAATAAATTTATGTTGTTGTTACTTTTCAAAAAAAAGAATAAAACCAGAAAAATATATTCTGCATCATAAAATGATGAAATACCCTGCAAAGGGCACTTGGACTTGACAACAAGACCTTACAGGAAGGGCTGCAAAGTGCTGTGGATGTAACCCCGACGCCCAAGCTGAGCCCAGTTTTGAAAGGCAGCCGGGCCTGGGGCCTGCCTGACCCCCAGCACAGCTGGGCAAGTGCCTGAGTGTCCTCACCTACCAAAGACAGTGACGCCCCTCGCCCCGTGGGATCGCTGCGGGGGGTGGGGTCCCTCCTTCCCAGGGTTTAGCACAGGCCTGGCAGTGTGTAAATACTGCACATGTGTCGGGAGGGAGGAGGTCTGGTGGCTCCCTGTGCAGGGCCCGATGTGTTCAAATTTGCAACGCTGGTCCCGGCAATGGCAGGGTCGCTACACGGAAGGCTTCCCGGCCATCCCCCACCTTCGGGAGCCCTGTTCCTAGAGCTCCCGCACATCCTTTTACCAGCCGCTTCCAGCGTTTTCCGTCTGGGCTCACCTTCACCCCACCATTATGGACTCTCAGTTTTTTCAGTTTCAAGACTTTTCTGGAAATAGGTCCCTTATGAAGGGACCACCACTTTCCTCATTCAAATATGGCTTTTGCTTGGGGCATGGTTTTTACTCAACCTGCCGTGTGTGAGCAGGCAGGAGCCTCTGCTGCGTGTGACTTCGGGCCGCCTCATTCCCGTGGCGTGGTCAGGCCTCGAGGCGACGCCGGCCCTGGACCAGCTGGCAGAGCCCTCAGGGCAGCGACTACACCACGACCTCCAGGACAGTTGTCAGGATCAAGCGATGTTTTGAAAACGCTCAGAAAATGCCTAGTCGCCGGTGCACCCTAAATACACGGCGCCTCTTGTCCCTAGTCGACGGTACACCCTAAGTACACGGCGCCTCTGGTCCCTAGTCGTCGGTACACCCTAAGTACACGGCGCCTCTGGTCCCTAGTCGTCGGTACACCCTAAGTACACGGCGCCCCTTCTCCCTAGTCGTCGGTACACCCTAAGTACACGGCGCCCCTTCTCCCTAGTCGTTGGTACACCCTAAGTACACGGCGCCTCTGGTCCCTAGTCGTCGGTACACCCTAAGTACACGGCGCCTCTGGTCCCTAGTCGTCGGTACACCCTAAGTACACGGCGCCTCTGGTCCCTAGTCTTCGGTACACCCTAAGTACACGGCGCCTCTTCTCCCTAGTTGTCGGTACACCCTAAGTACACGGCGCCTCTTCTCCCTAGTCGTCAGTACACCCTAAGTACGCGGCGCCACCTGTCCCTAGTTGTCGCTACACCCTAATTACGCGGCGCCACCTGTCCCTAGTCGTCGGTACACCCTAAGTACATGGCGCCTCTTGTCCCTAGTCGTCGGTACACCCTAAGTACACGGCGCCTCCTGTCCCTAGTCGTCAGTACACCCTAAGTACACGGCACCTCTGGTCCCTAGTCGTCGGTACACCCTAAGTACACGGGGCCTCTGGTCCCTAGTTGTCGGTTCACCCTAAGTACACGGCGCCTCTGGTCCCTAGTCGTCGGTACACCCTAAGTACACGGCGCCCCTTCTCCCTAGTCGTCGGTACACCCTAAGTACACGGCGCCTCTGGTCCCTAGTCGTCGGTACACCCTACATACATGGCGCCTCCTGTCCCTAGTCGTCGGTACACGCTAAATACACGGCACCTCTTGTCCCTAGATACAGTCAAGTTAAATATCAGGTTAAGGTCACGTTAAAATTCTTCCAATTGACCAAGCTGGGCTTGCATTTCTTTTTGTCACCATCATTGAGTACATGTACGTGCCAGGCATGGCGACAGGCATTTTTGTTATAAAGAAGATAGAGGTTTTCTCTCATTGAATCATCAACACAAAGTTATAAGGCTTTACAGGACCCTGAGAGGTGAAGGCTGGAGGCACAGCTGGGCGTGAAGACCAGGTCTGTCTGCCGCTAAACCCCGACCCCTCAGTCACTAAGCTGCAATATTCCTGCCCTTTCAACACTAACCCTCACCTTCCTGATGCTGGTGTTTCCTTACATGTTTCTTTCTTATTCTAGGATTATTCCTCTATGTGCTCATCTCCATAGACATAAATAAAGATTGTTTTTAAAACACCGTGTAGTGGCTTCCCTGGTGGTGCAGTGGTTAAGAATCCGCCTGGCAGTGCAGGGGACACGGGCTCGAGCCCTGGTCCAGGAAGGTCCCACATGCCGCGAAGCAACTAAACCCGTGCACCACGACTACTGAGCCTGCGCTCTAGAGCCCGTGAGCCACAACTACTGAGCCCACGTGCCACAACTACTGAAGCCTGCACGCCTAGAGCCCGTGCTCCGCAACAAGAGAAGCCACTGCAATGAGAAGCCCACGCACCCCAACGAAGAGTAGCCCCCGCCCGCTGCAACTAGAGAAAGCCCACGTGCAGCAACAAACACCCAAAGCAGCCAAAAAATAAATTAAAAATATATATATATATAAAAAAAAAACCATGTATTTAACTGGAAATATACTTTGAGCATCTGTCGTAAAACTGAGTTCTCTTAAGGGGCACAATGACTCTCCCGTTGGAGAGGCTCCTGAGCAACGCCCTGCGTCACCCCATCCAAGGACGGACCACAGCAAACTAAGCACGCGAGGTAAGTGAAAGGCGTGTGCTGCACTCCCCACCCCAGAGGCTCAAGCCCCCTGGGGCCATGCTCACGTGGTGACGGTGTTGAAGCCGCAGGCTCTCAGCTTGAGCAGCCGGTCCCTCCAGTAGACCCTGGGCACCCGGAAGTAGTGGATGGAGCCCCCGAAGATGAGGAACTCATGACCCTCCAGCGTGAAGTACGGGTTCCTTCCTGCTCTCTCTTCAGTCTGAAGCCCCACCGAGCGGTCCTTCAGCTTGAGCGGGGTCAGGTGCGACCAGTTAAAGCTGTGGAGGGGCAAGAGGGAGAGAGGGGTGGGGGAGAGGGAGGCTGTGGGAGCCCTAGCGGAAAGGGAAGGCATGGCAGTGGCCGAGCGCTGATGTTACTTCCTCCCAGAAAGGAGAAGGGGCCACCTCCCTCCCCGCTCGGGCACACCTGCGCTGGTCTGGCTTCAGCTGGTCGTTTTCAAATACAAAGTTATCTCTGTGTTTCACCCGAGGAGCAAAACCTGATGAAATAAATGGCAGGAAAAAGATGCACAGGACTCTTCTCCAGGAGAGACAGGGGCTGAAAAGAGAAAGAAATAGCAGTGACCACGGAAGGTGCGAGGGATGCTGGAGGGACCAGATGGCAGGTCGGAGGCAAGGGAAAGGCAGGAGCCCGGAGGCGGCTCACGACTCGGGCGGGTCTCTGCGCTCCACCCGGGTCCACCCAGGGTCCTGGGCCACCGGGGCGGTCCCACTGCCCACCTCATTCTGGACAGAGAGCTGGGGACGGACTTTCCGTCCTAAAAGCCTACAGCCAGGGACAGGGCAGGGCTGGGGAGCGGGGAAGGGTCCTGGGAAAGGTGGGGGAGGGGGAACGGGGCTCAGTGCCAGGCGGGAGCGTTACATCCACCAGGTTCGGGAAGGACTCGGTGACCGGCAGGAGGAGCGCCTTCTCAGCACCCACACCCTGACTTTCTTCCATCGGAGGTGATGGACAGACCCCCAGCAGGGGGGGCAGGAACAGCACTGGAGGAGAGAAGGCTTGGGGGGGGGGGTGATGAGGAGAGTCTTGGGCAGATCTGAGGGCCCAGGAGGGTGTCCCAGTGCAAGGTGGCCCTTGCCCCAGGTAACGTTCCCAGGGCTTGACGCAATAAATGCCTGTGGATGACGACTGACAGAACGCGGAGGGGGTCTAGGAGGCTCCCAGGTGAGCTGCCCTCGGGGCGATGGGGAACCGGGATGAGGCGTGAGCGAGCCCGCGCCTGGAAGGGCAGGTGGGCTGGGGGCTGGGGCACCTTCACCTGGAACGCTGCAGGGAGCCCATCACCGCTAGGCCGAGGAGCCGACGTCCCGCGCTGCTCCCGCCGCCTCTCCGCTGCCCAGACGCCGCGCGGGGACGCGGGGACGCGGCCCAGCTCAGGTGCGCGCTGCGGGGACGCGGGGACGCGGGCCGGCTCAGGCGCGCGCCGCCCGGGACGCGGGGGACGGAGGCGGAGAGTCGGGCTCTGGGCGGCGGGAACAGCAGCCCCGCATCGGACCGAGAGTGTCGAACCGCCTCTGGGCGCAAATGCCTTTCAGCGGCGGAAGAAAGGCGGGAGGGTGTCGGGTTATCGCCCTGACCTTGAATTTCCGAAACTGTGTTTCACCGACCAATCGGGACAGAGAGGCGGGGAGAAGTAGGACCCAAAGGCGACTTAGCCTAGGTGTGCGGGAGAGCCGGGAAGTTTTGATTCCGCCGGTTCAGCAACTTTAGTGAGAACCCCTCTGGCTCCGGGCGCACAATGAAATACTTCAATAAGATGAGAAACGCGAAATAAAGGTGCCGCACGGTGCGGGGGACGCAAGGGCGAGGGACATGGGCTACCCTGGAGGAGTCGTTTTCCCAAACTGCGTCGGGAAGTGAGTGACAATTACCAGAGGAAGGAAGAGTAGGGACGCTACTCCTACCCGTGGGAACAGCCTCAAAGTAGCTACGTCGTGTGTGCGAGGGCCACAGTTTGGAATGCTTCGTTTACAAAGGAGCAGAGATGCGGGGGCAGAGGTCAGCTCCGGAGAAGGCTGGTCAGGGAGCGCGCGGCGGAGGCCGTGCTAACTAGCAACTCAGCCTCTTTGCCGAGATTTCAGGCAGAAAGTTAAGTCAGGTGTTAGTTTTATCGGGATTCCCTGGTACAAGGCGGAGGTCAGGTGAGAAACAGGTCATCCCAGTGGAGCTGGTGACCCCAGGATAAGGGCCCGAGCCGTTCTCTGGCGAGGAGAGGGAGGGGTTTAAGAAAATGTTGAGGTAAAATTGGTAACTGTTGCTAATTGCTTGGATGAGGGTTAGGGCGACGCACAGAGGAGGTGGATGGCCGCCGCGCTTCAGGCTTGTGTGAGTTGGGTAGAGAGCGGTGACATTCGCTGAGAACAGAAACACAGGGAGTGATGGGGATTTGAATAGAGAAAAGGGTGCTGAGCCCAGTTTGGAACGGCTGGATTTGAAGTCCCTGTGATGCAAGTCTCTTTTCAGAGATCGGAAAATCAGAAAATCCTCTGACCTTTTCTTTTCGAAGCCTTTGCTTTTCCTCTCCCATTTGAAAGAACAAAGCTTGTGGTAACAGGTTGAAATCAAGACTACAGTTTTCAGAGAATGTTGTGTGTGTGTGTATGTGTGTGTGTGTGTGTGTGTGTGTTTTCGCTCTTGTCTCACTCATTACAGGTACATTTTCGTCCTTGAGATCTCAGCTCCCTGAGAATTTTGTAGAATATCCATCTTTCTCTCATTCTTAGTTTGGAAGCAATGGACTCCTGTGACTTTCTACTTCTTACACAGAAGCATAATATTTAATTTCTTTGAATATACCTTGTTTTAGAAATTTGGTTTTACAGCCACAAAACTGTATTCTTCTTTATCAAGATTGTTAAAACTGCAACTTCCCTGGTGGTCCAGTGGCTAAGACTCCGGGCTCCCAATGCAGGGGGTCCAGGTTCAATCCCTGGTCAGGGAACTAAATCCCACATGCCACAACTAAGAGTTAATATGCCGCAATGAAGATCAAAGATCCTGCGTGCCCCAACTGAGACCCGGTACAGCCAAATAAATAAATGAATATTTTTTTTAAAAAAGATTGTTAAAACTATTCTTGGGCCTGTGCGTTTCCATATAAAATTTAGAAAAAGCTTGCTTATTTCTACCAAAAGCCATGCTAAAATTTTGATGGGAATTACGTTAGACCTATAGATCCGTTGGGAAGATTTGGCATCTTTACTCTTGAGTCTTCAAATCCATGAACATGCTATGTTTCTCCATTTATTTAGGTCTTCTTTCATTTTTTTAATCAGAATTTTGTGATTTTTTTCAACACACAGTGCCTATGCATATTTTGTTAGTTTTATACCTCAGTATTTCATTTTCTTTTGAGCTATTTTAAGTGGTATAGTATTTTCAAGTTCAGTTTCAGCAAATTCATTGTTAGCATATAGAAATGCAATTGAGTTTCTTGTGTAGATTTTGTATTCTGTGACCTTGGTAAACTCACTTATTAATTCTAAAAGTTTTGAAAATCCAATCCCATGGGACATTCTAAAGAAGCAGTCATGTTATCTGCAAATACAATTTTTTTTTTCTTTCTAATCCTTCCAATGTCTTTTATTTCTTTTTCTTCTCTCATTGTGGTAGCTGGAGTTCCTAGTACTATGTTGAATAAGAGTGGTGAGAACCAACATCCTTACCTGTTTCCAGTCTTAGGTAGAAAACAGTCTTTTACCACTAAGTATGATGTTAGATGTGGGTGGGGTTTGTGTGTGTTCTTTATCAAGTTGAAGTAGTTCCCTTATAGTCCTAATTTGCTGAGATTTTTTTTTTTATCATGAATGGTGATGGATTTTGTCAAAGGCTTGTGTGGAAACACATTTTCAGCTCCTGTGGGTAAACACCAAGGAGCATGATTTCTGGATCATATGGTTAGAATATGTTTAGCTTTGTTAGAAACCACCAACCTGTCTTCCAGAGTGGCTGCACCATCCTGCGTTCCACCAGCAGTGATGAGAGTTCCCACTGCTCCACATCCTCACAAGCATTTTGTGTTGTCAGTGTTCTGGATTTGGGCCATTCTAGTAGGTGTGTAGTGGTATTTCATTGCTGTCTTAAATTGCACTCCCCTGATGACATATGATGTGGAGAATTGTTTCATATGCTTATTTGCCATCTGTACATCTTCTTCAGCGAGGTCTCTGTTAAGGTCTTTGGCCTATTTTTTAATTGAGTTGTTTGTTTTCTTATTTTTGAGTTTAAGAGATCTCTGTATATTTTGGATAAGAGTCTTATTATGAGATACGTCTTCTGCAAATACTTTCTCCCAGTCTATGGCTTATTTTCTCATTCTCTTGATATTGTCTTTCGCAGAGCAGAAATTTTTAATTTTAATGAAGTCCGGCTTGTGAATTATTGTTTTCATCATGTCCACTAAGGACCTGGTCTCAGACCCATCCCTGCCCCACTGAGAACTCGAACTTTCTTTGAGCTGCACCAGATCCAGGGACCCAGCTGTTACAAGACCCAAGCTGGACCCGCCATATTCAGAACAGCACCTGCCCGCTGCAACCTTATGGTCTCAAGGTCTCCCCTTGTGACTATGCAACCATTTCAGACCTCAAACAATCCTTACTTAACAAGCATGCTTACTTCTTGCAGCTCCAATTATCACTCTTGGTAAACAACTCATGTAACTAACTGTATAAGCCTCCCTTCCTATGATGCCAACGCTAGCACTCCTTCAAAGATAAGGTTTTTTTCCCAGGTGCCAGGATCGTGCTGGCTCGCCATGGATGTGCTCATCTCTGTTGAAACCTTGGAAGAACAGACCCCTGTTGTGTTTGGTGTGTATTCTTTGTCCTGAAAAAGTATAAGACTGTGCTGAAAACCGTGCTTCTCCAATCGCTTTCCTCCTGGATGGAGACTGTACTCCTGGGCTGGTCCTCAGCTTGGCTCGAATAAAAGCTCTCTTCCATTCCTTATTATAGATGGTTTATTGATTATTCACGTTGACGACTGTCACTTACCTGAAATGCCAGGTCCTAAAATTCTAAAATTATGTTCAGCAAAAGATCTGATTTAGAAACCGTTCTGAGATACAGTCTCTGAGTGCAGTGTCACACTGATGCTCTCCCCTGCCCGTCCCGGATGGGCAGTCCTTTGAGATGCAACTCGTGTCCTGTCACCTTGTTCTTACACGTCATGTTTTTAGCTATAGCTTTTACTTTGCACTTTTTCCCAATAATTTCATATTGTTGATTTCCATCAAAATAGACTCCCGTAAACCCCCTCATATTTACTAGTCTAATCATTATTTGCTTTTGAAATAAATAAAAAGGTGAATTTTTATGAGTGCCACTGAATACATATTGAAACATCATTTCATTCGTTTTGATGAAATGTTCTTTTGCCTTTGCAGTCAGAAGTAGCAAGCTTCAAGGCAACCGATTATTTTAACTCAAATTGTTACAAGAAGAATGTGGGTAGGAGAAGCCTATGCAAAAAAGTACAGATAAGTAAACTTTAGTTGCTCCTTTAGAAGAATGTGCAAAAAGTGTCCCCAAGTGCTCGTGGAGGGGAATTCACTGCAGATTGACTGCATTATTCCCAGAGTGGTCCTTTGCGACACCCTCCCCACTGGGTGTCTCACTGGCCCAGGGCAGAAGTCGAGCATTGATTGTGTTTTATTATCTGCACATTGGAGGACAACCAGCTGAATTCTGCAGCTCCAGAGAGTGTAGACAAAGCCTAGAATGATAAACAACAATCTCTCCCTTCTGCTGAATCTTAAACCTTGTAGAGAATAAATTCTCTGATCTAAATTCTGTAGGTGGAAAATCAGACCTAAGTCATTCACACACTTGAGCAGCAATCTTTAAGATTTCAAACTTCACCACAGCAGAGAAGCATTATTTTAGTTGTTGCAGAAACTAGCATTTTCTTGCATCTTAAAATGGCTTTTGAGAAAGAATGATATCGAGCCTGGTAAAGTCAGCTGTGACACAGAGTGACTGTATGTTAATCCCGGGACTCTTGCATCCTTGCTACTCTGCGTGGAGACTTTTAAGGGAGACCACCAAAAACATTCTTCCAGCTCCGAAGAATGGGGAATGGGCTAGACTTGGAGAATGTCTAGCCATAAAAGGGAGCCAGAGAAAGATGGATATACCAAAATTATTCACCCTCCAACTTAAATTACATTAGCCCACTAGGACTACCAGATATTCATACCATAACTTTCCTTAGTTGGCTATGACGCCAACTAGATTCGGGATATACCATCTGCAGTGCTTGCGTTGCTTTAGAATACGGGATTTTAAGATCCTGCAACATTGTTCTGAAACGTTTCAGTAAAATTACTGGGGAGGAAGGAACTGTCCTCTGCCTTTCTGGGAGCTTCTGGCTGGTCTAAGAATTAAACAGACAGGAGACAGATGAAGAGGAGAAAATCAAACAAAAATTTAATAACATGTACACGTGGGAGAAACCCAGGAAAAAAGTAACTCACCAAAATGGCCAAAACCCTCACCCTAAATACCATCTTCAGCTAAAGAAAAAAGAGGATGTTGTGGGTAGAGGTTTGGGACTCTGAAGGGGAGGAAGGCACTTCACGTGGAGTCTGAAAAGCACATGTGTGGTAAACAATCAATGGGACAGAGTGGATACATCCCCAGGTCCCCTGAGCCCAGATTCTGTGCAGACATCTCTATTCTGGGAACAGACCCTTTATCCAAATTCTTTAGGCAGCAAAGCGGGAGGTAAAAAGAAAGACTTCCTAAGTCTTCTGTTTCTTAGAAATAATCGGCCTAAATTACTCCTCATGCCAAAGAGACACATTTTGGGTGACAAATTTTGCTTCTGATGTTACAAAGGTCCTTAATGTACCTGCTACAGAAACAAACCCCGCAAGCAGCTCTGAGAGACGTTGGGCTGGTTAAAAAGGGAGAAACAGACATCACCTTAGGCTTGTCTGAAATGGGTCAGGTTGCATCAATCCCAACCAATACCCCTCTGGGCCATATACACCAGGATTGGGAAAGATTTGGACAACAGGAATTAAAAGGAAAAACTTAGTAGGTTATATAATCAGGTTTGGCCACAATAAGAGTTAGGAAATTTAAAATGGAGTGAAGTACCCTATGTTCAAATTTTCATGGCCTTGTATCTAGGCAATGGAACCCAAAAGGAATTTCAGGCATGTGTAGCTTGGAGGGATAACTCTAGGAAGGACACAGAGGACATTTCAATTGACCCACCCTACAGGGCCACGGATCCCAAATGAACATGGATCCCTCCTCCCCAGACGCACAGGCCCTTTGGTTATGCATTTCATAGCCCAGTCTGCCCCAGACATCAGGTGTGAAATTCAGAAAGCAACTGCTGGTCCTCAGACTCCAATGAATGATTTGTTCCAATTGGCTTATTTGGTTTTCAGGAATAGGGATATGGCCAAAAAGGCTGAACGCACCCAGAGAAATATGCAGAAGGCCCAAATGATTGCAGTGGTTTTGTCCGCTCAGAGACCACCAAAGGGGAAACCAACTCTTCTGGGCCAGTCTGGCCCTGGCAGACCACAAGGCCCACGGGTACCCACACAAGGCCAGTGTGCCCTGTGTGGACAAAAGGGGCACCGGAGGGAGGATTGTGATCAACGTGCCCTTTGCAAACAGCCAGGGCATCGGAAGAGGGAATGCCCCAGATGCCAGAGAGCAACGGGGCCCCTCAGCCATTGATGGTTTTGCAATCAGAAGACTGAAGGGGCCCAAGGCCGAAAGTGGCTCTACCTAGAGATACCATCTACATAACTAATGTCAAGCCTCAGGTGGTCATTGATGTGGTGGGCCACTTGATAAAATTTTTTTATAGACACTGGTGCAAACTTCTGGTCTTAACCCAAAGGGTTGGAAACCTTAGCAATCATAAGAAATATGTAATGAATGGGGTTGTCAGGGAAGAGACAGGGGCACACTTTCCTGGAACCCCTTTTGTGCAAGATCAATGGCCAGCTGTTTTTACATTCCTTTCTGTTTGTGCCTGACTGTCCCATCCCTTTAATGGGAAGAGATTTATTAACCAAGTTAGGGGCCACTCTGTTTCTCGAGGGGCAAGGGAACCACCCTCATCACCAAATGGTTCTAACAAAAAGCAAAAAGGAACAGATAAAATCTGAAGCTAAAATAGAAACCAGTAGACCCTGGAATGCAGAATATTGAGGTTCCGGGCTTGGCCAAAGATATCCAGCCAGAGATTATTAAGTAAAAAGGGTTATAGTGTCTAAATATAAGGTACAAATTTCTTTTTTTTTTTTTTTTTTTTAAATTTTATAGCTACTTTTATTTATTTATTTATTTATTTATTTATTTATTTATTTTTGGCTGTGCTGGGTCTTCGGTTCGTGCGAGGGCTTTCTCTAGTTGCGGCAAGTGGGGGCCACTCTTCATCGCGGTGCGGGGACCGCTCTTCATCGCGGTGCGCGGGCCTTTCACTATCGCGGCCCCTCCCGTTGCGGGGCACAGGCTCCAGATGCGCAGGCTCAGTAGTTGTGGCTCACGGGCCCAGCTGCTCCGCGGCATGTGGGATCTTCCCAGACCAGGGCTCGAACCCGTGTCCCCTGCATTAGCAGGCAGATTCTCAACCACTGCGCCACCAGGGAAGCCCAAGGTACAAATTTCTTAAACCTAGGGAAGATCCTCAAAAATGTTTGTAAGTAGATTACCAAAATACGAGGCCACTGGTCTCACTAAACTGACCATAGCTGATATTAAGAGCCTGATAGGAATTTTGGAAGAGGCCTGCTCCCTTAAATTAAACAAGGAAAAGTAAAACTTTCCAACATGGGTGAATGGGTATGTCAGTCCTTCAGTATCATTGAGGTAACCACCCAATTCTTTGAAAAAGAAAGCAAAACTGTCCTTGTTTTACAAATGTAGTCTTTACAGGACCAGAGGTGTGGCTCCAAAAATAATCCAAAACCCACCAATCCTTTTACCACTCCCCAAACCTTCCCTATTTATCTTAAGAGGCTTGTAAGTATTAAACAAAAGGGAGGGACTTCCCTGGTGGCGCAGTGGTTAAGAATCCACCTGGCAGTGCAGGGGACACAGGTTCGAGCCCTGGTCCGGGAAGATCCCACATGCCGCGGAGCAACTAAGCCCGTGCGCCACAGCTACTGAGCCTGCGCTCTAGAGCCCGCGAGCCACAACTACTGAGCCCGTGAGCCACAACTACTGAAGCCCACGCACCTAGAGCCTGTGCTCCGCAACAAGAGAAGCCACCGCAATGAGAAGCCCGAACACCTCAGTGAAGAATAGTCCCTGCTCCCCGCAACTAGAGAAAGCCTGCGCACAGCAACGAAGACCCAACGCAGCCAAAAATAAATAAATAAATAAATAAATTTAAAAAATAAAAATAAAATAAAATAAATAAATAAACAAAAGGGAAACAAAGTCATCCTGGGAGGAACTTGCCTGTACCTTTGAGATGCAAATGTCCTATCTGGTCTTCTCAGGAACCCTTACCTCTGCCATCTTTTTAAAGGCAAATTTTAAAAAAAGGGTAAAGTAATTTAGAACTTGGCTTGTCAAGGATAAACAGAAATCTTGTGTCTTTTCTGTAAACACTAGTAAAAAGGATTTAGCCATCTAGGTAGGTGACCTTACAGGGGTCCATCAGGTGTTCCTTACAACGTGCTGGGCCCGAGACATAATCGAGTTGCAGAACTTCAAGCGTGGCTGTAAGTGTGCCCTGGGATCTCCTACAGCATCCCCGCCACGGGCAGGATGGTGAGTCCCTGGGGCCTATGGGTCTCAGCCTCTGGTCTCACACTACGTCTGGAAGCTACGGCATCACGCTCACCACTTTCCTCGTGCAGCGGGTCCTACCTCCGTCCCCACCAGAACACGCGGCAGCCACCTTGGTCACGTTTGTTTGGCTTCGCTCCCCAACCTCAGTCAACACCGGGGAAGGGGCGGTGCCTCCCAGACGGCTGCGGGGCGGTGGAGGTCGCCAGGAGCCTGGATTCCCTGGCACCAGGCAGGGCTCGCGCACACGGGGGCTCTTCCTCAAGGGCTCTCATGGGACGGAAGGTTGGGTGGGGGACACGGGCCAGGGAGAAACATCACTAACCTTCATGTTCATGAAGGTGTCTTTGGGGTGACTTCCAACTCTCAGGAGAGCAAGGAAGAAGGCAGGGCCCTGAGGCTGGAAGAAGGTCTGTATCCAGATGTTGGGAAGGTCCCTAAGGGGGAGAGAGTCAACCCAGTGGACAGGTCATGCCCTTCTCGACAATGTGTCAGTCATGACCTCTGAGGGTCGTCTCCTCCCTGCCAAGCCCGGCGACCCCTCGCACAGCCCGTTCGGGGTCCACGATGCAGTACTGAGACAGCAGACCGGGGCTGGGGACGGGGGACGGTGACCACTCTGCCCCGAACAACTAGGAAACTTGGGGCCATTTCCTTCAGTGTTCTGGGCCGCTGTCTCTTATGTGAAAACAAAGGGGGTTAGTCTGGATGGCCTCCGATGCTCCCCACCTTTGATCAGACACCTTCAGTCAGTGGTCTGGCACCTACCTTTGTATGAATTTACCCTGCATCTCCAGGCTGTAGATTTTAAATTTCCTCAGTGGAGAACTGTCCAGATAGATGTCCCCAACTAAACCTGCAGAAGCGGGAAGAAAGGGAGCACGAGGCAGGGAGGATGCAGGGATGTGCCCGGGCTGTGGGCAGCGTGCCCCTGAAAGAGGACGGAGGTTTCTGCAGAGCCCTGCATAGATCCCTCCTCCTCCAGCGCCCGCGTGCACCTCTCAGAGCGGGTTCCCACAGTGACTGCACCTCCTACCGTTCTGGCCAGCACAGTGGTTCAGCTAACTTGAACTCTGAGGCAGGTCAAAGCACGCAGAGAAAAAGAAAGAAGGCGTGTGAGCCGGGGCAGCCCAGGGGAAGCCTGGGGAGGCTGGGGGAGGTCAGGGCAGGCCGGGGGAGGCCAGGGGAGGCTGGGGGAGGTCAGGGGAGGCTGGGGGAGGTCAGGGCAGCCCAGGGGAGGCTGGGGAAGGCCAGGGGAGGTCAAGCATGGGCTCCAGAGAAGGAAGATCAAAGTTCCCAGGGAGGCACTCTGACCCCCTTATTCTCCATGGGCATTTCTACAGCCTCCTTCAAAACGCTCCCGGAAGAGGCAGGGCCGTGCGCTGGCTTGGTGCTTAGAGAACACCCTCGGGGGAGCCTTGAGAAAGGACGTGATCATCCTTTCCCCTCGAAGCAAGACTCCGTCAAAGCTTCTAGGCATGGGTGTCTCACTGGTCGAAACAGCCCATTCTCTTCCACACCATGAGCCTGGCCGCAGCGACCCTCGGCCGCGGTAAGAGCAACTAGAATTTGGTGCTCAGATTCTCAGGCGTCTCCGTCCTGGGCCCCCCTTTCCTCTCCCCATCGATGCTGGGCCCACAGACAAGTCGGCCTTGGCTCTCCACCAGGATTCTCAGCGTCAGGTAGTCCTTGTAGCCCTGCCCAAGGCACACCGGCCAGGTGGGGGCCACTTAGGCCCTCTTCTGGAGACCAGTGAGGTCTCCCCGAGACTAGGACGAGCTAGTAAGCAGGGTGGCCAACAGACTGCGGGCCTCAGGGTCCCCCCAGACCTCTGGCTCTGGGTCAGGCAAACCCTTCAGCGCCTCCTCCTCTTACTCGCCCACCCCCTCACGTGCTGGGCCTTTTGAGAAATAGAGTCACTTGAACATTTTACCAGAGACTCTTTTGAGGCTGCTGACCAACCCAGAGTTTTTGAGCAGCAAATATCTAACATGGAAAAGTTCTGCTCACCCAGAGTATGGACACCTTCTCACCCTTAGAGGGGCACATAGCTCATCCCTGCTGGGCCCCAAGGCAAGGAGCAATCCGAAGGTCAGTGGGGGAGAAAACAGACCTTCACAGGGCCAGGCCACGCTTACAGCCGAGCCCAGGGCCTAGGCAGGGGCTAGAACTATTAGTCCATTAACAGTGGATTATGTGCATTATTCCTGGGAATAGTCAGCTGTTGGCTGGCATGATCCAGGACTCCTATATACTTGTCATCCAAAAACACCTGCCAAAGAAAGAGGGAAAGCGTCATTGGGTCCTGATGAGGAAGGAGGGGAAGAGAAGCCTTGGAAAAGCAAAGAAAAGGGCAAGTTCTAGAAGGACTAACTCAGTCTCTCAGAAGGTTACAAGCTGACCACGAGTTCACAAAAGGGAGCATACTGAAAGCAGCTCTGCCCTGAGGTGTGCGAGAAGAATCCTGACACCAGATCTGGGCCTGGGCCACTGCAGGGGGCGGAGGGAAAGAAAAAGAGTGAAAAGGCCTGCAGGGAACGGTCAGGAAAAGGGAAGCAGAGGACAATGGACACTGTGAAAGACGTGATGACCAAGGGAAGGCGGGCTCCAGGGGCAGCGGGCATGTGCCTGATTCTAGGGATGACCTGAACGTACACCCATCTCTCTTCTGCTACCCGCCATACTGCTCCCGCCCCCTTCCCCTACAGAAGACTGCTTGAGCCATGCAGGACCAGAGAACGATACATCATTTGCCCCTTAGATTATCTGAGTTAGAACACAATTTTTCAAATGAAATTTTACTAGGAGACTATAAAAATTAAAATCCGCAAGTATTAAAAACATTAATATTATATAGAACACAGAATTCACATTTTAAGCTTATTATAGTCTAATGACAAGGTCTGTATGCTCTACAATCATTTATTGAGCACCTACTGAATGACTAAATATTTCCCTGGAGAAGGGGTCACCACGGTTAAAACACAAGCCCAGCCCCTGAGAGTTACACAAGTTACACAGAGGGGTGATGGGAACAAAGACTGCCGTGGAGGAGGCTCGCAGGAGGGCGGAGCTGTTCCCATGACAACAGCCACGGGAAAGCGACAGGGGCTGTAAGTGCGGGACAGCCAGGATGGGATTCTTTCTCAGGAAGACAACTCCGGTGGCCCTACGTGGGAGGGATCGGCAAAGGAGATACAGGTGGGCTCTCTGAAACAGGAAGGTCAGGTACGAGGGTCTAACCGTAGTGCAGCAAGAGGCAAAGATGACTCTAAGACCGTGACAGCGTGGATTTTAAAAGAAGAGCAGCTGAGTAGGGCAGCACATCAGGGGCCTGGCGAAAGCAAAGTGTGAGGAAAGGACAAGGACGGCGGCAACGGCTCCAGGCTGGGAGGCTGCAGACTGATGTGCGGAATACACGATGCGGTTTATTTAGGGAGCTAATGACTTTGGTTTTGGACATGATGAGTTTGAGAAGCCAAAGGAACGTACATCTAAGCGAAGATGCCTGTTCAGCAAACGGCAAGAAACAAGGGTCTGCAGCCGAGAAGTAATGAGGAGCACAGGAAGCCTAGGAAGATGACGCTGAGTGCAGGGAGCAGCGAGAGCCTGCAGAAGGGCTTCCCTGGTGGCGCAGTGGTTGAGAATCTGCCTGCCAATGCAGGGGACACGGGTTCGAGCCCTGGTCCGGGAAGATCCCACATGCCGCGGAGCAACTGGGCCCGTGAGCCACACCTACTGAGCCTGCACGTCTGGAGCCTGTGCTCCGCAACAAGAGAGGCCGCAACAGTGAGAGGCCCGCGCACCGCGATAAAAAGTGGCCCCCGCTTGCCGCAACTAGAGAAAGCCCTCGCACAGAAACGAAGACCCAACACAGCCAAAAATAAATAAATAAATAAATAAATTTATAAAAAAAAAAAAAAAAAAGAATATATATGGAAATGTTCAGATAAAGCAGAGGATGGACCACAGGACATTTACTGTGGAGCTGATGAAGCTGAGACTTCTGGGCCCTTCTAAGATCCTGGGAGAAACCTTAGTGACTTGTTCTTGTGCTTATGCGTTTCTGTAATGTTGGCAAAGGGAGATACAGTCCTGCCATTTACCTGGAAGAGGCAGACGGGGAACAGCTGGTAATCAGCACTAATTGACTACAACGAGTCATGATTTAAATATCGTCAAGTCCGACAGAAGAGATGTGTAAGTTGAGCAAGACACTTAACCTCCCTGCAGTTCACTGTGCTCGTCTGTGGGATGCGAGTGCTTATTGCACTCCATTCCGAGCCCTTTGTGTGGATTCTCTCACTTGATTCACCAGCTATCCTATGAGAGAGGAACTTTTATTCTCTCCAGTTTACAGGAGGAAACAGGCAGAATTTAAGCGATTTTGCTTTAAGCCGCAGTTGGTGGCAAAGCTGGCAATCAAAGGGCAGGGGAGTCTGACCCCAGAGCCCAGGCTCGAGGGAACGGCAGCACCAGTTTTCAGCAGGGCTGCCTTGCAATTCAATTCCAATAAATTAACACAACAAACACCTCTTGGGTGTAACCTCTTGGGTGTCTGTTCGTGCAAGGACCCCCCTGTGAAAACTAGGAGATAGTTTACAGGAAAGTGTTTTGGAGAAGTCCTACTGTTTTTAAAATAACTGTGAGCAGAGACAGTACTTCTAATTTCTCAAATCTATAAGGGATAGAGACATTTTTAACAGGTGACCGAAACCCTCCTCTGTTTAAACATCCATATACTGGAATGGTTAATTTCTCCTCCCCCGTGGCAGGGTCAGAGTAGAGGCAGTCTGAGGAGACCTGGAAGAGTTCAGACCCCTTGGAGATGCAGTTGTAACTGAGGCACCGTGTCCCCGGCTCAAGCCACCCCCCTTCCCCCAGCCCCAACCCCCCGCCCGGCGCTCTGTGCAGGCCTGGTCCTCGATGCCACACCCCGAGCAGCCTTCCAGCCCGTCAGATCCAGCCACGTTGGGCTGCATCTGGTCACCTGTGCGCGTCCTGCGCCCAACAGGGCCCCTGGCAGTGGATTTCCACAGGACCTGTCTGCTCTGCTTCTGCTGGTTTCGTTTACGGACCAGCTGAATGGTCGATGACAGAGATGAGCTCCAAGTTCACTGTGTTCTTGCCACAGGGCCCGAATTCAGGCTGCTGGGAAGCTGAGCTCTAATAAATGACCAAAGGCGAAAGCACGTGTGTGCGTAATCCCAGCGGCTCACCGAGCTCTCAATGGTACCGACGGCGTGCCTGCTCCGGCCTTGGGTCAGAACTGGGTGCTGGAAGCATCCCGAGGACCGGGAGGCCATCCAGGCCCCAAGGCGGCACCACACCCACCCACCCTCCTGCTACCTGGCAAGTTCAGGCTCAAGCAGCCTCACCTCGCCGGCTTCAAGGACCTACTGACTGGCCGGCCTCATGCTCCGTCTTTTCCCACTCAAATTCCTCCCCCACGGGCATCCCAGAATGTTCCTCTCAGTGGATTAACCTCATCACATCTTCCTCATTAAGAGCCTTCCGTGGCTCTCCACTGCTCGCAAAATGAAACCCACACCTCGGCCTTCGTAACGCTGCATCCAGATTCAACTTAAATCTTTCCATCCCGGGACCGCCCCGCTGAAGCAAAGTGTAAACAGCTCCCACTCACAGCCTGCACTTTTCCTGCTCCTGGTTCTTTCCTGTCTGAAGCTGACTTTCTTGGTTATCTTTAAATACCACACATCATCATAAAGGCTTAATTTGAATTCCTACTTCCTCCATGAATTCCTTCCTATAACACTTGTGCCGCATCATTCTCTCTTCCGTAGACCCATCATTATCTTGCACTGCAGCTGTGGAGTTAGGCTTCTGAAGGCGGAAATTTAACTTCAACTTCACGGTAGACCCACAGCCTGTCCCCCTGCACTACCCAGTACAGTGCCTTAGACTTCGAGGTCAAAACAGAAAACACCTGTCGTAGCTAAGGGCACATATGTTGGTCTCTCTAAACACTGACTTACAGTTAAAAAAATACCTTGGATATTTCTTTTACAGAGATGAGATGAAATAATGCAATGATCGTTTATAACAGGGTTCTCTAAAAAGTCTACATCTTTGGGTATTACTTTAAATCTACTTTCATAAATCATAAACACTACTTGCTTTACAAGGCTATTAATAATTTAAGGAACCTATTTTTAAAAAGTCAACTTGGTCAAGGAGAGATTTTTGTTTATTATCCCAAAGTCTAGTTAAATGTTTAATTAAATGTTAATAAAAATTTAAAAAATAGTCGTGAAGGCTTATTTAGAAAGATAAAATAAAAGCCAGTAGACCTGAAAATGGTACAGAGAGGGGTAGATTTTATTTATTAATGTAGTGATTAAAAACATTTAAAAAGAGGAGCAAAAAAGCAAAAACTCAGAAAACAAATATACTCAAAGCACTTATAAGGAAATGTTACAGGAACTTTGAATACCATTCCCAGACCACATGCTTCTAAAACAAGTATTCACAGTTCCAAATAATCTCAGCCCTTGATATTCAGATAGTCCAGAAGTGCAGATACGCCCTAAATCACAGCTTAGAAGGATTTCCAAACACTCATTTCATCATGATTTACATTCAGAGGAGGAGTTGCTGCAAAGGAAGAGCAGCCCATAGAAACCTTCTGCATCTTTAGCTGAGGCACAAAGAACAGAAAAAGACAGGAAGACACTTTCTCTCCATTTCTCCTTTCCCACTCCTTTGCTTTACAGTCAGGAATAACCCTCAACAGAAGTACCCAGATTCCCAGAAGAGGGATCTGGTGAACCAGCAAAAGGCAGACAAATCAAGACTCTGTGGATCCAGGAAAGGACAGTGGTTTGGTGGTCAGTGTTCACCGGTCACCCTCTGCATCAGGAAAACAAGGCGGCACGACTTCTTGTAACGTTCCAGCCAGGGCAGCTCCTGCCGCCCTCCAGGTGCCGCCCTCCAGCTGCGGCCCTCCAGCTGATGCTGTGATGGTGCCCTGGACAAGCACAGCCCCTCCAGCGCGTCCTGGACTCACTGTGACAGCGCCGTCCACATGGAACCACTCAACACTGATCCTCCCATCAGAGCCTCAGTCCAGGGGCTACTCCTGCAGCAGGCTTCTTGAGATCAGTATCCGCATCACCTCGTTGCTGCCTGCAAGAGCGAAAGGATGCAGGGGCTTAGGAGCTGCCGGGCCTGAGAGTCAGTGAAGCTCTGACTAGGGATGTAAAGGGCAACGTCGCTTTTTATCTTGAAAGATGTCAGGAAGTGAGGAAAAAATTTACTTTTAAAAAAACCTCTTCTGAGTGGCATGGACATATATACACTACCAAATGTAAAATAGATAGCTAGTGGGAAGCAGCCACGTTGCACAGGGAGATCAGCTCAGTGCTTTGTGACCACCTAGAGGGGTGGGATAGGGAGGGTGGGAGGGAGATGCAAGAGGGAGGAGATATGGGGATATATGTATATGTATAGCTGATTCACTTTGTTATACAGCAGAAACTAACACACCACTGTAAAGCAATTATACTCCAATAAAGATGTTAAAAACAAAAAAACAAAAAAACCTAACCTCTCCTGATAGTAAAAGTGATTTTATTAGGTAAAAAACAAACAAAATAAAACAGAAGAACATACAACAGTATATGTAGTATAATTCTATTTTTAAAAAATGTATCTATGGGGGGTGAGATGAATTGGGAGATTGGGACTGACATATACACACTATGTATAAAACAGATAACTAATGAGAACCCACTGTATAGCACAGGGAACTCTACTCAGTGCTCTGTGGTGACCTAAATGGGAAGGAAATCCAAAAAAGAGGGGATATATGCATACGTATAGCTGATGCACTTTGCTGTACAGCAGAAACTAACACAACATTGTAAAGCAACTATCCTCCAATAAAAATTAACTTAAAAAATGTATCTGGGGCTTCCCTGGTGGCGCAGTGGTTGAGAATCTGCCTGCCAATGCAGGGGACAGGGTTCGAGCCCTGGTCTGGGAAGATCCCACATGCCGCGGAGCGACTAAGCCCGTGAGCCACAATTGCTGAGCCTGCGCGTCTGGAGCCTGTGCTCCGCAACAAGAGAGGCCGCGACAGTGAGAGGCCCGCGCACCGCGATGAAGAGTGGCCCCCACTTGCCACAACTAGAGAAAGCCCTCGCACAGAAACGAAGACCCAACACAGCCATAAATAAATAAATAAAATTAAAAAAAAAATGTATCTATACAAGCACAGAAAAAGGTCCAAAAGAAGATATTTTCGGTCTTAAATATAAAAGGAGCCCAAAGTATTAGTTCTGATGTCAAAACATGAATGATCTTTTTTCTTTTTTAACTTTTCCTATATTTTGTTAAGTCTTCAACAATAAATATACCAACATCATCAGTAATCAGAAAACTGAATTTTAAAAGAACAAAAACATTTTCCCTGGAAGAAGGGGGGGTCAGTTGCTTGCTTCATTTTTCCACTCTTTTTAATGCAAAAAGAAACATTAACCACCATGAGGAATGAATAATCATACATCTCGAATAAAGTCAAAGCTGAAATTTCCTATCTATCCAGTAACAAAGTCTGGGGTGAAACAAGTGACAAAGACCAGTGCGCCCATTTTCCTACAAGCGGATGATGGTGTGGCCTGAAATAAGCATATCTGGCTTTTCTCGGTTATTCTAACAGGGTTGAAAGACAGAGTCAGAATGAAGGGAAGTCTCCTGCACTCACCAAGGCTGGAAAGCAACAGCTACGTACGACTGGAGTCACAGAAGGAATGAGGCGGCGGGGTTTGGCCTGCTAGCAACCATGCTCGTAAACACACTTTAGGGACAAGGTCTGCAGCAGAAAGCAGACACTGAAGCCTGTGACTTGGACGTGACACCCCGTGGTGGCTCTCAATGTGACAGGCAGGAGCAACCTCACTGAAGCCTCGTAGCGATGCAGATTCCCAGGCCCACCCACGACCCATGGAGTCAGAGGCTCTGCGCTCACAAACCCTCCCAGTGGTCCTGACGCTGGTCGGGTCCGAGAGGCATGCTTCAGAAGCCACAGGGAGGCCCGTGCTTCCTTCACATTCCTTCACTCAAAGTCACTTCCCCAAGCCTTTGCCTCATCTGCTGCCTTGGCTACAGCGTAACAACCTCAGCTACCTACTGGCTAAACAACAGTCATGTAATTTCAAGACTTCCACACCAGCGTGGAGTGGAGAAGGCCATGCAGAGCCCGACGCCAGCAGCTTAGCCATCTCCTGCCCGTGGGCCTGTGATCAGCAAGAACATGCCCGTGTGTGACAATTAATTTACTGAAAGCGCCATCAGCAACACTGGTGATCGTGATCAGTGTGTAGAGGCTGGAGACCAAACTAGCTCATATCTGCCCTGGAAGTTACTGTGGAGAAGTCCTGGGACCCCTGACGACCAGGTACAACAGTGAAGAACAGCCACTGCTGCAATTTTCAAAATGCTTTCTCGGATGTTACCTTAGTTTGCGCTGTCTCTATAAATGACAAAGGCAAAGGGCAGGAGGGGGGTGACTTGGTGACTTCCGCGGGGACAGAGCAGGGCCTCCTGGCCCCCAGGCCAGGTCAGGAGGGCACAGCAGGCCCCTCCAGAGGGGGCCCGGAGCAAGGAGGAGGAAGACAGGCAGCACGGGGAGAGACGGCAGGGGTGGCGGCTCCGAAAGGGAGAGAACCACCTTGGCCACGTTTACCTTCGAGGATCTGGTGGACCCTGGAGTCCCGCATGTACTGCTGGACTGCGCAGTCCTTCAGGTAGCCGTAGCCCCCGTGCATCTGCAGGGCCTGGTTGCAGATCTGCAGGGACACAGGGATTAGATACCTCGGATTCTGGGAAGGCTCTGGAACAGGGGCTCCTCTCTCCACCCCAGCCCTGATCTGGCCGCCTGCCCTGAGCCAACGCGAGGAAGGTGAAGGTGCCAGCCAGGCCAGAGGGGCTCTGGTTCTGTGTGCACGGGGACAACGAGGGAAGTCTGCCTCCTGAGCGAGCCCGTCCCCACCCACGAGGGACTCAGAGGCCTCTGCCCTTCTCGCCTGCTGTCTGCAGGGAGAGGCTGCCCGCCCCACACCAGCTGGAGTTCTGGCAAGCGGCAGATGCAGCCTCACTGTGGAAATGGCTCTGCCCCTGACAGTTAAGCACGGCACAGTGCTGTGGTCTGACCCTTCTTCCAAAGGCAGCATCTCACCCAGCGCACAGCCAAACGGCAGAGACAAAACATGATGTGCAGCGGCGTGGAGCGGGTGAAGCGCCGGCCGAGAGCGCCCGCGTGGGCCTCTCCCGAGTAACTGACGCCTCACGCCGCGTGCCAGGAGCGGCCAGCCGGCCTGCCACATGCCGGTCACCCAGGAGAGGCAGAGCATCCCACTCACCGCAAAGCATTCGTCTGTAGCGAAGAGCTTGGCCATGGAGCACAGGGCCACCGCGTCCTCACGCCCCTCCTGCAGAGCCACGGCTGCGTGGCGGATCATCAGCCGCGAGGCCACCAGCCTGGCCACCATATCCGCCAGTTTGAACTGCAGGTACTGCAGTGAGAGGAGAGGAGAGAACCAGACGCAGACAGGCTCGGAGAGGCACCTCTAACCGCGGGCCGCTTCTAAGGGGCCCAGGCTCCACAAAGAACGTGCCTCGTAAGTCCTAAGTCCACTGCACTCCCTGCACGTCAGCATCTCGCCTCCTTAGGAAGACGCTCCCTCTGTCCCTTCCACCCACAACCGCTAAAACGCCCACAGCTCTGCCCGGCACGTCCTGGGGCCCCGCGCCCCTGCACACCTCACGGGGGGCGGGCTGGGACCCAGCGCGGGCAGGGCCGGGAAGCAGTGGACGTGGTGCCCGAGACCCCTGCCCCGGCAGCAGCAGCACAGGCCACAGCAGCGCCCCGAACCCAACAAGCCAGACACAGCGGGGCGCCTGCGACCCCGGCTCCAGCCCCGCCCCCCCGCCTGCTGTGGTGGCAGCGCCCGTGACCCAGGCAACCCCGGATGTGGCAGAGGTGCCCGCCATCCGGTGCCCCTTGAGGCGACATCAGCCACAGGCACAGCCCCAGGCACAGCAAGCACCAGCACGCCCAGCCCAGCGCCTCTGGCAGCGGCGGCGGCAGAGGCGAGAGAAACCAAAGCCCACACTGCAGCGCCACCTGCTGGAAACCAAAGGAAAGTTAGAACCAAGTAACAAAGCTCTACCCAAGAAGGTACTGGCTGCTTCAAATGGGCCAGCAGAGGAACAACTGACCAAGCACCATGCAGAAGCACGGTAACACATGGGACCGCAGAAAGACGACAGTTCTCCAGAAACCAGACTTAAAGTCATGGAATACTGGGACCTAACTGATGGAGAATTCAAAATAGCTGCATGAGGAAACTCGATGAGCTACGAGAAAAGTCAGGTGGGCAGTTAAATGAGCTCAGGAATAAAACTAATGAACAGAAGGGCTACTTTACCAAAGAGACTGAAACTCTTAAGAAAGAATGAAACCAAAATTCTGGAGCTGAAGAACTCAATAAATGAGATGGAAAATGCATTAGAAAGCTATGGGGAGAGAGCCGACCACAAGGAAGAGAGAATTAGTGAGCTCCAAGACGGAAATCTAGAAATGATTCAGGTAGGAGAGGAGAGAGAGCTAAGATTAAAAAAACGATATCCTACGAGAGCTATCCTACTCCATCAGGAAGAGCAACAGAAGGACAGTGGGCATCCCAGAAGGAAAAGACAGGGGAAGGCAGCACAGAGCTTGTTTACAGAAGTAAGGGCTGAGGGCTGCCCTGGTGGCACAGTGGTTAAGAATCCGCCTGCGAATGCTGGGGACACGGGTTCGAGCCCTGGTCCGGGAAGATCTCACATGCCGCGGAGCAACTAAGCCTGTGCGCCACAACTACTGAGCCTGCACTCTAGGGCCCGTGAGCCACAACTACTGAAGCCCGTGCACCTAGAGCCCGTGCTCCGCAACAAGAGAAGCCTCCGCAATGAGAAGCCCGCACACCGCAAGGAAGAGTAGCCCCCGCACGCCGCAACTAGAGAAAAGCCCACGGGCAGCAACAAAGACCCAACGCAGCCAAAAATAAAATAAATTAATTACAAAAAAAAAAAAAAAGCAGTAAAAGCTGAGAACGTCCCAAATCTGGGGAAGGAACTGGATACACAAGCCCATGAAACTAAGAGAACACCTAATTATCTCAACGCAAAAAGATCTCCAAGACACATAATATTAAAACTGCCCAAAGTCAATGACAAAGAAAGAATTTTAAAGGCAGTCAGAAAAAAAGGGCAATAACCTACAAAGGAACCCCATTAGGCTAAGAGCGGAACAGAACTACCTTACAATCCAGCTGTTCCATTTACGGTATTTTTCCAAAGAATATGAAAACACGAATTCAAAAAGATACATGCACCCTTATGTTCACTGCAGCACTATTTACAACAGCCAAGATGTGGAAGCAACCTAAGTGCCCATCAATAGATAAATGGACAAAGAAGACGGAGTATACGTATACAATGGAATACTACTCAGCCATAAAAAAGAATGGAATCTTGCCATTTGTGACAACATGGATGGACCTAGAGGATATTATGTTAAGTGAAATAACTCAGACAGAGAAAGACAAATACCATATGATTTCACTCATACGAAGAGTCTAAAAAACACACAATAAATGAATGCACAAAACAAAACAAAACCACATAGATATAGAGAACAGACTGGTGGTTACCAGAGAAGAAGGGGGTGAGGGGAGGGTGAAATGGGTAAAGGAGATCAACGGTATGGTGATGGATGGAAATCAGACTTTCAGTGGTGAGCTCACTGTAGTGCATACATAAGTCAAATTATAATGTACACATGAAACATATAATGTTATAAACCAGCATTACCTCAATAAAGAAAAAAGAAAGAAAAACTGGAACACAAGCAAAAGAAAAAAGAGATAAATCATCTAATCACATCCCCCTGAAATAATTACTTTTTGCATTTTTCAGACGTATCCCTGAAAATGTTTTATTAATATTTATACAGGGACTTCCCTGGCAGTTCAGTGGTTAAGACTTCACCTTTCAATTTAGGGGGTGTGGGTTCAATCCCCAGTCAGGGGGCTAAGATCCCACCTGCCTCGCTGCCAAAAAACCAAAACATAAAACAGAAGCAATATTGTAACAATTCAATAAAGACTTAAGAAAAAAAAAAATGGTCCACATCAAAAAAAAAAAAATCTTTTAAAAGAAATTTAGGGCTTCCCTGGTGGCACAGTGGTTAAGAATCCGCCTGCCAATGCAGAGGACACGGGTTCGAGCCCTGGTCCGGGAAGATCCCACATGCTGCGGAGCAACTAACCCCGTGCGCCACAACTACTGAGCCTGTGCTCTAGAGCCCGCAAGACACAACTACTGAGCCCATGTGCCACAACTACCGAAGCCCATGCACCTAGAGCCCATGCTCCACAACAAGAGAAGCCCCTGCTCGCCGCAACTAGAGAAAGCTGTGCACAGCAATGAAGAACCAAAGCAGCCAAAGACAAACAAATTAATTAATTAAAAAAAACTTATACATATTCATGTATTCTGTAAACAAAGCAGAAGCATACTCCTCTAAAATGTCGTGCTTTTTCTTGCCAGTCAATGTATCACGAATCTTTTCACGACTATAAGCAAAAATTATTAAACAATTATTGACAGAAATAGAGCACAGGTTCTGGCTGAAATGGGGGCAGAACCCACAAGAGACATCAGGGCCCCACAGCTGTAGAGAATGTTCTAGAGACAAGAGCAAATGCTGGGACACCGGGGAAGTTACCTGGTTACTGGCCAGGGGCTCTCCAAACTGCTTCCGGACCTTGAGGTGGTCTCGGGTGAGGATGACCGAAGCATACGCAGCGCCCAGAGAGCAGGACGCTAGGAAGGACGGTACCAACACGTCAAGTGAGCCAGGGGACCGCGCTGCCCGCCCGCCGCTCCGGCCCCCTGGGGTCCTCACCGACATTGATCCTCCCCCCGTTCAGTCCTCTCATGGCAATGAGGAAGCCCTGGCCCTCGTCCCCGATCCTGTTGGCCACGGGGACGGCACAGTCTTCAAAGATCACCGCTCGGGTCGGCTGTGAGTTCCACCCCACCTGGCAAAAATCAGGGGCTGTGTGGCTGCCCGGGAGCTGCCCGCTCAGGGCAGCGCCCCCTCCACCAGGCTCTCCGATCCCTGGGCTTAGCCCCTCGAGGACGTCAGTGAGGAAAAACAGAAAGGCCACACAAAGATCCGTCGACTCCGAGTTTCCTCTTTCAGCACATTAAGAGCATCGACTTCCTAGGGCCCGCTCCACCAGAACCACCTGTCCCCACACAGCTCTCACGGCTCCTTCAGGATCGGGCAGAACGCTCCTCCTCTGTGGCACTTCCATGAGTACATTCTTTCATAAAAGACATTGACAGTGGAAGGATTACTCGGGGTATGTGTCCTTTTACAAGGACAGCACAAGGATAATGATGACCAAGAGCCACGCTCGTCCTTTGCAGAACTCAGCGCTTTTGCACGTCCACCACGCTGGCCACCGGCTGCACAGACCCGGCGAGGCGCGGGCACTGGCGCGTGGGAGCCAGTCACACACACCTTCTCCCAGCTTGGCTCTCAGTGACGTCACCCTGGCGACACCATCCCGGTGACATCACCCCGGAAGCCAGAAATCGGTCCGGGGAGAGTATTTCCACCACAGAAAATGGCAAACCCTGCACATGAGGGGCTTCTTGGTGGCTGCTTTTCCCAGGGAGCAGAGGCTCAGTGAGGCAGATCCTGAAGAGCACAAGACCAGACAAAGCCCCCGGGTCCCCGACAGCTGAGAGCCCCACTGCCCTCGTTCAGGGCTCCCTGCCGTGGGAAGAGGCGCTCCGTCCACAGCCTTTTACTCAAGGTTTTTCTTCCAACATGGGCTCAGTCCTTCTCTTCTGTCCGTCACCCACCCCGTACCCTCAATTCCACTCAAACTGCTCCGCGAACTGTGCGGCTGGGCTTTTTAAACCATACTTTTGCTTCTCCTGCTCCCTGCCTGGGAACACTCCCCATCCCCAACCTCCGTCAAAGTCAAGCTTCACTGCAACCTCCTGAGGCCCTGCCGGTCGCCTGAGCCAGCACTGACCTCGTTGCCTTTCAGGCCCCCAAGTCTGAAACCTTCCCACACTGGCCTCTGTGGTCTCCCTGGAACTTACCTCCCATCCAGAACATACACACCTGGAACGGGGCAGACGGGCAGACCTTAACAACAGCCAATCAACGAGAACCACATACTAACAGCTGCTACCTCCTAGCCCCTTCCTGTGAAAACACCTCCCTTCTCCCCTGGGCAGAGAACCCCGCTCCTCACCCCCCAGAGCCCCTGGGAAGCTGCGGCCAGAAAGAAGACCCTCCTCCCCGCCCGCCCAGGACCAGGCGAGCCCTGTCCCGTCCGTCTGTCTTTCCTTCCACAGACTGCCTTCCCACCGCCACCCCTCCTACGGGAAAACGCATTCTTCTGTACGAAACCTTTTAACAATTAGATCCAAGATAAAGCAATTCCTCACACCACTTTCCCACAAAGCCAATGCAAAACTGGTTGTTTAAAGCTCTCAGCTACAAAATGTGCTCAGTACGCCAAGTCGAAGCATGTGCTTGCAGGAAAGACGGCCACGGGGCTGGAGAGAAAGACCGGCTGCTCAGGCCACCACGGCAGCCAAATCAGCCATGGCGACCAGTGGGTGACCCTGCGCCCGGCCTGCGCAGCCCTGCCTGCCTCTCCAACTTCACCCCACGCCGTTCCCTTTGCTCACGACCCCCCGGCCACACGGAGAGGCTCTGGCTCCTTCAAAGAGGCTCATCCCATCCCCACCTCGGGCCCTCCGTCCCACTGCCGTCTCTGCCCAGAACCCTCACGGCCGGCCCCGGTGACGCTGCAGACCTCATCTCAAAGGACACCTCATCTTCAGAGTCATCTGTCCCCACCCCGAGAAGCTCTCCTCCGTCCACGTCGCAGTCTCCCGCCTGCCTTGCCCCCTTGCCCTGAGTGCTGACGGAAGGCACCGCGTTTGTTCCTGCGCCCGCCCTCCGGGCCGATTCTACAGGGCAGGGCGGGGCGCGTCCGTGCGGCCCCTGCTCTGTCCCACCACTCGGTACAGTGGACCCCTGCCAGCTGCTCAGTGAATGAGACACCCTTCCAGATTCCCCACACATTATAGGACAGGTAAAGCAAGACGAATAATTAAGAAGAAAACAAACAAAAAGAGATACAATATATATGCTTAAAAGCCAGAGGAGACAGAAAGTAAAGGGAAAGAGACGCTTTTTGTTTATGGAATTTATTTACAGTTTTTCTCCAGGCCCTAACCTTGTCAGCTATGGTATGCTATCAACCGATACCAGAAATATTGATGTGTTGAAATTATCATCACTATCTTTATAAGCACAAACACCAGAATCAGTATAACTCGGTCCTGTAAAATTATGTCAGGCTCCATGTCAGTCTGTCTTATAACCCCAAAGAGACATTCCTAGGATTAAGAAGTCTTCTAGCTACGTATCTCATACACCACGTGTACACAGCTTACATAGCTTATAAAGGTAAGACGATGTCTTATAATCCCAGACAAGCTGTGGTGATTCTTGTACCCCCAGGAGTGAGTGTAAGACTTTGCACAGTCGGTGTCTAGCAGGCCCTGCTTTGCTGTACGAGAGAAGGGGCACTGAACCTCTGCGCTCCTAGCAGCTGCAAAGGATCAGGAAGGTCGTGAAGGGACGAACGGGGATCCGGGGAGCCAGGAGAGGAGAGGTAGATTAGGGGCCGTCTCATTACTGACTTCTCTCCAACAGCCCCAACTCTAACAGTACCTGCTGGAGGCGGAGGCCAGGCACCTGGCCTGGCCCACCTGACTAGATCCCACCCTCATTACCAGTGACAGTTACATAACCACAGGTCTACTGTTCATGGCCTGACTACTTCTTAATCCTAAAAACGTCTTCCCGAAGCCTATGGAAACACTCTTCCTCTTACATTACTGAAAGACCCACAATCGCTTCCAGTGAGTTTTACTGTATTTTTATTTGGAGAAGAAAAGTGGCCCATGTGCTTTTCATTCCTGAGACCTCTAGTCTCCTGTAAGCATTTCCTCCTGGGGGAACAAGAGGGCATCAAGATAAGAAGGTAGATAAGAAATACAGGCCAAAAGTGGCTGCAGGAGAGATGACGGAGAAATCCCTCCCACTGATGAACTTACTGGCAAATGCTGCCACTTCACCAGCGGCCCAGCGCACTCTAACAACGCCCTATCCCACCTGATACACTGTCGAAACCCTAGTTGAAGCAACAGCCTCCAAGGCCAGTGAGCCAGTGTGGAACCCATTTCCCGAAACAGAGCAGAGGCTGGTCGGGCAGAAGCAAGAGGCTCACAACCTGACTCTCCCTGTCCAACCGCACTCACCTTTCTCTCCTTCTTGCCGAAGCTGAGGCCAGGGGTCCCCTTCTCAACAACTATGCACGAGATGCCTTTGGGGCCTGGTCCTCCCGTTCGGCACATGACCACATAGATGTCTGCTTCGCCTCCACCACTGATGAAAGCCTGCGGGGTTGGAGAGGGGAAAACACTGCAGTCCCCCGACGATGGGACAGTGAGAGAGATGGCGGCACAGAGAAACTAAGGAGGGTTACAAAGAGCCTGCACCGAGGCTGTAAAAAGGAGACACTAGTGAACGGAACGAAGTGGCCTGAGACCAGAAGGGAAAACAGTGACGGTGAACACGGGCAAGTCGGTGTGAGGTTCCCTCCCACACGTACCATCCCGGGGAATGTTCACTCGCAGACCCGGGGTCCAGGCTGTGGAGGCAGGAGGGGGACAGCCTCCGAGCGGCCCGGGGAGGACCGAGGACGGCATGCTTGTACCTTGGAGCCACTGAGCACGTAATGATCTCCTCGTCGCTTGGCGGAGGTCAAGAGGGAGGCGGCATCACTCCCACTGCCTGTGGCAGGGACGGGAGGGAAGCGGAGAGGTGGCAGAGAGCTTGGGAAGGTAAGGGAGCCCCGGCAAGGCTCCACCTGAGAAATCTTCCCTCATAAAAAACACCTCAGCGTTTGATACTTTAAAATCCACACGGCTGAGAAGCTCTCTATACTTGTGAAAACTGCATACGGCAATCAGACCCTTTTCCATCTCCCATCACACTAGCTTGCAGGGAGCCTCCTACAAGGAGGTTCTGGTCTGCAGCCTGGAAAGATTCTGCCCTAGAGAGCTCTTCGCCTTGTGACATCAGGTCACGGCCATCAGGTACCCTTGGTCAACAACGGCTACATGTGCCGGGGGCCGAGAAGGCACACCCCGTGATTTCCCATGAGTCACACCTCCCGCTGCACCTCATCGGCAGCACGGCAAACCCACCTGGTTCAGTGAGGCAGTAGGAAGCAAACTTCTCCATGGTACAGAGTGGAGGGCAAAACCTGTGCCTCTGTTCCTCACTTCCAAAGGTATCAATCATCCAGGCACACATGCTGACAGGTACACCAAGAAGAGACATTGACAGAGATAAAGACGGAAAAGAAAAGGAAATTTGAGGGGGAGGGGAATGGGGAAAGAGAACAAAGGCAGCAAAGTAGAGTGAAGCAGAACAGAGTGGGAAGGGAAAAGTCACAATTGAGAAGATTCATCTTTAAAGCAAAGGCCTGGATTAACACATATTCCTGGAACACGTACTACCCAGACGTACCCAGGGCCAAGATATTTCTCACCTGGATGCTGTTCATACTATTTCTAGTTAGGTTAACTGAGCTCCCTAAAAATCAAGGAGTCCTATGTCCTTTCCCAAATTAGTGGAGGCTTCATCTTTGGGTTGAGGAAAAGGGAACAGGCCCCAACCACTCCACTGGAGAAGCCTGTTTGGTACCAGGTCAATCTGGAATTTGGGAGAAGGCCAGCATTCTCTAAGCAACATACGAGATGACAGATTCAAGTCCAACAGGGAGCAGCAGAGCTCAGTGTGAACTTTTAACTGTCTAGTCCTTCAAGGACAGCCAACCTGAGAAGAGAAACCTTCTCCCTGCTGATATAAAATTTCCCAGTCAACCCGCACGAGCACGTCACTGTGCTTCCCCACCTTGGCCACTCACTTGTGGATGCTTATGTAGGCTGTGGTGCTGGTGCAGCCTGTGGCCAAGGCTTCAAAGATGACAGAGGTGTCGAGCCGTGACAGTCCAGACCCTCCTACGTCTGTTCGTACGTAAATCCCCCCGAAGCCCAGCTGGGCTGCCTTCCGCATCACGTCCACTGGGAACAGCTCCTGCGCACACAGAGGGCAGGGTCATCGGCAAGTGATTCACAGACGGCCTTTTCTTTAGAGGGCACAAGGAAGGGTCAAGACGCTTGCACTCGGGAGAGAGTAGGGGGTCTCTTAACTCAACATGCCTTTTGTCATCTATATAGTGGAACCAGTTAAAGTGCATTCTGTAAGGACTGGTTTCTGGCATGAAAGTTTCTTTTTATTATGAATAGAATTGCCTTGGTTTAAGAGTACCCAAATCTTTGTGCAATTAAAAAAAAATGATATCTACAGGATGCGGGAGATGCTTTCCAGGAAAGGAATCACACCACTCCTGGAACTTGCATTCGCTGTGAGAGTTTTAAGTGGAGAATAAATACTGAACAATCTGGGTCATAAGGAGGAGATAAGGGTCCCTGAGTGAGGCATCTGTGGGAACATCCAGCACAAGGAAAACCCGCACCTTCTGGTCCCACTCCGCCATGTTTGGCGCCATCTCCCGGGCAGCAAAGTCGAAGGCCACTTTCTGGAACTCTTTCTGCTCTTCGTTTAGTCCCGTAGAAGCTGTGGGCGAGGCGGCATTTACTCGGAGCCAGGACAGGGGTCAGGGTAGTGCACCGCAAGCAAGAAGCACCACGAAGCCCGGGCCGGCAGTGGGCCTACGAGAGCATTCCCACACGGCACACCACCTCCAGCACCCACCGTTAATCAGCGTCTTGATAGAGCATCACCTGCTTCCTTCCTTCTTTACTCCCAAATAGACTGGCTGACTTCATTTACCGTGTTACTTATTCTTTCAATACTCATCTTTATCTCTTCCTCCTCATGAATCCACATTAAAGGAATAATAAACACACACTGACCCTCAAATTTTGATGAACATTTTTTTCCTTCAGGATGTCCTGCGTTCTCGGTATTGGAATCTGTGCGTATTTGTCTACCAGCTACAACATATTCATTTTAAAAGATCAGTCAGGAAAGGAAGATACGGTACTTTGGCTTACCTTTCAAATTAAGGAAAAGATCCTGTAACAAAGCTGTGCATTTGACAGTCACTGATAACAATGATAATGAGTCTTCCAGTGTTGAAAACATGGCTAAGGCCTTCCTAAATCCGTCTTCACCGAATGGATTCAGAATTTTTAGACTATTTTCTTTCCTAACTGTTAATGCCGTGACTTTGGGTAACTCCTTCACTTCCAGGTCTAAGCTACTTAAAAGCTAAGGAAATGAACTGACTGAGCGATACCAACAGACAGGTAGTGGAGCTTCATCAGGACAAGTTTCTCTAGAACCTTAAGCATTTTGTAAAAGACTATACTATTCCAGTATTTCATCGGAGGTGATACTCTTTAGGAGAAAGATATCTGCATCAGCCTACGTGAAACAGTGACCACTCAATTCACAGTGTCATTACTTTACAACTTTTCTTTAAATAGCCAGTTCCCCGAATGACACGAACACTATTTATTTTCTATGTTGTTTTTCAAACACTGTGCGGAACGAGATAGGACTCAACTGGAAAGCAGAGCGACAGGCCACCTAGCTGGTCATGTGGGCCTGAAATATTTTTCCCGTTTTGCAAGGTGATAAGACTTTCAGCTAGAGGCAGGCCAGAAAAGCTAAAAGGGAAGAACCTAAGCAAAGCTCCTGTGAAAAGCCACAACCTTTTGGGGACCGTGTAGAGAATCTAGAAAAGGACGGACCATGAATCCTGGGAGCCACCATGCAGAAGGGTCAGCAACCTGCACAGGGTGACGGACTTACGCTGCTCACATTATCTTTCTTTTGTTTTCTCAGGACTGCCGTTTCGAAGGGACCGCCTGCCTCACATGTGTCTGCTGCAGCTGGAGGCGCAGCGGTGGCTGAGAAAACGTCAGGGGAAGAGGAAGTGCCGGGCTCTGCACTGCTTTCTAAGGGTTCAGCCTCTTGGTCCTGGGGTGACGGTAAGAGCGCCAGAGGCGTGCAGGCACCCGACCACGACTTCCTTCAGTGCCCGACTGTCCTGCGCGGCCCCCCCCACGGAGAACAAGGGCAGGCGGCAGCACGTGTCTCTGGGGTAGGCCTGGGCCTCAGGAGCGGCTGCTGCGTGAGGCAGGACAAAGCTGTCTGTCTGTAGCAGGACCCTCACCAACATGGGAAACTCAGAAGTGAAGAGCTGTGAGGATTAAAGACAAACGCGACCTTGCGAAGTCCAAAGCAGAAAACTACGCTGGGTGTTGCTCTCGGAAACGTGGTCAGGGATAAACAATTCATGGCTCCTTGCCTGGGAGTCGGGCCATTTTCCATTCACAAAAGAATACTGACTGAGTGTCTACCATGGAGCAGTGCTGGGGTGTCAAAGATGAAAACGGTCCAGTCACCCAAAGGATGACGTAAGTGGTGAGAAAGCAAACATCTGACTGTACACGGGCTACAAAACTTCCGTCCCAGCAAGAGCTCAATACGTGTCTACAGATGTTATTATTAGTATTTGACAGAATAAAACAAGTAGTTCAGGTTATAAAAGGTTTAAGAAGTAGATCTGAATTGCGTACAAAGTAAATAAGAGGGAATGGGTGTACACAAATCAGATATACAGGCGCACCTTGTTTCACTGCCCTTCATTTCTCTCTGCAGAATCTGTGTTTTTTACAAACTGAAGGTCTGTAGCAACCCTGTGTTGTCAAATGATGTTTAGCCTTTTTTAGCCATTAAGTATTTTTAAATTAAGGTATGGACATTGTTTTCTTAGACACAATGCTACTGCACACTTAATAGACTACAGTGCAGCGTAAACGTAACTTTTACAAGTACCGGGAAAACAACAAAGTCGTTATTGCAGTATCTGCTTCATTACAGTGGTATGGAACCAAACCTGCAGTATCTCTGAGGTGCACCTGTATAAATACAACATAATTACATATTTATTTAAGATAGATAATAATCAATTCTAGATAATGGAATGCTAACAAAAGGAGAACACTGCTTGGAGAAAAAAAGTGGAAAAGGCAAGTTAAAAAGTAAATTATACACAAGAAAGCATGGTTACTGAGTAAAAATACCTAAGTTCTCAGAAAACATGCACTGAAAAACAAAACAAGACGAAACCCAGGAACTTCCCTGGTGGTGCAGTGGTTAAGAATCCGCCTGTCAATGCAGGGGACACGAGTTCGAGCCTTGGTCCAGGAAGATCCCACATGCAGCGGAGCAACTAAGCCTGTGTGCTACAACTACTGAGCCTGGGCTCTAGAGCCCGCAAGCCACAACTACTGAGCCTGCAAGCCACAACTACTGAGACCGCTGTACCACAGCTACTGAAGCCCGCGTGCCTAGAGCCTGTGCTCCACAATGAGAAGTCACCGCAATGAGAAGCCTGCGCACAACGAAGAGTAGCCCCACTCGTTGCAACTAAAGAAAGCCCTCATGCAGCACCGAAGACCCAATGCAGCCAAAAATAAATGAATAAATAAATTTATCTTTAAAAAAAAGAATCTTTGAATGCATCCAAAGGCCAAACCTAGCCAGAGACTCAACAGTTCTGAGAATCCTGGTGCTCAAGGAATGCTTGGGAAGCTGCAGCAAATCACAATGAGGGAGCGCTGGACAAGGAACCAGGCGTTCAAGAGCTGGGTCTGCAACTATTAATTATACAATTTTCAGGAAGTCAGGCCTCCAGACTCCTCCCTCAGCCTCAGGTGCCCCGTTGTAAAACCAGGGGGCTGCACTAGACACTGAGCACGTTTCCTCATCTGTAAAATGATATATCAGATATAATGAAAATCATGACGCTCTTAAAAATTACTTTTCACATTAAAATATGCCATGAATCAATGAGAAACATTTGTTGATCACTTCCATTAACTTGATATTCTAATATGTAGAATGATACTCTAAAAGGACAGTTTCCTTTCATTTTACTAATTAAAAGAGGATTAAAAAGCACCTTCAGGGCTTCCCTGGTGGCGCAGTGGTTGAGAATCTGCCTGCCAATGCAGGGGACACGGGTTCGAGCCCTGGTCTGGGAAGATCCCACATGCCACGGAGCAACTGGGCCCGTGAGCCACAATTACTGAGCCTGCGCATCTGGAGCCTGTGCTCCGCAACAAGAGAGGCTGCGATAGTGAGAGGCCCGCGCACCGCGATGAAGAGTGGCCCCCGCTCGCCGCAACTAGAGACAGCCCTCGCACAGAAACGAAGACCCAACACAGCCATAAATAAATAAATAAATAAATAAATAAACTCTCAATAAAAAAAAAAAAAAAAAAAAAAGCACCTTCAACACTGGTTGAAGTTACACCACTAGCCACCGGAAATACTTATATTTAACCAATTTGTTGCCAATCAACAAAGGTGACCTTGCTTACGGAATTCTAAGTGCTAGGATAGGGTGGCACCCTGTGAAGGTGTTTTAGGACATTGAGAAGAAAACTGTCCTATACCTTGGCGTCCTTTACAGCTCTGGATGTCGAGCTAAGGCCCTCAGAAGCTACTCTGCCGTTTTCAAAAGTGTCATTTATTAAAAATTTTAAGAAAGAAAGACTTCAAAAGGAAAAAGTGGTTAGGCGCCCGACAACGTCACAAAGTGTCTGGTTACCCCCTAGGCGGCCTAGGTCCCCCCCACTCCGTTACTGACATCGAAATTATTTGCCTGGTGCCAGGAGACATTAAGATCTGTAAGCTCTGGTAGTTTCCCATTTGCAACAGGTTATTTTTCTGCAGAAATTTCAACAGTTGAAGTGTTTTGTAGTTATAGGTGTTGTTCTATAATTTATATATGGGAGCAAACCTTGTATCACCGGAGATTTTGTTCACCAATCACAACCAGTCCCGGGCTTTTCACATTCTTACTGCCTTTAAAACCGATGGTTGTGATTTAAAAAAACAAAGTCACGAGCTTCCGCGGCGGAGCCCGTCGTTATCCGACAGCAGATGGGTAACGACGTAGCTCCGAATTGTGAGAGGAAAGGTCGCAGGGGCGGCCTCACAAAACGTACCGCCAGGTTCATAACGCAAAGCACGGTATGGGCGGTCTGTACAAGGACGGACCAGCATCGGCCACCGGGACCGGGCTGAGCCAACGAGGGTCGCCCGCTCCCGGGGCCGCGCCACGTCTAAGCCGGGGAGACCACTAGGCCCGGGGCGCCCGGACGGGCCGACGCGGTGAATGAGGGCGGCCGGGCCGGCCAGGAGGGCGGCCGGGCAGGCCAGGTGGACGGACCCCTACCCCCGGGCGAGCCTTACGGTCGATGCAGGAGACCACGCCCCGCCGGCCGCTTTCGGCGGGGGCCTGGAGCCCGCCGCGCAAGCCGCGCAGCCGCGCCCCGACACGCCAGCACCGGCCCCACAGCATAGCCGCCGCCTGCTCCACTCTTTTCTGCTCGGGCAGAGGTCTAAGCGCCGGTGACCCCGGCCGGCCGGCCACAAGGGCCGCGCCGCACCGCACGCTGGGTGCTGTAGTGCGCGCCGTGGCCCCGCGTGCGGACTCGGGGCGCCTGCGCGAGGAGACGGGACTACAACTCCCAGAGGCCCCCGGGGCGCGCGCCAAGACTAGAAAGCGCCGCGGGGACGCTCTGCAGCGCCCTGCGGCGTGCGGGGAGGTGGGGTGGGGGTAGCGCTTCGAAGGCCTGCGGACCCGCGCGGGTAGCGGTGATTGAGAGAGAAGACCACCGGAGGCGCTCAGCGGCGGTCTGTGCTAGGCGGACATACGGGCGTGGGTAACGCGGGAGGATTCCGCGGGCGCCCTGGGCGACGGCGGAACCCTCGCTCCTCGGCGCGCGGGGACGCCATGCCGCGAGCCCGGAAGAGGCCGGCGGGGGCCGCGAGGCCAGGTGAGCCGCGCCCGGCTGCTCAGCGCCGCTCACCTTCCGCCCCTGCGCGTGGGGAAAGGCCCGAGTGGGTCGTTTTGAGGTCCGGTGTCCCGAGCCTCCCACCAGGCTCATGCCCAGGGCCCCTCTGCTGCTTGCTTGTCCGAGCGGTAGCTGTTTGGAAAGCACGAAAAGTAGCTGGGATACGGGCTGGCAGGCGCTGAGGCCGGTCACTTACAGTTCCCGCTCCCCGGGGAGCCAGACGAGGAAAGGAAAGGGTCACTGGGGCTGTGAGAGCAGGGAGGGGTTGGGGGGACGCCTTGAGAGGGAGGGGATTTGAGTCTAGCCGTAAAGAATGGGTAGGAACGCGGGATATCCGCGTTGTGTTCACAAGGATGAATGGCATTCTAAATGGAAGAGGAGCAGCAGCAAAGCAACGAACGGCAGAGAAAGTGCTTTTTCGAGACGGGGAAGGGTTCCGAGTTGCCCACAACACATTGTTACTTAACAGCACACACGGTGTTTACAGTGTGCTGATCAAGTCCAGGGGGACCCCCAGGACCCTCGGAAGGTTCCACGTGTTAGACGTCCATCATGATGGCATACGTAGGAGCTTGGACTTGGTTCAGAGGCTGCGTAGGATGGTCGTTAAGTGGATTCAGATAGACCAGCGTGGCAGGCCCTGATGTGTGATCTGGGACACATCTTACAGATGGACAGAACACCTCATAGATTGTGTAGACTGAGTTACAGTGAGGGTGGTAACACATAGGACGTAGGGTAAGAATTTAACAGCTGTTAGTTACTGGGCACCCACTCTGCTCCAGGCACATTTCCCTCACTCTGTAGGATAAAGTCCAGTCTTGACCATGTCTGCAAAGTCCAGAGTGGCTGTTTTATCCAGCTTCTCTTGGCACCTTCAAGGAGTAGAAAGGAGGCAGGCCACAGAGCATACTGAACAAGAAGGAAGAAGTCGAGGTGACATAATAGCTAATATTATTGAGCATTTATGGTAACGCCAGACACTGCCTCAGCCCATTGTTTGTATTATCTTATTTAATCATCAAAGCAAGTCCGTGGAGTAGGTGCCTGGTTTCCTCGTTGGAGAGAACAGCCCCAGCAAAGGCAGAGGAGAGGGTGAGGAAAAGAAAACATTCACTGACTACTTACTTAATAGATGCCACGGGAGGTATCCTTATCCCACTGAATGGGTAACCCAGAAGATGTCCTGTAAGGTAGGCATTCTGGTCCCATTTTTATAGATGAGGAAGAAGTTCAACAATGAAGCTGCCACTGTTAGTAACTGACAGCTCCAGAATTTGAGTCCAGCTCTGACTCCAAAGCATGTGCTTTTCCTGCAACAGAACTTTCTCTCTCAGCAAGCAAGAAAGTTCTCTTCTTTTTTCTTCTCCTATTGCAGACAAGAAGGGGCCAGAAGGAAAACGTACCAAAACTGAGAACCCAGGGGAGGCATCAGCTAAGGTGGAGAACTCCAGCCTCCAGGAGACTTCAGCCTCTAAAGACTGTGGGAAGAATCTAAGCAGCTACTGGCTGATGAAGTCAGAGCCAGAAAGCCGACTGGAGAAAGGTGTAGATGTGAAGGTGAGGTCCCGCACCTGTCTCCAAAGTGCATGGGGGACACCACAGGGTCCCATCACCCACTTCTTACCTTCGAAGGGTAGGAAAAAGGTGATAAAGAATAGAATCAACAGGATTTATTGCCATCCACTATCTGTTTTGTGAATCTTCTACTTAGGGCAGGGGTTGGCAAACATTTTCTCTAAAGGGCCAGGTGGTGCTGTTGCAACTCTGCTGGCATCACAAGAAAGTGGCCATAGACAAATAGTGTGGCTGAGTTCCAATAAAAGTATCTGCAAAATCAGGCATGGGCTAGATTTGGCCTGAAGGCTATAGTTTTCCAACCCCCGAACTAGGCAACATTCAGTCTTAGGTTGCCTTTCTCTCGCCACCTGCCATGCTCCTAGGTATCTCCCTGCCAACAGTTGGTACACAGGAGGCGAATGTAAATCAAATTTCGTAGTAGCCTGGAGAAAATAAAATTAGAGATACTATAGAAGGGATATATAATATTTTAATAAATGAAATACAGATAATCAGCAATTACCAGATTATCCACTCAGCTAATCCTCTTAATTAGCAAGGCTAACAAGGTAACACAAAGCTAACTTCTACTTGCGCAGTATGAGTGGCTCTGTGAAGAGCTTCCCAGTAAGCTCATATGCCACGCCAGCTGGCAACACCCTATAGGGGAAGGAACTTGTCTGCTTCCATATATTCTTACCAATTGGCCCAGGATTGTTTACTGAATGACCTTATTTCTTGCTTAGTTCAGCATTGAGGATCTCAAAGCACAGCCCAAGCAGACAGCATGCTGGGATGGTGTTCGCAACTACCAGGTAAGCGGGTTAGACAGGACCTCGAGACCCAGGGCGGGGGATAAAAGCCTGCTTCCTTCTGACTTATTCAGTAGCAAAATCTCTTGGCCAAGGTTGTTTTTTCCCAGAACCCAAACCTGAAAATATATACAAATGCCTTGATTGCTTTGACTGCATGCAGTTTTCAAATGGCCTGTGTTCCAGCCAGTGTCCTGATACAACTCTGGGTAAAAGGCAAGAATTGAATTGAACTGGTGGGGGGTGGGGTGGTGGGGGGGGAAGCTGCAAGAAACAAAATCTCATCTAATAAAAGCAGACTTGATTTCCGGGGGCTAGTGTTTTCTGGCCGGTGGGAGGATAGTTCTTGTTTCTTCTCTGCTGGAACAGGCCCGGAACTTTCTGAGAGCCATGAAGCTGGAGGAAGAAGCCTTCTTCTACCACAGCAACTGCAGAGAGCCAGGCATTGTGGGGCTTATGAAGGTCGGTTGTACAGGCTTAGGTCTGAGTCCATCTCCTTTCATTGCAGGTTAGGGAAACAGCTTAGGTAGGTAACCCTCCTCCCTATCCCTGCTGTCTCAGGAACATGTGACAGGACTGCAACAAGGCAGGCCTTCATTTCCAGCCCCGCTGGCACACACCTCTCTCCATTTCTGCACCTTGGTCTTTCACTCAAAAACAGGCCTGATGGTAGCTCTTCCAGGCCAGGAGTTACCAGGATAGAATTAACTGCAGGTGGAGAAACAGTGGCACCAGTAATAACCTTTAATGTTTGGTTTAGGACATACTTTTAAGATTTTTGTCAAAATAGGGTTGATTTCCTCTGCTTGCCTTAGACTGTGTATTACTTCCAGATACCTGAGCCCTCAGTGGCTCACCAGTGAGACAGATGGGGTAAGAATACGTAGAGTAGGAAATGACAGTTGGACTTGGACTAAAGCCTGGCCATGGAGCTGACTGGACAGACAAATGATTGGAGACTCGGCTTTAATTTCAGATTGTGAAGGAGGCATACCCAGACCACACACAGTTTGAGAAAAACAATCCCCATTATGATCCATCCAGCAAAGAAGACAACCCCAAATGGTCCATGGTAAAGATACTACTATTCTTCCTATTTCACAAAAGAGAAAGGATGGACAGAGAGGGAGGAAGAAGGTCTGGGGTATCTTTAGATTGGGGCACAGAGCCCCGCTGTCAGTCCGGTGAGGTTACCCTGCTTTTGGAGAGAAGGACAAACACTGGCAGCCAGGCCCTAGGACCCCCTGCAAGCAGCTAAAACACAGCAGGCAGAGTCCAGTGGACATGGCTTTCTGTCCCACACACTGTTGCCATGCAGGTGGACGTGCAGTTTGTTCGGATGATGAAGCGTTTCATCCCACTGGCTGAGCTCAAGACCCACCACCAAGCGCACAGAGCCACTGGCGGGCCCTTACAAAACATGGCTCTCTTCACCCGCCAGAGACTCTCGGTCCAGCCCCTGAGCCGAGGTAAGAACGGCCCTTGCCTTTTGATCACACGCCAGAGGGACGGTGAATCCACACGTACTATAGCTGGTGAGCCCCGAGCACGGCGGTCAAGGTCTGAGTCTGTCTCCCCACCTGTAACTCCCACGAGGGAGGAGCCCCCCCGAGCTGCCCAGGGCAGCCGTGCTCGGCACCTGTCGAAACGCCCCTGAGGGTTCCGAGTGAACGACTACCGGCCTTGCGACTTGAGAAATGCCTGCCATGACTGCCCTGTTCAGGAGGAGACACAGACCTAATTCTTCCTCTTCTTCTTGCCCTTTTCGGCAGAGGAGTTTGATTTTATTTTGAGCCTGGAGGAGAAGGAACCGAGTTAACGGAGACACGGCTGCTGAAGTGGGCAAGATGTTGCCCCAAAGTCAAGCTTCCACAAGACAAAAGGCGGCGTGGGGAACATGCTGGTTGTGTTCACCCGGGGTTGTGTGTAGACGTCGGGTTTGGGTCCTTTTTAATAAAACATGAATGTCTGAGTTGGAGGCATTTCTTTTAAATCAGCATCGGGGGTAGAATACTCCACTGCACGTTTTTACATCCTCTCGGCCAGATGCAGGGCCCAGTCTGGTGACACCCACTAACATGGATTGTCTCTACACCAGCCTTCCTTGCCCACCGCTGAAGTATCTGGTCCCAGAGTGGGTAAAACCAGCAGTTTCAGGACAGGTTGCCAGACTGGAGTAAAACCAGAATTCCTTCCTCAGCCACGTGCTTGTCTAAAACAGGCATTAATAAAGTGGGTGTCATTGTTCACCAGGGGCCACAGACACCAGGAGGGCTGGTGTCGTGGGTCAGGGCGGGGCGTCTCCCCTTGTGTGCGGCGGGGCAGTAAGAAGAGACCACAGAGTCTGGTGGACCGTGGGCACGATGCCTCGGAGCCCAGGGGCTTGCTTTAATCAGGGGGACGGCTGAAACAGACTGCTTTGTTTAAAACAGCCATTGAAAAGACACACGTTGAGAAACTTGTAAACACCGCAGCTGCTCAGCCCCAGGCCACACTGCTTGGCTCAGTCCCTATGCTCTGCCAGGGTCCCAGGGATGGGCCTCCCCTTCCCCGATGCACAAAGAGGCAGAGAATGGGGCAGGGGAAAGAACAGAAGCTCCCGAGAGGACAGAAGCAAATTCTACCTCTAGTTCTCTCAGGAGACAGGCTTCAGGGGTCGGGAAGGTTGGGAAGTGAATCTGTGGTCGGCTGGAAGGCAGAGGGATCGGCGGGTACCTAGTAGTTAAGGGGCCAGCTGTCGTGGGAGGCGCCAGAGCCCCAGCTCACGCTCCGGAGAAGGCGAGGGACACAGGAGCTGCCTCTCCCACACTTAGGCCCCCAGCCCTGATAATCCAGGGGCAGCTGCACAGGTGGTCCTGTCCCCACGGGGACTGTCCTTCACATCTGAACCCGGGGTCCAGCCTGGGGGAACCAGCTTCCCTTGCTCGGTTCTGCTGCCCCCAGCCCACCTCGAGCGTCACCCCGAACGCCCTTCCCTCCCATCTCAGCTCTGATCCGTGAGCCCTGCCCAGTCCGAGGCCTACCGCTGCACCAATTTCTGAGGAAAAGACGGGTCCCCGTTTTCCACACTAACTGAAAGATGACCCAAGAACCAACCCCTCTGCTTCCCAAACGACAGAGAACTCAGACCACCAACTATTGTACCTGCTGGCCATGGGGGTCTGCTTGGTCTTTCCAGAAGGGAAGAGAGGCCAACAGGAGACAGGAAGGACCTCCACAGCCTTAACAGGACAGGCGCGGTGCAGTGCGACAGCGGGAGACCCTCTCTAGCATGACCAGAGCATCCACACACACACACCACCAATGGTCCTAAGCTCTGGGCAGCCGGCTGGTGGGGAGGACGGCGGCTCAGGAGGCCCTCCCCTTCCCCCCAGCTCGCAGGGTGAGCACAAAGCTTCTACGTGTCTGAGACCAAGCCCCGGTTCCCAGGAGTGAGATGGGCAGCAGGGAGCCAAGAGGATCCACTCCTGGGGAGGCGGGGAGAACGGGCCCTTCCCGGACCTCTTCTCGGGGGAAAGATGTCCTCGTTCAGGGGCCGGGGCCAAGGACCTCCGGCCCTCAGGGCTGCCCGCACCACGCACAGCCGCCGAGGTCCACCTGCTTGCCATCCACCGGTGACACAGATGTGTCTGTGCCCAGGGACATCAGCCAAAGGCCCTACCACAAGCTCCCGTTCCATCCAGGACGTGACTGACCACAGTCCCTGGGAGGTGCCCGGTCCCAGCGGTGAGAGAAGGGCCAGAAGGAGGGTGGCCTGTGGAGGCTCCAAAGCACCACATCCGAAGCTCCCAAGGAGGCGGCTTCCTGGGCTTGAACCCTCACCGCCAGTTACAGCGGGGCGGGCGCCACACCCCCTGCCACTCGCTAAGGGACGGGGGAGGGGAGTGTGAGACAGGACCACCCGTGGGACGCCCCCCCCTCCCCAGCTCCTGTCCCGGGAGGCTCGGAGCCCGGGCCGCGCTGTGCTCCTGCGGCCCAGGCAGCCCCGCAGACGGCTCTCCCCGGGACGCCCCCTCTCCCTATGCTCCCATCAGCCACAGCGTCCCAGAGACACTCCCTCCCAACCCCAACCCCTTAGGTTCTTCAGGAAAAAGAATTTACATCAAGAACATGATTTGTTTTCAGGTTGCGAGTAGCGGGTCAGCTGAGCATCTTGCTGCCCCGGCCGCTGGTGCCCGGGGGCCTGGAGCCGGGGTGCGAGCCCAGCAGCTTCCTGGCCCCAGGCCTACTGTCTGCTGCTGCCGTCGGACAGCTGGCCGGGGGTGCGCGCCTCCCCCAGGGGGGCCGTGCCCTCGAAGCGCTGCGAGGCGATGGCTGCCTGGTGGGACATGCTCTTGCGGACGATGTCGCCCTTCCGCCACAGCACCACCTCCTGCAGGACGGGCGGGGGGGGGGGGGCAGGCGACACGTGGGAGGGAGGCCTGGGGAGGGTCCCCGAGGCTCTGCCTTCTCCCGGGAGCCTCAGGCAAAAGCCTCCGCTCATACGTCACCAATGACAGCGCCGTCCACACCTCTGGGCCCCGGGTGCCCGCTGACGGTGCGGCCGGGAGGGGCTGGGCCCGAGAAAGCAGACTCTGGGCGTCAACGGGGAACCCCCCCCCGTCCTTGCTGTGGGGCTCGGGGTAAACTGAGTGGCGCAGAGACTAAGCGGCTCGCCCCCCATCCCCGTCCCGTCTGCTTGACCTTGGCGGGAACGATGCCCTCGGATTCTGTCTGGGCGGCCGGGGCCCTGGGGGCGGCCGGCTCACCTGCTGCTTGAAGTAGCGCCGCTCCTCCTCGTCAATCAGCACCAGGTTGAGGTAGTAGCGCACAGAGAACTTCTTGTTGATGTCCCGCATGGTGGGCGTGAGCTCGTAGCCCGCCAGGAAGAGGCGGATGGGGATGGACTCTCCTGCAAGGGCCGGGCGGGAGTCAGGGCGGGGGCAGGGGGCCCCACCTTACACCGCGGTGGAGGGGCCGCCTGCGGCGGGGGGGCGTTGGACACCCAAGCCAACGCTTCTGCCTTCGGGGAGGCGCCTGCCGCTGCCCGGTGAGTGTGAACAGCACAAGAATGCTAGGTAAGCATCTTCTGACTCATTTAATGTGTATAGTTGTTGGGTTTAAGAGCCACTGTCAAACCCCAGCTAACCCACCATGTCACCCAGCAATTCTGATGCCACCATCAGGTCCCTCCATCCCAATTAGCATAGCCCCCACCCCGTACCCCTCCCCTCTAAGACGAGTTGGCAGGGTGTGGTGGTCTGGAAAACAGAAAAGCTTCTCTCTGGACCCAGTTCTCTCCACTGACCCGAGGTATGACTCTGAGGAAGTCTGCTGCTTTCCGTGGACTTTCATTTTCTCATAGGGAAAATTACGATATCAGGCAACATAATATTTTAGATCCCTTCCAGCTCTAACACTGTGCCTCTCCTAAGATAAGTGGAACAAAATCAGGGCAGAATTCTGCTGAGAAAGTCCAAACCTACAGTGCGGCCTAAAGCCAAACACGAACCCTGTTTCACTTCGCACTGTTCTGTGCTTCTCTCGGTGTCCTGTCAGTGCCACAGGGAGGGTGAGCTCAGCCCAGCTGCTCGGCCTGGGAAACACGGAACCAGCAGGCAGGATGGCTCAGCCCTGCCCCGAGGACCCCGCTCGTGACACCCGAGGGCCTGAGAAAGCTATGACACCCCTCCTTCCACGGGGAGCAGACTGGGAAAAAACTGAATGAAACCTCAGCAGCACCAAGCACTGCTACGTGAAAACACTTCATCATCAGCTGCTGCAGAGCCAACGAAGAACGTACATGACTGCTCCTCCCAAAAATCACACAACTTCCCACCCAGCTCTCAGCTCCACTCGTCCCGGAGGTCACGCCGGCACCGTGTGCAGCACTGGGAAGTGTCGGTCAGGGTGTCTGTACTTGGCGAATGAATTCAGAGCACGACTCGTTTTACCTGAGCTGGAACTAAGTAACAGAAATGAGGATTCTGCTTTCATCTCTTGCCCCCCAGCAGCAAAGAAATTCAGAATGTCAATAGGAAAGTGTAAACAGAGCATTCAAACTGTATCTGCTAAACTGGTGCTTTTCAAACGTCTTTTGTTTTTTTAACAGACATAACTCTTGAGATTTAAACTCCAGTACAAGCTCAGTCTATAAACGAGGTCCACATGGACGTCTTCTGGGTGAAGGTGAGCGGGGCCTGAGCTCCACATCCCCGACCTCCTTTTCCTCCTTCTCGGGACCCATAATGCACAGTTAGAGATTAAGAAATTACAGGCTCCCAGGCCACCTAACTTTGACAGGATGATCCCTGAAGCCCCTCCAACACTGGGGCCGGGCCGAGGCCATGGGGCCGGAGCTCACCTCTCACGGGCGCGCCGTCCATGATCTCGTACTTGGCAATGGTGTCGTTCTCGTGGTACACGTTGGGGCCCGTGCCTGTCGTTTCCCGCTTGATGATGTCTATCTCCATGTGCTTGATCTTGATCCTCACCAGCAGGAAGTAGATCTTCCCCACAATGACATCTTTCAAGTGGTACCTGCGGAGAGGAAGGCGAGAGGTGCGGCCCCCGCACGTGACAGGCCTCCTGGTTCCAGGAGAGGGCACTGCCCCGCAGGGCGAGTCCCAACGACCTTCTACACTTGAACCTGCGTCACTTCCTCTGCTGTCCCGCCTGCACCTCAGAGCGCGGTTCCGTCACCCTCTGCTCAGCGCTTTAACGAGTGCATGTGTTTTAGAGGCTCTGGTGTGAGAGGCTGACCCGCAAGTGCAGAGACCGGGTCCCGCTCTTCCTCCCGCTTCCAGGAACTGGGCCTTCCCCCCGGGGCCAGCCGGCAGCAGGGCTGCTCTGTACCAGGTGTGGCCACAGAAAGCAAACCTTCAACCTGAAGCTCAGGACGGGGGACCTGAGCATTCGAGCTCCCGGATCACAGGGCAGGAGCCCTAGGGAGTGCAAAGAAGACAGATGACGTGGTGGGATCCGAGGAGGGGCAGACACGGGTGTGGACCCAGGTTCCCAACCTGCAGGCCTGGGGTCTCCCCACCACTCCACGCCACCTTTCTGCCTCCAGCCTGCCTGGGGAGATGGCGGACGCACAAGGACCGAGGAGAGCAGAACTCTGCTGCTTGCAGCGCGTTAGAAGGAACACTCAGAGCACAGATTCTCTGGGCATTCAAACGTTTAAAGGGCGAACGCTCCTTTGTTCTAAATGAAATCTTACACACAAGAAACACAAAGGAGCCACGCGTGGCGCCCGGGCCCCGCTCCTCCTTCACGGCACCTTTCCACTGACCTGACCAAACCCCTCATTTTTCAGATGAGAAACCCCAGCTACAGAAGTCTTAGTACCTGCTAACCTGAGCCCAAGTCCTTAGTGGCAGGATGGGACGCTGTCCTAAGCTCCGGGCTCTTCCTGTCTGGTCGGACGGCCTGGCACTCACAGGGCAGCCTGCTCTGCAGGGGCAGGACCCGGTCCAGCCCGCCCGTCTGTGACACGCCTGTCTCACGCTCACCTTGGTCTTGACTGCACTGCTGGCTGCGGCGCTTGAGCGCCTTCGAGGTGGCACCCCCTTCACTAGGAGGCTGGGGCGCTGGCGGGCAGGCACTTTGGGGGGCTCTGTCCCAGGAGGGCCCGAGAGCCCCAAGACCATGAGGAGGAAGGGCAGGGGCCTGCTCCAGACTCTCCCTGCCTGTCGTGTAGGGGCCCATTGGGGCCACGCTCAGCACCAGGCCAGGCGGCGGCGGGAAACGGCCTTCCCTCCCCGTCCTGGGAAGCACGTGTGTTCCTAGCCCTTCGCAGGAGAGCCGCCGCTCAGGCCTCCACCCCCCGAGCCTCTGGAGGCCAGCGGGTCTGAGGTGAGGCCTCCCCACGGGGAGAACCCTCATTAGAGACTCGCGGGGGGAAGGGTTAGTTCTCTGTGAAGAGAATACACGTTTACTTTTGCATATTTGATTTTTGAACATTTTCAGGAATGTATCATTTTAAAAAGAAAGCTGCTTGCAGCACATTTTTGAACTGTCAATAAGTTTTATGATTTACAAGCACTTACATATTTAGATGTTGTAATAGCAGAGACAGTTTAAAACATATATGGCCAGTTAAAATAAAATTATTTAAAGACCTTTATAAAAAGGCATCAAATATTCTTTGTTACAATTCATTTTAATTTAAGGAAGAAGCAGTCAACTTGGCTTTCCTCACTTTGGTTTCTAAAGACACACTGTTTACAGGATACAAATGATAATAGAATGGTATTCTGAGGTTAATCTCATCAGTAGAAGGAAACAGATGTACCTAGAATCCAAAACAAATACTTTAAAGTTAGTTTCGCTTGACTTTGAAAGACCTCATAGGATGTTTAACTGAAGTTTGCCCTCTTAAGTTAGTACAGTTCAGCTGCAATGAGATGCAGCTCTTTCCTGACCCGCGACCTCGGCCGGCCTGCGCGCACACCCACCGCGTTATTTCTGTGGCCGCCCCCGCAGGTCACCACCAGCCAGCCGGGCCCGACACTCACTTGGATTTGTTGTACTCAAACTCGATGTGCAGACAGTCCTCGATCCCAACCTCCATCTTGATGGAGGAGTTCAGCTCCGGGTACGTGCTCAGCGTGTGGACCACGATGTCCATCTCCTTGACGACGTCGTTGAGGCGGCGGCTGATGGTGGCGCGAAGGAAATACCTGAGGGACGCAGGCGTGCGGTGAAGGGCCGCTCCCAGCCTCCGGGGCCCACCCCGCAGAGGACCCCTAGTAGAGGTCACCCCCGGGGGCTCCGACTGCCCTGAGCGTTCACCGCCGGGCACCACCTTCCCAGGAAAAGGCGCTCAGACACAAAATCCTGCAATTACAATTCCAGGGCGATCAAAGGCCTTGCCCCAACCCTCCTCTGAGCCTGAGCTCCGAGGTAAGAGGTGACGCCTCTCTCTGCACCTCAAGAGCAGCCTTGCTGCCACCTGCCAGGCACTGTGCACAGCTTCTGTTTCTTCAGCTAACTCCTGGCTCTGTGGGCACAGGGATCGTATACTCTTATGTTTGCACGCTATTTAACAATACTCGACCAATGAGCATTTTTCAAGTCCCTCACAGTTAAACAACAGGAATAAGATAATGGAGAATCAGGTCAGTGATGCATTGCGCACGTTTACTGCTGGGCCTAGGACGGATAAGGTGGAGTCTCGCGGGGACTCATCGTCCCCTGGGGGAGACGGGCAAATCAACAGAACAATTAGAACACATGCAAAGTGTCCATTCAGAGGCAGGAATCAAGTGCTGTGGGGAGAGAGGGGCGCCTTCAGGAGGAGCAGGCCTTAGAACTAAAGCAACAGAGGTGGGAGAGCCCCAGGTCTGAACTAGGATGGTCTCCGGCTGAGCCTAGGGTCCTGGGACACATTAGAAAGAGGGAGAAACACAGCGCTGAAGGGCAGTGAGCCACGCCTGACCACCAGCCAGCCCTTCAGTGTGGCGCCCCCCGCACCCCTCGTCCCCTTGACTTAACTCTGTGCGGCCCTCTAACAAAGCTGGGATGGGAGGCCTTGGTGGAGACCTTGGTGGCCCTCCTCTGCGGCCTCACCACCCCCCGGCCGCCCTCCCCTTCCGCCTGCTCCCTCCACGCAGCCCCAGACGTGGCTCCAGCCGGCCCTAAGGCTCAGGCCCTCAAGCCCCCACGCCCTGTGGAGAGGGCCCTGGCAGCGGTGTAGAAGGGAAGGCTCCACGAAGCTTCCAGCGGCTCGAGCGCCTCTCCTGTGCCAGCAGTCTGGAGGCGCAGGGGACTCACTCCGGGGCGCGTCTGCCACATAACTGCTCTGGAGAGGGACACGGGGATCTATATTTTTCAAAGCCCCCTCCACCCCCCCATGATTCTAACACAGGACTCTTGGTAGAGAACTACTGTCTGGCATCTTGATGCTTCAACTTCCCAACTTTCTCAACACATCCAATCTCTCTCCAGCTAAAGCTTCTTCCTGAGTTTATAAAAAGTCCCAAAGCCATCAATCCCCAGGACACTTCCCAGGCCCACACTCTACCTTTCCTCAGAGACAGCTGTCCAGGGGTCCTGTTCTAACCCTGCAGCTTCGTCCCCAGCCCCTATGCCTCGCCCCGGCTTCCGTCTCTACCACCCAACAGGAGCTGCCCTCCCAAAGGCAGCACAGGCCTCCCAGCTGCCAAGTCCAGGGGCTTTTTTTTTTGGCATCAGCTCTGCATTAGAGCGTAAAACACTCCCTCCTCCTTCACGCATCACCCCGCTCCTCCTCCGTCCCCAAGAGGCCCAGTAGGGTCCCCAAGAGTCCCAGTAGGTCCCGGGCTCTCCTCTCCCAGAGCTCCCCTCCTGGAACAACCTATCAGTTACCAGCTCCGAGCGGGTGATTTCTGACAGTGCATTTCTCTATACTGAGCGACAGGCTTGCATTTCCAATTGTCTGTTCTGCCAGTGCTTCAGACTCCTCCCTGGAACTGGATGAATCGTCTCATCTACAGGTCATCTCCTCCTCCTGATGGCCCTATGTCTGCATCTCCACTCAATGGTCAGTTCTGCTGGCGTCTATTAAATTCCTTGTTTTCTGCCTGTTCCCATGGTGTCCACTAAAGGAAAACTCAGGACCAACACTCCACCCACCCATCAAATACGACACAGTGACTTCAATCTTCTAACAGAACCACTGCCCTGCCTAAAAACAAAGGAAAAGGAGTCCAAAATAATCTTTTCATGTTTCCCCTCTGCCTGTAATAAGACACAAGCCCTTAATCCGGAATGTACCTCTTCCATTAACTAATGTTCCCGATTTTACCTCCTTTCTCAGCGTGAATCCAAAAGTCTTTGTGTAATTTAGACAGTAACACTTTTCTTCCATTGTGATACAATACAAAATACAGGGTGCAGAGCACGCACCCCAGAACATGCCACTGTGGCACGAGGATTCTATTGAGCTGAAAGCAACAGAGAAGCAGTGCACACAAGACAGACTCCGGGGCCCTCTCCACCAGGAGAGGCTGCGCGGCCTGGGAGCTGCTGGGGGTGCCGCCCGCAGAGCGTTCCTCGCCAAAGCAAGCCTCTCCCCGTGCTTCCCACAACTCGAGCCCCTGCAAGTGCAGGGCCCCTTCTCTGCCTCCTCACTTCTCTGTTAAGATGCTGCATAAGCCCAAGTTCAACTGCCCCTCAGTCACCGGGCAGAGCTCAGGTGGGAGCAATGCACACGGGAATACACCTGCTTGCTTGCCTCTGGCCAATCCGTCTTCCGTCCATCCGATTTGCAGAGCCCCCGCCAATGAACCTAACGTGGTGGAGGGAAAAGTTTTTTCCTCTCCTCCAATATATGTAACACAATGTACTGCTTTAACCATTTTTACGTGCACAGTTCAGTGGCATTAAGTGCACTCACGGTGCTGGGCAACGGTCACCACTGTCCATCTCCACGTGTTCACCTTCCCCAACTGAAACTCTGCCCCATCAACCACTAACTCCCCAGCCCCCTTCCCCAGCCCCTGGCAACCACCATTCTACTTTCTACCTCTATGATTTTGACTATCTAACTGCTTAAAAACGTGGAATCAGTATTTGTCTCTTTGTATCTGGCTTATGTCACTGGGAACAACGTTCTCAAGGCTCATCCATGCCGTAGCAGGTGTCGGATCTCCCCCCTTTTCAAGGCTGAATACTATTCCACTGTGTGGATACACATGTTGTTCATCCACTCATCTACTCATAGACACTTGGATTGTATCCACTTTTTGGCTATTGTGAATAATGCTGCTACAAATGTGAGTATACATAAATCTGTTTGAGTCCTTGCTTTCACTTCTTTGGGATTTATACACAGAAGTGGAATTGATGAATCATATGGTAATTCTGTTTTGAAGAACCGCCATGCTGTTTTCAACACCTTTCTTTCTGACATAAGAACATTTATGAGAAGTCCACTGCAAAACATCCAATTAAATAGCAATAAGCCCCCAGCCCAGCTTAAGTGATGACTAGATACTCCTCGCCGCTGCTGCCTTCTGAGCGCAGTCACGCAACGCTGCTGAAGCGGGGCAGCACCAGTGCTAGACCTCTCTGCACAGGCTGGAAAGGAGAGCCTGCAGCCCCTCTTCTGACGGGAGAGGGGAGAGCTTGCAGTAGCCCACACCATGCCACATGCAGGCCTCAGGTGACACCCAAGACCTGGAGCCAGGCAGCCAGAGTGACATCACATACCCCGGAGGCCCTGGAATCAGTCCCCACCCGCACAGCTTCCAAGACTGGAACAAGGAAAACAATCCCATATACTTAAAAGGTGTGTATTAATGTTTTAAAACTTGTCCTACTGTGTTACGTTTTACTCCCTCATTGTCCCAAAATATGGAGAGGACGGGTCTAGGATTAGAATCCAAATCTATGACCCGCTTCTCAAGTGACAGAGCTCAGGACCCCGCCGCAGCCTCATGCAGAGCTGGATGAGGATCAGTGGCCTGAGGCCCAGCCAGGGGTGTGTGAAAGCCGAGCGTCCAACTTTCGGGAACTTTCAGAATCAGCTGTTAATCACAACATTTAAAATTAAATGATAGACACTTGCAATCAAATGAATTATATTAAGAACAAAGGTAATATCCTAGCTATTCTGGGGTGTCACGGTCCTCTCTGCTCCTGGGGCAGGGGGGGTGACATCTGGTGTCTGTGCAGCAGCGTGCTGTCGAGGGGCAGGTGCATACCTCTCAACTCTGCACCCAGGGGCGCTGGGTCAGTGGCTCGAAAGGGGCCACGGTGGGGATACTGACATTCCAGAAACGGACAGACAAGCCAGGAGCACTCCTCCTGGAGGGAGGCCCACTGCACACCCCCCCCCCCGCAGCACACCTTCCCTACGGCCACACAGAGCCTCAGAAACGGGACGGCGTCAGGGCCCGTCCACACGGGGCACCCTGGGGGCGCCACTTACCGCAGCTTCACGTTCTGCCCAGTGTAGGACTCATAGGGCTTCTCCACGTGCGTGAACTCAAAGTCGAACGCCTGCGACTGGGTGACCTCTCCGGGCCGGGCCAGGTCCTTCACCAGGGACACGAACTCGTGGTGGTTCCCGCGGTCGTAGTAGAGTTCTGCAGGGAGAGCGTCGGCCACCTCTACCAGACCCTGAGCTACGCGGCCCGGCGAGGGGGCTCCCAGCTGCAGGAGCCTCCCGCCAACACACAGAGCCCCCAGTCTGGCTTATGGCTCCCTCGCTTCCTGCCCTGCCCCTGTGCTGCAGCCCAGAACCCGACACGCTCCTGCTCCAGGGCACCGGGCAGCACCCGTGGGGGACACACCGGGGGGCCGCGATCAAAACGCCACAGCTCCTTAAACATACTTGAAACTACTGCTAACTTTGGAAAGCATATTCGCAGTAAGTTCTTCAGTCACATCCTCCTCGTAACCACCTTGTGAGACAGCTAGGACGGCCCTATCACCCATTTAACCGCCAAGGAAGCTGAGGCACAGCGGGGTCGGTGACTGGCCTAGGGTCCCAGGTCTCCCGCTGGACTGCGTCTACTTCTGGACCTGGCGAAATGGGGGCAGCGACATAACGCACTGCAGGTGTTGTGAGCACGGGACGAGGTGAAGCAGGTAGAGGACCTGGAGAGGCACTTCAGAGACGGCAGATGCTCCAGAAGTATCAGCTGCCTCTACCCTTCAGAGAGGAGCTCACGGGGCCGACGGGACAGAGGGGCTGTAATGACGCCCCACGTCTAAGCTCAGGGTCCCCAGACTTCTGTGAACATCAGAATCACCGGGGGCTGTGTTAACACACAGACGGCTGGGCCCCACCCCTAGTGTTTTTGATTCCGGGGGTCTGGGGTGGGGCCTGAGAATGGACATTGTTAACAGACCCCGAGAGATGCTTCCTGCTGGTCCAGGGACCACAGTCTGAGGAGCACTGCTCTTCACCCATCCTCCTCTGGAAACAGTTCTGCTGTTTATTATGAGTCAGGCCACCTATTTGTCCTAGATTATATATGCCTGTTTGTCCTCTGCTATGTGTTAACTTTTGCTCCAGGCATGGTCGTTAGAGATAAGGCCTACGTCCCCAGCTTCCTGGCACCCCCAGTCCCCGGCTGTGCAGCAGGGACACTTAATACCGATTGCGACTCCGCGTGGCCACGTTACAGTCAAGGGACCACCCGTGGGCACCCTGCAGCAGGACAGGCAGCAGGCAGTGTACTCTCGTCGCTTCTGCCGTCGGCTGCCTGGGGAGAGACAGGGCCACAGGGAGGCGTGCCTGGGACAGCCGCCCGCCCGGCCTGGCCCGCCTCTCTGCAGCGCAGCGCGCCAGCTCTCTCAGGGACAGCCAGAGCAGCCTGGGCTAGGGCAGACCCCAGACAGCAAAGGTCTGAGCCCCCCAGGATCAAAGCCTTCTTGGGCTCAAGAAACCAGAGCTCTTGCCTCCCAGAGCCGACAGAGTGTCCGGGCCTGCCCTGGGGACGCTCGGGAGGGGAACGTGGTTCCAGGGGTGCTTTCGGCCTTGCTGCCCTGGCCGCTGGCCCTGACACCACCACCCCCGCAGCCTGTTCTCCCCAGGCAGCGAGGCACCGGAAAGCACAGTGGGCTCTGTCCTAAGGTGTGTCCAGCTCGAGAAGGCAGCAGCGGTGCGGTCAGTCCCCAGCCAGTGTGCTGCTTCTGTACGCACACCCAGTGCACCCTGTGAGCACACCTTGTGCTGATTTCCTACACAGTTACGCTTGGATCCACCTGACGTTACAAACAATCCACCTTCTCTTCCAAACACCAAGTGGAATCAGCAGCAGGCAGCGCTCTGGGTAGGGAGTGATGACCCACAAAGCCGCCAAAGGGGGAGGGCACTTCAAACCTTCCGGGCAGGGGGTGCTGGGGAAAGGTGAACAGCCATCCCTCGTTTTGAAATCCAACAACTGTGCCCCCAACCAAGGTAAGGAAGTGCAGTGACCAGGCAGGAACAGAGCCAGTGGCCAGCCTGTGACAAGGGCCCGTCCACTAACTCTTGCTGGTTCTTTGCTACCGGAGTCTCTGTTGATGGGCACTGACCCCTTAACTGGGGAAAGTGGTGCCTCCGTTCCCAAGCACTGGATTCTGCCATAGTTTCAGGGGACAGAAGCAGGCGGAACAAAGCCCCAACGTCTGTGAACTTTAAGTGGGAAATCCCGGAGTCAAGAGAAAGATGGGAAGAGAAGGATGGAAAAACACACAAATGTGCTCACACAGCCTCAGAGGCAACATGAGAAACAAACCAGAGAAGGATCCACAGTGTTCACAGAGAACAGAGCGCCGGCACCAGGGGTCCCAGCAGAGAAGCCTGGCTGGGCTGGGACCCCCGGGGGGACAGGGCCTTCCTGCCTGGCGGCACGTCCTCCCAGGGCTTCCCCGCCTCCCCCCAAACATCATGAAAGAGTGGCCAGTGCGTAGTCCGAGTGGGGCTTGATTGGGCTTTTTACCGTACACTTTATAAGCCATTTGCAAGGCTTCTGGAAACACTGTGGGGCAAAGGGGCAGAAATAGCAGCCGTACTTCACTATGTGCCAGAAAGTTTGGTTTCCTCTCGCATAAATTAGAACAGAAAACCCAAGACTGTTCTAGCAGGAGGTCTGCCCTAAAGAGACTGTCAACTGCCTCTTTCTTCCCCAGTTACCCCGAGTTCTCCCCAGCCTCCAAAGCCCACAGGGACCAGCCATTTCAAGCCAGAAGGAGGAACTGACCAGTTCTTTCTTAAGGTAACTCCCCCGACTCAGTCCACCAGGAGGAAATGACTTCTGTAGTCAGGATGTTTTCACCATGAAACTTGCCACCAATGGCTGAGGAGTGAATTTGCCACTGTGGAAGGAAATTGAGCCAGCTCTGCCCCACGCGGTCATCCCGTGAAGGGTGCCCGGAGACTCGCTGCTGGGCCAGGCTTCCCACCGGCCTTGGAAGAACCCTAAGCCAACCAGGGCAGAAAGAGCTCTTTCAAACAGCCCGCTCTTCACCCTGACTTTCCCAGCTGCTGTCTGCTGACGGGCAACCTGGCCACGATTCACGCTCGCCACGGCCACTTGGACCTCCTGGGCCTGGTAAACCTGCGGGAGCAGTGCCGTCTCCGGGCTGCCCGTGCACAGCCAGCCGCCGCTCTGCTCCAAGCCCTGCAGCAGACTATTAGCGGGTGAGAATCAGTGTGCCTCTCACTTGGCACTCACGGCTTAATGAATTAAAATACAGAAAGCCTCCAGAGTCTTAACAGCACAGGCTCGACTGGGGCTGATGGGTTTAGATTCACCCAGTGGCATTATTTAAAAAAAAAAAAAAAAAAAATCCAGAAGTTCTCTCTCTGGCTTTGGAGTGCAGGGGTATTCAGGTCCTCCCTCCTCGCCAAGTGTGACTGTCTAATTACCTTTGGTTTATTTAACCCCATCAGTCTCCAAGGTGGCCTGACACCCTCCACAAGTGTTCCCCCAACGATTCCACCTAAAAAATGGTCTCTCCATCTTCTAATTACAGACCTTCCCTTGATACTCCTTACGTGCCACACTGTGTTCTTCTAAAAACATGGGCCATCTAGTGACACGGGGGGTTCCCTCAGCACACATTCGCTGGCATTGCTGGAGCACAGACCAAGCCGCTGGGAAGTGCACAGTAGACGCAGGAAGAATCCCAAAGTGGCTCAAAAACTTGAGGAGGAGGACAGAAAAATGCACACAACAGGTGGATGAATCAGAGGCAACACCTGAGCTGTCGGTGCAGAACTGAATGGGGGCCTGACAACTCTCATCTCCTTATGTTAAGGGAGAAATCACAAGGCCTCTAGAATAACGGTGGAAGAAAGGCTTCCGTCGGCCAGGGGAGGTCAGGGAAGGCTTTCTGACGGGTGTCATGCCTGCTGGGCTTTAAGAATGAGTGAGAGCTTGGGTGGTAGGCCATTCCTTGCAGAAAGATGTTCATATACAAAGGGAAGAGGCCAAGACCCCTCTAGAAGGAACATGATACTTTGAGGAAAGCACACGTGGAAGGAGGAAAGGGTCGCAGAGACTCGGCCGGAGAAAGGCAGAGGCAGCTCGGGAAAGAGCTGGATGACTTCTCCCCTTCAACCAGCAGGGAGTCAACAAGAAGAATTTTAAGGAGGTGACTGACCATGCCAGCACTGACCTTTAGAAAGTTCCCTCTTACAAAAGATGAACTGAAAGAAAAGGCAAACAAAGGCAGGCAGGCCAGTCAGGCTGCTACACACAGAAGCATCAAAGTTAGCAGCATCGAGAGCGGAGAGGAAGCCCAGACTCAAGATACCCTACAGAGCCGCTGGAGAGGACCCAAACTGAGATGCCAGTTGGATGCGTAGGAGGGGGAGGGAGGGGTCTTGAGGACTCCCGGATTTCTGAGGCTGAATGGACCCAGGTGACAGGCCAGAGTGGAGAAAACAGGAGAAGCAGCAGGGCTGGGGCTGGAGCAGGAAGAGAAAAAGGTTTCTGGTTTGGATGTGTTTTTGAGGGACCTGAGGGGTATCCAGCGGGAGACTCTAGAAGACGGTTAGAAACCCAAGCATGGAACTCAGAGGAGAGTTCAGGTAAGGACAAAGGATTGGGAGTCATTGGATTCTAAGAGGACACTGCAGTGATGGGTGCGGATGAGGCTGCCAGAGTAGCTGAGAGTGTGAGAAGGGCCAGCAGACAGAAGGGCCCCCCTTCCTGCCCACCTCCCAAACCAAGACCGAGCCAGGAGCTTTTCCGAGCAGGGGCTGGGCCGCTGTGAGGCATGGGGTCTGAAGAGGACCGATGCAAAGATTACCAGACAGCTGTCTCTGCCTGGACTCTAGGGAGACCCTTTCACAGGTTTTCCCTCGGGCGAGCGCGCCTGCTGGGAGAACACACCGGGCAGGAGGTGCAGGGAGGCGGGCCTGGCGTGAACAGTCCCATGGGCGGTCGGCAGAGGAATCAGGGCTGACGTTTTAAAGGTCCAGCCCCTGGAAACTTCTGGAAGGATCCAGCTTAACAGGGATTATGAGTATTTGCGATGAGTGCCAAACCCTGCACTTCACGTACGTTGATGATCTCTAGTCCTCACGTGACCCTTGCGAAGTCTGTACCTTATAAACGGAGCCTTATCTAAGCTAAGTAACCCTCTGCTTGACCCTCAATCACGCACCGGGCTGTCTTTCTACAGGAGGCACAGGCAAGACATATATGCTTTCGTCTGCAGGCAAAAGAAATTAATCATAAGGATAGGAAAGTTAATTACATAAACCACTTCATTTTCAAGCTGTCCAATTCTTCCCAGGAAGCAGGGAAGGAAGGAAAGAAAGAAGAAAAAAAGAACCAAATCCAAGAGACTATGGTTTGTAAGAAGAAAAGTTCTGAGTGAAACCAATGAAGAAGGTGTCCAGAGCACAATGACATCGCCGTTCTCACCCCCATCCAGCAGTAGGACCATCCTGTGCGTCATCCGTACAGCCAGACCTTAGAACCCGACCGAAGTTCCACCCACTTCATGCAGCATCAAGAAAGCAACGAAGGAGAAAACCACACGACCACAACCATGGGGAACTTACTCACCAGCCTCGCTCCAGTGCCCTGAGGTCAGTTCATAGAGCCTCTCAGGTACAGGACACAAATACACCACACTCTGCCCAAAGCCTGGTCCCTAGACATCTCAACAAGGTGCTTCTGTTATTATCCTTGCCTTACAGGTGAGAAAGCTGAGGCCCAGAGAAGGGTACAGCTTCCCCAAAGCCAAGGGTGGACTCAGCCCAGAGTGCTCAGGGGCCCAGGAAGAGTTATCAATGGAAGCAACAAAAGGTCCTGAGAAATCTGAGCAGGGCTGCTGTCCTGGGATGCCAGGAGACAGACAAGAAGCCAGGCAGGGACGGCGCCTCCTCAACTCCCTTTCATTCAGGCTGCAGGGAGGCCTTGCCAGCGTCCCCCTGAACAGCTCATTTCACAACTGCTGGGGCACAGGGGGGCAGGGGACGCTCTGGTTACCTTTCATGTATTGGTGAGGTGTCACCCCCTGGAATGAAGGTACAGACACTGGCTAGACATGCCTGTCTGCACTCACATTGCAGAGCCAAAGAATCCAGCAATAACCTTAAAGCTACGACGTGAAAATACTAATTATAAGGAGGCAAGAACTTCTCCACTTCTTACATCTTACGCCTAGCACAGAACGCTGTGGGTTCATCCTGTCTACCCAGTGGCTCTTTGCTAGGAGTGAGTTTACCTTCCACGGACATAAGACGTTTCTGTGGTTCTGGTATCTGGCGGGTAGAGGCCAAGGAGGCTGTTAAACACTCACCCACAACAAAGAATGATCAGGCCCACAATGTCGACAGCACTGCTGCTGAAAAACCCTATCCAAGCCGGTAGCAAGAGAGCAGAGGATCTGAAACTCACTCTTCAGCTCCCTTTCAGGCCACTCGTATTCTGGGTTTAAAGTCACAACAAACAGGTTCCTATAGGATCAGCCAGCCTTCAACCTGATTCCCTTTCCTCAAACAGCAGCAGCCAATACTCCAGGCTGAGCGCTGGGCTGCAGAGGCAGGCCACACGGCCTTTCCCAGGGCTCCAGCGCTTCCTGCCTCTGTAAAAGGGGAGCAAGGTTCTGCGCGGGGCTCTCAGGGAATGACAGTGAGCATTCAACGAGCTTTCGCAGGAAATCCACCCCCCCAGGGCCAGATGTGCAGCGCCTGGTATGGGGTATGAATTCTCCGCCAAAGGTCTTTTCAGGCCACATGGGTATTTACTGTGAATCTACTCCTGAACGAATGACAATGGCAATTTATTTCAGAAGCACCTGCGAGTTTTAATAAACACAGTGTCCAAAGAGAACTGGAAACAACCCCGTGCTGACTGGCAGCTCTCAGATCTTCGGTACTGCTACTGCCTTTTATTGTCTAGTTGTAATTGCTAACACTCATGTTAGAAGAGTGTTAGAGCCTTGAGAAATTGTGACCACTTAATTTGGGTCTCAGGAGCATCATTTCTTTAAGAAAATGAGTCTGCCAAAGGCTAGGTTCTAATCAAGAAGTCTTAGGTACGCCAGCTGGCTGGACAGAGAGCTGACGCTGGAGCCCGCGGGGCTGCTTTCTCAAACAGCTCCCGGTGAAGGTGGGATGTGAGAGGTGGGTGGGACACAGGTACTAGAAAGGGGTGGACTGGCCGCAGGACTCGGTGGCCACGACCTGCGGGCGGGCCCAGCAGCACCGAAGGCCGGGCAGGAACAAGGAGCCCGGACCCCCGGTGGGCAACAAGGCCGCGCGGCCTGGGGCGGGGGAAAGGGGATACGGAGTCCAAGTAATGGGGGCGGGGGTTAGGAGGCAAGGGTTAGGGAGCAGGGTCAAAGTCAAAGGTCGGGGGTCGTGTCAGGGACCAGGGATTAGTGAGCGGGAGTGGGGGGGGGTCAAAGGCGGGGTCAGGGGTCAGGGGTCGGGGTCGGGGTTGGGGGTGGAGGGCAGGGTCGGGGGCCGGGGCGCGGGGGAAGGGGCAAGGGGCGGGGCCGGGTGGGGTGGATCCCGCACTCACCAATCTGCCCGATGAACTCGACCTTGATGCCCTGGTGCTCCAGCCGCTTGTTGGGGTTCTTGAGCGCCAGGCTCACCTTCCCGGACACCGTCTCCCCGTCGTAGAAGAGGAAGTACTTGTCCTTCTTCCCATCCTCCGTCTTGTGCTCGGCCCTCTTCCTGCTGTCCGCATCGTTCAGCAGGATGTCCACATCCACGCTCTGCCCGAAGCCGAAGAAGCTCATGTCCCCGCCGGGCCGGCCGGGCCTGGGAAGGCCGGAGGGCTGGACGCGGCGCCGACGCCCGCGCTCGCCGGGCCGGCGCGGTTCCGGGGGCAGCGCAGAGCAGGCGCGAGGCACCCGCCCGCCGGTGCTTGCAGCGCCGACCAGCCAGCCAGCCGCCCGGCCCGGGAGCACCGCCCGCCGCTTCCGCTGCTCAGCCGGACGCGCCGGACTCGCCGCGCGCATGCGCACGCCCCCGCCTCTCCTGCTCGGCCGCCGAGCCTCCGGCGGAGCGCGCGCTGCGCATGCGCGCCGGGAGAGGGTCGCCCGGCTTTCCCACAGTTGACATGGCGACCAGGGCTTCCTTCTGGAGCTCCGGCCAGATGTCCCGTAAAGTTCAGAACTAAAGATGTCCTTTCTGAATGCCCTGTTTTACTTTTCCTTTATTTAGTTCGGTAAACGGTAGGCCGCCACCCACACTCGAATGTGTACACCTTCGATGCTGTCTGATGGGTAAACGCGGCCCTTTGACACGCACGCGAAATGCCGCTTGACAGGGGGCAGAGGTGACAATTACAACAAAAAAAATCCTGCCTCAGATTCTCTTCAGAGTGTCCCCATTTAGGGAGACGGGGTGGGAAGGACATTAGATTTAGCTCTCTTCTTGACCCCCAGTTCCGAGGAAAAGCTGAAAACCACCCCCCACCTCGACTGCGTGGGTGGGTTTGGACCCGCCTCACCCTTTGCGCATGCGGCGGAAGGCCCTGCTGATTGGCCAGCGGACGGGCCGGCGGGGCGCGGTAATTGGTTGGTGCGAACCCCGTGCCCCCCTGAGCCCGCTGGGCCTTCTCGGCGCGCGCGCCGGAGCAGCTTTGAAAGTTGAGGCGAGCAGCGGTCATGGCGGCTTGGCGGGACCTGGCGAGCGCCTTACACCCCTGGTGCCCGCTGGACCTCAGGCCAGGTGAGGACGCGGCCGGGGCCCGGGGGGTGCTGGGGAGGGGCCGCGCCGGGCAGCGGCGTTGGCGCTCCTCCGCGGGCTCCTTCCGCTCTGTGCTCCTGCTTCTCGGCCTTGCCTCCGGGTCTGCGCGGACAGCCCCGCTGGTGCCGAGGCTTCGGCAGCGCGTCTGTTTGTTGGGCCGGGCCGACCTCCTGAACTTGAGGCCCAGGGGTGCGGCTGGCGTCCCCGGGCGCCCATCCTCCCTGAAGGGCAGGAGGTGCCCCCCTCCCCCACCTCCAGCCTCTGGTGGCGGCGGCCCCTCGTCCCAGCCTCGCCCGCCGCTTCCCGAGGCTGCGGTCCAACCCGCGCCCTCGCTGTGGCCCGCCTCGGCGCTTGGGGCACCTCCTGCCCCTCTGGTGCCAGCACTTCCATCCCGACCCGGCCCCACACCCCTTCCGGGACCACCTTGAAAAGGCCAGCGTGACCCGCCGGGTCTCTGACCCTTCAGTGGTTCCCCCGACTTCCTAAGAGTTACTACAGCCTCTGTTTGCGGCGAGAGGCTTCACCTGTCCCTGCGGGTGCTCTTTTCCCAGAGCTGAGCTCTGGAGTCGGACCCGGGGCCGGCGGCTTGGTCCGCCGCTGAGCACCCGAGCCTCGCGGGCCTCGGTCGCTTGTGTCAAATGGGGGTTCTAAGATTACTTCGCGGGCGTTCGTGAAGATTGATTTAACACCTGCACCTGCTGTTAACAAAACAAACTTGGGTCCACTTGCCCGTGCGCGGCAAGGCCAGTCTACTGACCCCCGGTTGTGGTGAAGCAAAGTGCAGCCTTCATTGCAGGAACTGACGAGGCGTCCAGGCAGCTTGTGCTTAAAAGACCCCAACTCCCCAAAGGCTTTCAGGGGAAGAGTTTAAAGACAGGGTGAGGGAGGAGAGTTGAGGGGTGTGTGATCAGCTGGTGAACATTCTTCTGATTGGTTGGTGGTGAGGTAGTCAGGGGTCAGCAGTATCAGCCTGGTTCCAACCAGTCTACCGCGCTTGTGGGCAGCAGTTAACTTCTCCCACCCGTGGAGGGGGGGGGTGGTTTCAGTGTCTGCAAAACAGCTCAAAGGACATGGCTCAGGCTAGTATCTGTAGTCCTTGAGGAGGAGCTAAAGGTCCTTGACTTTGTTTATTGGCTAATTTATTATTATTTTGCTCTGCTTGACTGTTTTTCTCTCTGCATTTTCTCACTTTTCTCATTAAATTTATCCTTTGACTCGAGTTGTTCTGCAGACAGAGGCAGGCCGAGCACGTGGGGGGAGGGGCTGGTCTGAGAAGGCCCCTAGGGTCCCGCGGCATTACACCACCTGATGAGTAAGTGCTGATAGATAACTCACCCTTCACAGCTGAGCTCAGTGCCCTTACGGTGCTGTTGGTTTCTAAACAGGTGATACTTTGTTGCCTTCTGTGCTTTGTTATGGGGTTGTCTCTCCCTGAGATGCCCTTCTCGGTGTCTCTTTCCCCGGTAACCCACACGTGTTGGAGCAGCTGAAGGATGTCTTCCTTCCCCCCTCCGCCCCCTGCCTCCCCCTGGAATAGTCTCCAGCTGCTCTCTACTGTTGTACGTGTCTACTACTGCTTTAACACCTGTCCATTGTAGACGGGGTAATAGCTGTCATTTGTTGAATATATTGGTTTCCTGATTCCAGATATTTTATCACTGGGACTTCGTAGTTTCGATTCAGAAATGAGGTCAGAAATATGGGTGTGCATTTAAAAATATGCATATAAAATAAGTGGGAGAATATGAGAGAAAAAGGCAAGAAAAGATGCAAGAACATTTTTAGGAAGCTGATTGTATTTGTTAGGAGATCAGTTAGGGAAGGGTGAATGAATAATTAAAGCATGTTAAATAGTCATTTGCCTCAGCTGTCCCTTTGTGCTGTACACTTTATTTGGGTTTATTAACTTGATTATAAGATTTTCACAAAGGGACAGCTGAGGCAACCTTTTATTAACTTCCTCTTCTCCAGATTGAACATACGGGAAGGCTGGATCGTCCCCAAAACTGTTACATCTAAAAAGTGTTTTCCTTCTTGATACTTTTAGGTGATGACCAACCTAATAGCCAGCTGTCAGTTAATGATTAAAAAAAGATTTTCTAATCTCTTCTGCTTCCTTCTAATTCTGCCTCACCTGTATGGTATAGTTAAATGTGAGTTGTGACTAGTAAACTTTTCTCTTCATGAATGTACTCAGAGTCTAAAGCTTATTGGCTTTCCTTATTATAGAACATTTGTTGACTTCATTGCATTTTCCCACTAGAATGGGTGGCCACAGTATGGGAACTGGAATTCACGGAAACTGAGCCTCTGGATCCCACCATAGAAGCAGAGATCGTGCAGACCGGACTGAGCGCGTTCACAAATCTCTATGACAGTCTTTTAACTTTTGCTGCTGGAGAGCTTGGAGCTACAGAGGTAAAAACAAACAAACAAACAAAAAATCAAGCTAGCCCTTTAGTTGTCAGAAGTGGAAGATAAAAATCCCTATTATCATCTAAAGCTTAGTCTTCTTAGTGTATAGTTCAGAAAGAGTATGATAAAGAGTGGCATAAAGAATGTGGTTCATTTATTGGGGTAGCCGCATAGCTCTCCTCCCAGAGGTTCAAGGTATTAATCTGTGATTCTTTTTCAAGACATGACCACTGTTTACAACAGCAAATTAAAGGAAAAGAATAAAGGCCAAGGCAAGGAGGGAAACCAGGTAAGCGAAATAGGAAAAGATGGCCAAGGACAATGCAGTAACAATTCGGGCATGCCTTAACTTTAGGAAAATTGGATATTAAACTGAAAAGTGATGAGTTGAATTAAAAATGGAAAAAAGAGTTCCTTTAAATACTGAGTTCTACCTATTACTATTTAGATCATTAACTGCTTTTCAAAAACTGAGGGACTCAAAAGCAGAACAAAGAATACTTAGATATTAACATCTCTGAAAGATCTAAATTACCAAAAATATTTCAGTTAGAGGTTTCATGTAGCTGTTCAAAAATTAAATCATCCTGTTAAACATTCATTAAGCGTAATGCTGAGTACCGCATAAAGTACCTCGGCAGATAACATGACGGTTAAGGTACAGAGCCTCCCCCTACCTGGGGGAGAGGGGAGAATTAAGCACTGGCTCTTGGGGCGCCCACTGGCATTGCACTGGCCAGGCATGTCCAGCGACCACATCCGCAGGCGTGGAGAAGCACCAGGCCACCGAAGTCTGCATTGTAGAAACTGCTCTAGGACAGGTTAGATGCCATCTCATAGGGGTATGGAAAAGGGAGCATGGTGAGATTGGGAAGGTCCCAGAAAGAAAGTAGCTAGCTGGAGGCAAGTCTTCACAAATGGATAGAATGTTGACTGCAGTAATGCGGGTCCTAGGGCAGCCTACGGAGGGATCATCACGGTGCGGATGTGCAGCGAGTGCCGAGGGGGTGGGGGCAGGGCGGGGCACCCAGGACTGAGCTGTAAGTGGGGTCCACAGTGGGGTTCGAGGCTGAGGTGTTTGTGGTATACAAGGTTCAGGTCTAAGCATCATACATAGATTAACCCACTCATCCTCACATCCAGCTCTCGGAGGAAGAGGTGCTAGTGAGCCGTAGACTAAGGAACTTGAAGAGATCTGTTTCAGACAGATGTTCTTGACCGAAGATGGACTGAAGTGGGAAACGCTTTACTCAGAGAGGTCCCTGGGGACAGTACAGCTGACCCTTGAACAACACGGGTTTGAACTGCACAGGTCCACTTGCATGCAGAGTTTTCCGGTAGTAACTACAGGACTCCACGATTCCAGTTGTTTGAGTCTGTGGATGCAGAACCATGGATGTGGAGGAACTGTGTCTGCAGAGGGCCGGCTCTGAATTCCACGAGGACTTTCGACTTGCCCTGTGTTGTTCAACAGCCAACTGTTCAACTGTGTTTTGCTCATCTGTTTTTTTTAATGTGTGTTACGGCGTGGTCTGGAGTTACGGTTGTGGAAACTGGGGAGGAGGGGTAACAACTAGGGACTTTTTTTCAGATGGAGTTAATAGAGTTTTGTGAACTTAGCTTTTATCAGGTATGAAATGCTGCAGAGGTGATTGGGTCCCCCAGGGTCACAGTTACAGGTGAGTGGAGTGGAGCTGAGGTGGCCTTAGGAATGAGGATGTAACTGATTTCTTCCAGAAGATTCGTGGTGAAGGAAAGAGGAGAGTTTTCCCTGTCTTTTCAGGGAAGCAGGATATACAAGGTCTGATTTCTTGAACTTTTGTGAGCTTATGTTTTTTTAAAGTAGCCCAGAATAAACCATATTTAGTTCCTGCTATGTTTGGTTTATACAAATAACCTATTTCCTGTTCACATGTTTAATAGGAGAAAGCATAGAACCGTGATAAAATTAATAAGATTGTGGTTTATGCTCTAGGGTTTATTTCCTGTCTTACCTAGGCTATTTCTGAAATCTCTTGAGGGAGACTCTTTCCGGTATTTCCTCTCCTGCTCCCATTGCCCATAGAACATTTCAATTTAAATAAATTGCTCTGATTTCTTCAGTTAGTAATTTGAGTGATAAATGAATTGGGGTACATTTGACATAGATGGGGAGTAACTTGTTTGCATAATTACTGATGTAGGGTGTCCCCATAGTCTTGGTGTAGCTTTTAGGTATAGTAATTTCAGAAATATATGTGCTTCTTACCCAAAGTTATTTTGAAAGGTTACCCAAATATATGTGCTTCTTACCCAAAGTTATTTTGAAAGGTTAATTAAGTTTCTTGTATAGTTATTTATCTTTGTAATTTTTTTGTTTTGTTTTGGTCACGCCATGCAGCTTGTGGGATCTTAGTTCCCCAACCAGGGATCAAACCCAGGCACTCAGCAGTGAAAGCGTGGAGTCCTCACCCCTGGACCGCCAGGGAATTCCCCTTGTAATTTTGAATAATACACTTTTAAATTTTGTTTTAGTCCCTGTGAAGATGACAAACATTTACAATTAGGAGCCAGAATGGTCTGTTCCTTTTTTTTATAAGGCACTAAAAGTACTCAGAAAAATCAGGTAATAGGAGATTTTCCCATTTCTCTAATTATTGGCTCTTATGGTTCGCCCCTCCCCCAGAGCATTTGGACCTTCTTCATGGAGAACAGCATTTCCCACAACGCGCTGATGGCCTTGTTCCATCACTTCGTTCAGATGGTCCTTAAGAAAAACGTCAGTGCCCAGCAGCGGGAATTTGGCCTTCATGCCGCTGGGCTTTATTTTCTGCTGCTGGAAGTACCAGGTACAGTATGTGTGTTTGGTGTGATAGGACAAGGCTTTTAGTTTTTAATTTGTCTACGTTGTTTTGTACTTTGTTTCCTCACTCGGAGGCTAGGTGAGAGGAAATCTGTGAAGCACATGTCATGTTACAGGTGTTCCAGAAAGCTCTCCTGTTTTCCTGTAAATGTGTTTTCTGATGTTGTTATGCTGGGTTTGTAACCTAATACAAACAGTCCGAGAGGGGTAAGGCTGGAGGGGGTGTTTCAGAGCTCCGCTCCGACCCACCCCACCCAGCATACCATCCTGATACCGCCCTGCCTTCTGACACCCTGTCCAAGCTGAGAAAAGTGCTGGGGGGGGAGGGGGAAGTGTTGTCTCCCCCGCGTGGCTGTGGACAGTAGTTGGGACTGTTCTCATCCAGTAGAGGCCGGAGCACAGCTAGTAGGGCTGAGGAAGGAAGCCCGGGGGAGGGGTCTGTCTGTGATGCTCCCCCACTTCCTTCGGGTGGGAGCCATGAAGGAGTCCCTCCTCCCCACTCACCCCAGCCCAGGGCAGGAGAGGGTGGGGCACAGAGGGAGCTGCAGCTGTGGGACCTTGAGTTCACGTGGAAGAGAAAATCAGGGTCAGCCGGCTTGCAGCTCGTCGTTGCTCGTGTCAGCGCGTTCATAGCAGATGTTAAGGGCCTATTCCATATGACTTGGGAATTAGTGAAGAGATATGTAAAGCCTGGAACACTGATTTGTTTTACTGCTAATGCTCCCATCATGACTTGAAATAATGAAATAAGCTCCCAAAGAACTCACTTGCTGAGCGATATCTCAGGTGTAACTGGGCTCTTAGCAAAGTGGTGGCCTTGGAAACCCAGTTTCACTCTTCTCTTCCTTGCTGGGCGCAGCGCCTTCTGATTAAGGTTGAGATTCAGCCCAGAGCTGAGGGCTGGCTGTTACTCGTAGGGCCACTTGCAGCTCTCCAGCAAGTCGTACTTCTGCCAGTTACCTTCTGTGTTTAAATGTTTCTGGATTATGGTTGGGGTACTGTTGATACTTAATATTTGATCACGGTTTGTTCTTTTTCAAGATCCCTTGCATTTCCATATGAATTTTAGGATTTGCGCGTCAACTTCTTTCCAAAAAGGCAGCTGGGGTTTTGACAGGGGTTGCATTCACTCTGTAGATCAGTGTGGGGAGTGTTGCTGTCTTAGCAGTGTTCAGTCTTCCAACGTGAACATGGACGTCTTTCCATTTATTTAGAGCTTTCATTGGTTTTGATGATGTTTTGTAGTTTTCAGGGTACAACTCTTGCACGTCCTTGGTTAAATTTATTCCTAAGTATTTTATTCTTTTCTGCGCTATAGTAGATGAACTTGTTTTCTTAATTTAATTTTCGAATTGTTTACTGGTGGTGTATAGAAGTACAGTTTATCTTTTTTATTGAAGTATAGTTGATTTCCAATTTTGTGTTAATTTCTTCTGTACAGTAAAGTTATTTAGTTTTATATATATACATACACACACACACACACACACACACACACACACACACACACCTGTTCTTTTTTATTTTCTTTTCCATTATGTTTTATCACAGGATATTGGATATAGTTCCCTGTGCTGTACACTAGGACCTCGTTGTTTATCCATCCTGTATATAATAGTTTGCATTTCCTAACCCCAAACTCCCAATCCATCCCTCCCCCACCCCCTCCTCCTCAGCAACCACAAGTTTGTTCTCTATGTCTGTGAGTCTGTTTCTGTTTCGTAGGTATGTACATTTGTGCCATCTCTTAGATTCCACCTATAAGTAATATCATATGATATTTGTCTTTCTCTTTCTGACTTACTTCGCTTAGTATAATAATCTTTAGGTCCATCTGTGTTGCTGCAAATGGCCTCATTTCATTCTTTTTTATGGCTGAGTAGTATTCCATTGTGTATACAACATCTTCTTTATCCATTTATCTGTCGATGGACACTTAGGTTGTTTCCATGTCTTGGCTATGGTTTTTATTTTTTTTAATATTCATTTATTTTGGCTGCACTGGGTCTTCGTTGTGGCACGTGGGATCTTTGTTGGGGCATGCAGGGTCTTTAGTTGCGGCATGTGGACTTCTTAGTTGCGGCATGCGAACTCTTAGTTGTGGCATGCATGTGGGATCTAGTTTCCCGACCAGGGATTGAACCCAGGCCCCCTACATTGGGAGCATGGCATCTTACTCACTGGAGCACCAGGGAAGTCCCTTGGCTGATTTTTGGTTATTGATCTTGTACCCTGAAACCTTGCGGAACTCATTTACTGGTTCCAATAGGATTTTCTATATATAAGATCATGTCATCTGTGAATAGACATAATTTTCCTTATTCCTTCCCTGTCTGTCTATACTTACTTGTGTGTGTATGTTTTAAGTGCTTGCTTTGGGTGTACAATAAGTACTTAAATAGTCTATCTTCCAATAATATTCTACTTATTTATAGATAATGTTAAACCTTAAGACAGTGTGCTTTCCTTTCTCCCCTCCTGTTTGTGCTGTTGTAGTTATACGTTGAATTTCTGTGTGTCGTAAACCACACAATTTATTCATAACATTTTTCTCTGAATTATCTTTTAAATAATTTTTTTAGAAAATGAAAAAATAAATGTCTTTTCTTTTTAAAAGATTTCATCGCATGTAATTTTCTTTTGGCCTGAAGAACTCTCTTTGACTCTTCTCATGCTGGGCATCTGTTAGCCGTCCACCGTCTTGGATTTTGATTCCATGAAAGTATCTTTCACCTTCAAGAATGTTTTTGCTGAGTATAGAATTCTAGGTTGACAGATTTTTTTCTTTCAGTGCTTTTTGGGTGTTATTGCATTGTCTTCTGGTTTACTTCACTTCTGATGAGAAGTCTGCGTGACTCTTATCATTGCTGTTCTGTAGGTTTGTGTCTTTTTTTTGGCGTGGTTACCTTGAAGATTTTCTCTATTAGTTTGTTTTGATTTGATTAGATTATTAGTAGTTTCGATTTGATTAGATTATCTACCCTTTGGTGTGATTTCCTTGGTGTTTATCATAGTTTGGTTCATTGAGCTTCTTGGGTCTGTGAATTTGTAGTTTTTAACAAATTTGGAAATTTTCCAGTTATTATTCCTTCAGGTATTTTCTTCCCTCTCTTTTTTATGGGATTCCAATTACTCGTATGTTAGATTGCTTGATATCCTCCCATGGGTCCCAGGGCCTTTATTAACTTTTTTTTGTTTCTGTGCTTCTGTTTCTTAAAGTTCACCTGCCTTTGTTCCTGTAGCATCTCATCAACTGTTGAGATCATCCAGTGAAGTTTTCTTTTTCAGATCCAGAAGTTCCATTTGATTCTTTAAAATATTTTCATTTCTTGCTTTGTTTGCTACTGTTTAATTCTTGAGCTTATTTATAATATCTGCCCTAAGGTTCTTCTCTGCTTGCTCTGTCATTTCTTGGACTGTTTCTAGTGACGATTCCCTTCTCACCACAGGGCACGTTTTCCTCTCTCTGGATGCCCAGTACATTTTTATTGGATGCTGGACATTTTGAATGTGAAGTTTTTGAGTGTCTTGATTTTGTTGTTTTCCTTTAAGTATGTTTTGATAGGCAGCTATTGGTGCATTAACTTGGTCTTTTTGAGGCTTGTTTGAAAGCTTTGTTGGGGCAGCTGTAAAGTAGCCTTTACTCTGGAGCTAGTTTAGCCCTGCTGTTAAGGTGTGTTTCTCTCCGAGTGTGTCGTGAATGTTCCAGGTCACTGTGGCTGGCTGGGGCGCCGACGTATCTCTCCCCTGTGTGCGTTCCAAAAACCGTCCATCTCCCACCTGCTGGAGGTTTTCTTTGCCCACCGTCATGGATTTCGCCCCATGCGTCCTAGCTAAGGTCAGCCCTGTGCAGACCTCTCAGCACTGTCTCCATGCGGCTTCCTCGTTTCCAGTGCTCTGCTCCGTGCATTCCAGCTACTCGGCCTTCCTGACACTGATCCTTGTATTCCTGACGTAGTAAGTCCATCAGAATGTGCTTGGGGTCACCGTTTTTCTGCTGTTGTCCAGACATTGCCTCCAGACACAGAATCGGGTCAATTTTAGGGTTTATCTCACTGGTTTCCCTTTTCTCAGGGGTTGTGTGGCTAGGCTACCTCTTGCTCTGGGTCTTAGATGGTCACTTTATAAATTTCTATCCAGTTGTATAGTTGTTTATGGCAGGAAGAAAAGTGTAAAACCAGTTACTCTGCTACGGCCAGCTGCGGAAATCTCATTATTTATTTATGATGAGGCCTGTTGCTCACTGCCTAGGGCTGAAGTTGAATGGAACTTTTTTGCTAAAGGTTCACTGTTATTCAAAGTTAAGGAAAAGTCTGGTTTTGCTTTTTAATTTTTCATTGTTGTTACAGACTTATTTCAAGACAATTAAACCTACCCTGCTTACTCTTTATTCTTTACGAATAGGCAGTATAGCCAACCAAGTTTTCCACCCAGTGATGTTTGACAAATGTATTCAGATTCTAAAGAAGAGCTGGCCTCAGGAATCCAGCTTGAATCAGAAAAGAAAGAAAGAACAACCGAAGAATGCTCAGGCCAACCCAAGGGAGAGTAGGAAGAGAGGAAGGCCCCCCAGGAAAGAGGAGATGGAGGTAAGAGGGAGTGGGGTCATGAAGCATATCTGATTTATTTAAGAATTTATATTAAGGTAGAGTTTCAGGGGTCACGATTATACCAGAGCCCTAGCGTGCTGTCCGCCATCCTTCCCGTAGGACTTGCGGTCGCCTCGTGTACCGCTGAACATACGTTCCCCTTACCATCTTCCCAGCCTCCCCATCATGTCTCTCCCACCTTGTCCCAGGTGTGCTCACCACAGGCCAACAAGTGTGTTTGCCACATTATCTTATTGTCATTAGAGACGGTGGTCGAAGTATCCTGAGGACTCTCGTCCATAGAACATAATAGAATAACGTTAATTCCTAATTTTTGTGTGACTGGGTAGGGTGGTAGAGGTTCATTGACACCAGAACTTCTAAGAAACCCAAGAGATCTCACTGACGTGAAAGTATGGAACTGGAAACTGTGGTAGCTTCCATCTGGTCCAGCAGCTAGCGGCTGCGGCGATGGAGACCCCGAGCAGTCGAGGTGCCTGGTCAGCGACCCAGCGCCCACCTGGAGTTTCACTGCCCTTGACTGGGTACATGGAAACCATGGGACAAACTATTAGGCAGTACTACACAGTCAGCTGTACATTTCTTCATAATCTAGATGGATGAAGTGATTGAAGAAGAGGATGAAGAGAATATTTTTTTTTCTTCCCGAGACCTTTGTCAAATTCGAAATGCCATCTTTCACGTCTTGAAGAATTTTTTAAGGCTTCTGCCCAAGTTTTCCCTGAAAGAAAAGCCACAGTGTATACAGAATTGTGTAGAGGTAAGTGAGAATTCCAGGAACCTTGGGCAAGTTCAAAGAGCGAGGACAAGGGCTAATACTTAAAGAGTGGGAAAAACCAGGCCTTTTCTTGGTCTCTGTTTTCCAGGTCTTCGTTGCATTGACTAATTTCGAACCAGTTCTACATGAATTTCATGTTACACAAGCCAGGTGAGCCATTAAATCTTCCAGTGCTAACGTTTAATTATGGTACAATGAGTTTTGCTCCATCAGAAGCCTTACTGCCATTTTACCCTAATTGGCACACAGGTAGAATTTATTCATTTAAATATAGCTTATAGGGTTAGGAGCTATTCCAAGTGAAATCACATCCATTAACTAATCTTTTGCTTTTTTTTTTTTTTAGAAACCTTAACCAAGCAAAATACATACCAGAACTGGCCTATCATGGATTGTATTTGCTGTGCTCCCCAATTCACAGAGAAGGAGATAAGGTAAAGGAGACAGGACCCCACTGAGTTACTGGTTGAAGTGAAAGCATGTGGGTCGTGGGATGGAAAACGCTGGAAGCATTCGATGTGATGCCGTCTGAACTCACTAGGTCATTGTCATGACTTGAGGACGTTTGTATAATGAAAATCATCCCCGTCACTACGTGGTGCCCACTGTTCATTCCAGGCTTATATCCAAGTACCTGGTGGCCACAGGAAGTTCTTGTTGGGTTAAGGCATAAAGAATGGTTCCAGTGTGACCTGGGTAGAGGAAAAGATAAGCTACTGAGCATTACTTTTACAGAAGTATTTACCAAACTCTTCTGAGAAGAGTAGACAGTCACAGACTTCCCAGTTTCCCTCAGCAGTTCCTGTGTGCCCCTGTATTTCTGTTAGTGTTTGTGTTTTAGTGGATGATTGTGCAAACACGCTCCTAGTTAGCATTCATATATAGATTTGCCCCCAGTGACCTTCGAAGCCCCGCAGCTCTAGACACTGGAGTTAACAGCTTTTTAAGCAGTAGGGTGTTACTAAACCTGGATGTTGTTAATGAAACAGGAGTTTGCAAAAAACGTGACAGACCAAGGTCTTGTGCCTTTGGTGCCTGCGATACACCTAGTTTCCAGGGGAACGATGTGTGAATGAGAAGGCCCTGGGCACTCGGGGCTCTGCACTTTGTCCAGACTTGGGCCTCCCCCGTCACTGCCTGTGTGTCCTCCTGTGAGGCCTCAGTTTCCTCATCTGCACAAAGAGGGTGAAAGGCTTCCCTTCCTTGTGGATTTCTCAGGAGGATTACAGGGAAGAATGCCTCTGCACAATGCCTGCTGTTTAGAAAGCGTCCCATGTTTCGTTAATTTATTGTCTTTGTCACTTCTCTGTTTGAAATATGGATGTGATAGCATTCACCGTAAAACTTAATTCCTGTGCCCTTTTTAACATTTTAGAAGATAAGGAGGTTGGGAAATTATCTTTTCAGGCAACAGTGTCTCTAAGGACATGGTGTTTTTCATTGTGAAAGTGTTGCCCTGATGTTGGGCGACATTGGTTGTGGCCTGACCTTTAATTACTTGACTTTGGACAACTCAGCTTGGGAGTCTTTTATTATGTATAAAGTAGAGATAATAGTAAAAGTATTAAGAACAAAATGGAAAAGCCTTGCCGACCTCGTGGAGTTGAGAGGTTTCAGAGAAAGTGTGGTCAGATCTAGTAACACATGGACATGCTTAATGCAATACCTGCCACATATTTGGTTTCCAGTAAATTGTTTTATCTACTGGATGAATGAATTAAGTAGCTGAGTAAATGATGTGTGATGGTATATTGGAAAGTGCTCTGTAAGCTTCAGGTGTAATACAGGTGTGATGGTATATTGGAAGGTGCTCTGTAAGCTTCAGGTGTAATACAGGTGTAAAGAATCATCACTTTCCTCTTTTCTGTAAGGGGTAATCAGTAGCATCCTTTGCCCTTCGTAAGTTACAACTAATTCTCTATAGTCCCTAATTTCTGGGCTGGAGTGAGAGAGGGCGAGCAGAGAAGCCAGCTGGAGTTCCTATCATTATCCGTAGGCAGCACTTTCACACTGCTGCGTTGTGCATGTATTGATACCTGGTCATCGTCCAGGAAGTGCATCCTTAGTGTTGAACCAAAACCTGTGTCAGCCTCACTTAACTTCAGGTCCTTGAAGTGGTTCACTGTGGTCTGCATCACGGTCTCCAAGGCCCTGGGATTCTTTGTCATGCCTTAAATTGAATTTTCTTTTCTCTTCCAGGTTATCAGATGTGTTTTCCATCGAATGCTCTATGTAATATTAATGTTAGAAGTGGGCAAAGGCTCCCATCACGCCCCCCTTGCCATCACTTCTCCGGCCATCAGTGGTAAAAACCAGGCAGTCCAGTTTGTCAGGTGAAACACAGCTCGGATCTTTACTCTCTGTCGCTCTCCCAGTCTTCTGGAGCCTGTACTAACCAAGATTTCTGACACCTTTAGCAACTAACAAGTGTCTGGGCTGTTTGTGGTTCAGGGTTCAAAGTAAAGCACTTGGTAGCTCATCTGGTTTGTGTGGTCTGGGGTGTCACGGGGATGAGGGGTCTGCAGTTTGTGGACCAGCCCGTGAAGTCAGCTCTGAGTTCTGGCAGCGGCCTTAGTATTAGCCGCTCCAAGTCTGCCTCCGCCTTTGCTTTTTCTCTCTCCTCTTAGTCTCCTTCTTTTTGTTCCTTGCCACTTTTTTTTTTTTTTTTAACTTCTTTAGCAATAATTGATAGACTAATTCTCCCCTCAAGAGTCTCTTAGCGTCACCTGCGAAGTCCTGTGTCTGGCCTTTACTGGGGAAGACATGTTTGCTGTGTCCTCAGCTTTTCTTTCTGTTACTGGCTACTCGGCAGCAGCGTGGAGGTGGTGGGAAGAAGGGGAAGGTGTGTATGTGAGAGTGTGTACATACCTGGAAGCAGCCGCGGTGCGTGCTGTGGGTGCAGGCGTGGGGTGTGGATGCTGGAATCCAGGTGCAGGCTGCTGTCTGATCCTTGAGTGAGTGTCTCGTTAAGGACTTTTTTAAACATTAAATAACTAAGATGTTTTAAGTAGAAACGCTCATTTTAGTTCTTCCATGAGTTCATGATGTCACCGATTGCAGTAATATTCCTATAATGGTACAAGGAAACTTAACACTGAAAATGGGTCCAATCTGGGCATTATAATAATTTCTGTTGGGGTTACAGTTTGGAGAGGTAGTTAGAAATGCATTTCACTGGGCTACCACCGGGTGGTACTGTGTCTCCATCTATCCTCTACCGCAAAAGGATGTATTTCAGCCTTAATCTGAAACGTCATAGGCAGTCCAAGGGCCCTGTGAGGACGGCACCCCTGCCCCTCGCTGGCTGGCTGGCTGCTCGCAGCAGCTGGGAGAGGGCCCGGGCCGTGGTGGCAGGTGCTCTGCTGCGACACTTCGTCTTCAGGCTCCAGGCACTCGCAGTGCCTGCAGTACAGGGGTGGGTGGTTTTTAACAGTTAGGCTTTCAAAAAGGTAGAAATTTCTCTGCTTTTGAGAACAGATTCAAGGAAAATTGCTACTTCATTGTCACTATAGGTGTATTACAAACCATGGCTGTGTTTCTTTCCTTTTGTAGCTCACTTGTGGATGAGCTAAAAGAAAGTATGTTTCCAGTCCTTCGTGTCTTACTCCAGCACATCTGTGTCAAGGTACTGTTTGCTTTAATGAGGGTGTATAAACACACATGAAGGTAAACGTGCGCGTGTGTTCTTGGAAATGAGTCTACATCATTACTGAACGTTGTTTTATTTAGTATATTCACTAGGTGTTCCCCTCTAGTGTGGTTTTCGGGGGAAAACAACTTTTTATTTTGGAAAACTTCAAATAGAAATAGAATAGTGTGACGAACACTGTCTTCAGTGATTTTGTATAAGCTGTAGCTCCTCCAGCACATATGCACACTGGATTTTTCTTCTGAAGCAGATTTCGTCATACCCTTTCAGACATAAATATTTCATGTCTCTCTCTAAAGGATAGGAACTCGTTAAAAACATAACCACAAAATATTAACACACCTAAAAAATTCACAGTAATTCCTTAATATTGTCCAGTATCTGGTCAGTGTTTGCATTTCTACTATTGTCTCATAAATTTTTATAACAGTTTGGACAGATGATTCTTTACCTGAACTCTATGGACCCTAGGGGTCCGTAAACTCTCTGAAATTAGGCTCTGAGGAGTGGGCTTACAGGTTTCTTATAGGCTAGTTTCCCAAGGGGTCTGAGACCTAGAACTGGTTAGTCATTTCTGTAACATGTAAACGCTCGGCACTGTCGCGGAGCCAGGCGCACTCAGCGATCATCCGATCGCACTACCACATGCGTCTCCGTCGTCCTGCTGTGGGTACTGGCTGGGCAGCTTCTCAGGGTCTGTGTTTCAGGTGGTCGATAAATCCGAGTACCGGACCTGTGCAGCTCAGTCCCTGGTCCAGCTGCTCAGCAAGCTTCCTTGTGCGGAATATGCTTCTTTCGTGGCCTGGCTTTATGGATATTCACGAAACGCCAAGGTAGGAGCTACATCTGCCTGAAATCGTGGCTCCTGGCTCTGCAACCTTCTAGTGACGGCCAGATCTGAAGGTCTGTTTCTGAAGATTAGTTTTCTTTGTCTCTGACGGAGATGCGTGTGGTTTTGCTTTCCAGATCCCATACCGGGTGTTCACTCTTGATGTTGCCTTGGCTCTGCTGGAACTGCCTGAGCGAGAGGTGGACGGCACGCTGGCCCCGGAGCATCAGAAGTTCCTGAAGCATAAGTTCTTGGTGCAGGAAATCATGTTTGCCCGCTGTGTAGACAAGGCCCCGACTGTGCGCAGCAAGGCACTGTCCAGTTTTGCGCACTGCCTGGAGTCCTCTGCTACAGCCGCGTCAGAGAGCGTCCTGGAACTTCTGGCTAACAGTGAGTGTGCCGAGCACCACGAGACCGGGTCTGGCTCCTGCTGGTCCAGAAGGTGCGGCGGCAGGAATGATAGGTGTGCTGTGATAGACTGGGACCCTCAGAGACCCTTTCAGTAGGTTTTACTGTCGAATGACTTCTTGGACGAGCCTTTTTAAGCAGTTCACGTGTTCTTGACCTCAGGCTGAGGTTGTTGGCCGCTCTCACTATTCCTTTGCATCGTTGGTATTGGCTGTATCGGGTCTGATGACCAGTTTAATGCACAGCCAAGGAGAACACTGAACTGTCAGCATTTAGACTCTGTCTTGTCTTCAGGCCTAATTATCTGGGTTTTGATTCCTCTGTAAATATTTATGTATGGTTTTTGATACTAAGACTTTTCTGTCTTATCTACCGGCTTACTTTTAGCTCCTGCAGTTTCAGGAATAGAGAGCCACCATGACACTTCACTGAAAAATTCATCAGGTAATGAAATGGGTCAATATATTGTCAGATATTGAATAATTGTCCTTTTAATTAAAGGGCTTGCTGACTATTTGCATGTTTTTTTCTATCTCCATATTACCTGTTTTAATACTGCACTTTTTTTCTTCATCAAAGAAATTGAAATTCATTTCAGTAATGATGTGTAGTAACTTAAACGTGGAATATGCCATGCTTATATTACTTAAAGGTATAACAAGTTTTTACTGTACTGACTGGGCCTTTTTAAAATTTATTTTTAAGCTTTTTCCTATCAGAGGCAGACATTTAACCCTTCTGGAGGCTCAGAGGTGATCAATATAGACAACAGTGGTGAAACAGCTGGATATAGGGGTATGTCAGATTTTATCCCTATCAGATGAGTAATAACTATTGGATTTCAGACAACTGTAAGTAGAGCCTCAAAACCTTGGAATTTTTTTCTAACTAATTCACCCTCAAGAATTGGAACTCTTTTTTTCCCTTAAAAGTAGATTAATTTTTATTTTATATCTTTAATCAATGTCTTTGCACTATACTGTATTTCATTTTAAGATAAAGAATAAGCTACATTTCACTTGTCGTGTACTGAAACCCAGTATTTCTGTCACACTTAAGAGAATGTTAGCAAATATTTTATTTCCTTAGTGAAGTCCGTTGTTCTGAACACTTGGATTTGCTGGCCAGAAAGGACCAGTTACTAGGAAAGGTGCAATAGAAATTAAATTTGTGTTTGGAGAAAAGTCATCACGGAAGAGGGGAAAAGATAAACAATACTATGGTACTCACCCTTGTGTCTGTTTTTTATTCCTTATTACTTTTTCCACCTGGCATCTTGACTCTGATTAAGCCATCCCAGAATCCATTTTTAATACATGGTAGGGAAATGTGAGCCCAAGCTTCCATTGAAAAAGTTCAGAATTTAGATAATTTCTCTTCACCAGCAGTATGAACCGTTCTTTAATGGGTCGTACACATCGTGTGGCGTGGTTATAGGGTGCTCTCTCCCATGGATCCCAGCACAGGATTCTGAACACAAATGATGCCTGTTCTCTTTCAGTGACTTATTGAAGCCAGAATAATCTGGGATGGTAAAGTGTCAGTGTGATTCAGGAGGGAAGAAACACACCTGGGCTAGGTAGTAGATAGACCTGGAGCTACTCTCAGATTCTGTTTCTGTCTAGCTGTATGATCTTGAGAAAGTCACTTTCCTTTTCTGGGCTTCTCCTTCACTTATACTATGACTTAGCATAATGTAGTAGGGGAAAAACTACATTAGAAATGAGAGGCAATCTGAATTCTGATACTATTGTAAATGAAATTGCTTTCTTAATTTCGTTTTTGAATTGTTTATTGCTAGGTTTTACAACTGATTTTTGATGATTGATCTTGTGTCCTGTGACATTGTTAAATTTGTTACTAGCCTTAAAAGGTTTTGTGTGTGTGTGTGAGATTCCTTAGGATTTTCTACATATCAGATCATGCCATCTGTGAATAGAGTTATTTGTTTTATCCAGCCTGAATGCCTTTATTTCTTTTTCTTTCCTATTTTCCCCGGCTAGGACCTCTAGTGGTGTTGAAAAGAAGTGGGGAAAGCAGAGGTCCTTGTCTTTCTTCTGTTCTTAGAGGGAAAGCTTTTCGTCTTTCACCATTGAATGGTTAGCTGTGAGTTTTTTCAGGATGGCCTTTATCAGTGTGCAGGAGTTTCCTTCTGTTCTGAGTTTGTTGAGTGTTTTTATCATGAATAGGTGTAGGATTTTGCAAATACTTTTTCTGCATCTATGGAGATGATCACGTGGCCTTTGTCCTTTGTTCTATGGTGGTATATCACAGTGAGTGATTTTCCCATGTCCTGGGATATATCCCAAGCATGGGGCTTCCCTGGTGGCGCAGTGGTTGAGAATCTGCCTGCCAATGCAGGGGACACGGGTTCGAGCCCTGGTCTGGGAAGATCCCACATGCCGCGGAGCAACTAAGCCCGTGTGCTACAGCTACTGAGCCTGCGCATCTGGAGCCCGTGCTCTGCAACAAGGGAGGCCGCGACGGTGAGAGGCCCGCGCACCGCGATGAAGAGTGGCCCCCACTTGCCACAACTAGAGAAAGCCCTTGCACAGAAACGAAGACCCAACACAGCCAAAAATAAATAAATAAATGAATTAATTTTTTAAAAAAAGAAAAATCCCAAGCATGGCGTATAATCCTTTTTGTATTTTGCTAGGTTTAATTTGCTAATATTTTGCTGAGGCTTTTATGTCTATATTCAGGAGGGATTTGAGTCTGTTGTACTCTTGAGCTGTTTTGTCTGGTTTTGCTCTCAGGATAATACTGGCTTCACAGAGGGAGGTGGAAAGTGAAACAGAAGAGATTCTGTTTTTTGAAAGAGTTTATGAAGCATTGGTATTAATTTTTGTTAATTGGCGATTTTGTTAACATTTGGCAGACTTTTCCAGTAAAGCTGTCTGGTCCTGGCCCTTTGTGTATGGGGGGAAGTGTGTCTTTGTTTCTTCTTGAGTCAGTTTCCCTAATTCTTATCTTTGTAGAAATTTCATCTAGGTTACTTACTTTGTTAGCATAAAATTGTTTGTAGTGTTCGTAGTGTAACCTTCTTATTTCTGTAAAGTCAGTAGTAATGTTCCCTCATTCATTCCTGATTTTAGCAATTTGACTCTTCTCTCTTATTTTCTTAGTCTAGGAAAATGTTGTTAATTTTGTTGATATTTTTCAAGGAACCTACTTTGATTTCATTGATTTTCTTTATTGCTTTCCGTATTCTGTTTCATTTTTTAATGTTCTTTCTTGTACCTCAGCAGTTCTTAAGTGTGGTTTGGGGTCCCTAAGCCTCCTTCAGTGGGTCCTTGAAGTGAATACAGTTTTCATAATAATATCTAGATGTCATTTACCTTCTACACTCTGATTTTCTCACAAGTGTAACTTGGAGTATTGCAGAGGTCCCAGACAGGCAGAAGCAGATAGAAGCAGAGATGAGAATCCATCAGTTGTCTTTTATTAAGCCAGACATTAAAGAGTTTGCAAAAATGTAAATCAGTGGCATTCTTTTCACTAAATTTTTTTTGTTTTGGACAATAGTTATTTTTTAGTTAAAAAATATACCATTTATAAGTGACGTGCCTTGCTATTTTAAAATGAATTATTAAATTTTTTTTACAATTCTCAGTTTAAATTTCTAATTCATATTAAAAGATATAATCCACGTTAAAAAAGCTCTTAGGAGTCTTCAGTAATTTCTAATAGTGTAAAGGGACCATTTATGGAAAGGTTTTAAAGCTACTGTTATGTATTGTTTTACTTAGTCTTTAAAAAACCCGATGGTTTAGATCTTACCATTTGTAGTAAACAGAATAGAGATCTAAATAATTCATTCAGAATTTTAGACTTAGGAGCCTGGATTTAAAACTAAATTTTCCAGAATTTATGCCCTTTTAAAATTTTACTACTCTGCCTTTTGCATTATTGTGAATAGCTAATTATTTGAATTTTCTTCTTTTTCTATGTCATTTCATGCTCTGATTTCTTATGATTTAAAACCAGCTAATGAGTCAGTCTTGGATTACAGCATGTTCTCAGGATTGTGTGGTGTTCTCAGGCTGTAATGACTGTGATGTTTCCTCAACAGGAAGAGGTCTCATGATGATGTTGAGGAGCAGGGTCGGAGACGAGAAGACCAACGTCAGGAAGTCTGCACTCCAGGTGTGAGTTTTTCTGGACATTCTTTTCATGTACTCTTTTTAAGCACTAAGAACTTGAAGATGCAAGAGACTATTTTAAAAACCCTTTGGCCATATTCATTACTCACTTTTCTCCCAATGTTAGTTCACCTTGTTCCTCTTAAATGTAAATTACATAGATGAACTGAAGGATCATCTGTTCTTAAGTGTTCCTACTGGGTTGCTGGCTTTTTAGGAATCACAATTTTATATCCTTAATTTCATTTTTTAGAATAAGGATTCTTAACCTGGGGACCATGGATGGATTTTGATAGGGTTCATGAAACCCCTGAAATTGTTTCAGAGTACTAGTTTGTATAAAATGTATGTCAAGTTTTCTCCAGAAAGGTGTTAAATTTCATCAGATTCTAAAAGGTGGGATGTTACTGGGAAGGGGGATGGATCTATGATCTCAAAAATGAAAGAATCACAAACTTAAAAGGCAGTGTTTTGTCTGCAGTTTTGCTTTTTGTATTGACATTATGCCTAAGTCACCCCTTCATGTTACACATGACCTTCTAGGTCTTAGTGAGCATTTTGAAGCACTGTGACGTCTCGGGTATGAAAGAAGAGCTGTCCATCCTGCAGGACCGGTGTCGGGACCTTGCTGTGTCTGTCCGCAAGCAGGCCTTGCAGTCTCTCACCGAGCTTCTTATGGTGAGACGCAGCCACCGTGTGTCTGATGGGTGGTATTTTACGTTACAAATAATTCAGCTTGATGAAGTACCTGTTAGAAACTCTCCTAAGTCCGCTGTAGGACTCTACAGTGTAAGAGAAAGGAATCTGTCCATTACCTCTGGTAGATTGCATTTCATATTAAATATAATATGACTAATGCTAGAGAATGCTAATGGTTAGCATTCTCTTGACTTCAGGTTAAATCTCATATAGAAATGTGAATTTTAAAATTAATTTGGTTAGGCAAGAGGCCTAGATTAATTTTTGTCCATTAAAACCTATATAGGTGATATTGCCAAAAGAGCAGATCCACTAATCCTATATATAATTTACTTTTGCCAAATAATTAGTTTTTGAAGAATTTTAAAAGTGAGTTTTTTTCTTTATTTCATGATAGAAGGCATTAAGCAATGCATGTTTTGACTTTCTCTGTTAGCATCTATTCTAATTACTCCTTAGGATAAAAATTTATTATTTGCTCTCGATCGTGAATTACGAAAAAGTGCTGCTTCACTACCAATAATAAGATAATCACTGTGTAAGTCTAAAATTCCAGTATGGGATTTCCCTGGTGGCGCAGTGGTTAAGAATCTACCTGCCAATGCAGGGTACACAGGTTCAATCCCTGGTCCGGGAAGATCCCACATGCCACGGAGCAGCTAGGCCTGTGTGTCACAACTACTGGACCTGTGCTCTAGAGCCCATGCTCCGCAACAAGGGAAGCCACAGCAATGAGAAACCCGTGTGCAGCAACGAAAACCCAATGCAGCCAAAAATAAATAAATAAATAAATTTAAAATTTCAGTATGCACTGATTTACAGTTACTGGAGCTTGAATTTGGTTTTCACATATATTTGGAATGTTGTTTTTTTTCCCACTGTATGTTTTATTTGTAATTATGTGAGCAACTACTTGTAACATATCCTAAAACATCGATCACAGCTTCCCCGATTTGTGTTCAGACCTGTGATAGCGTAGGCGTCTTTATGACTTCCTGACTTTCAACTCCTCAGGCACAGCCTCAGTGTGTCCAGGTGCAGAAGGCCTGGCTGGGGGGCGTTGTCCCGGCCGTGATGGACGGTGAGAGCACCGTGCAGGACAAGGCCCTGGAGTGTCTGGACCAGCTCCTGCTGCAGAACATCAGGCATCATGGTCAGTTCCACTGCGGGGACAACAGCCAGGTGCTCGCCTGGACGCTGCTGACACTGCTGAGCACAGAGCGCCAGGAGCTGGGGTACGTTCGCGTGCAACTGGTTGTCCTTAGGAAGGGCTTTCGTTGCCAATTCCTGTGTCGATCTCGGAAAATCAGCTCTCCACATTGCTTAATATACGAAGACTCAATCTTGATCTTTTTCCCTAGACCTAGTTCAAATCTCTTAGCATTTTTGTGGTGACGGTTTTTGTGAAGCCTTCCTTTGCTTTTCTCTGAGTGTTTTCCAGCTTCGAATTGATATCTTAATATGTAGTAGAAAGCATTAATGGATTTGCTATATTAACGTTAACTTTCCACAGTACTAGTTACTATGGTAGATGACTTCCTGGGTATGACAAGTTAAGACTTTTTCTGACATCGTATCGGGTTGGTTGACTTAATCACACTGCAGCATTTTTTCCATTTGATAACATTTGCTGGGTGTTCACTGTGCAGTGAGCAATGCAGTGAAGAGTTAGCACCTGCACTGATCAGTTTGAATCTCTACTGCAGTAATCTTGTGGCTGGTTTGTGTTTGTGCTCCCTTGACTGTCTTTTCCTTTCCTTTTTTTCTTTATCATACAAGAAACACCTCCCTGCTTGTTTTCATGTACTTCTGGAGGAATTATCATACAATAGAAAGAATAATAGATGTAGTATCATAATAGATACTAATAATTGTTAACCATGCTCCAATATAAAATAAAAATTAAAAAAAAAAAAAGATACTGATAGATAATAATAGATTTAGTATACCGTCTGTGGCCCTGGCAAATCACCCCATCTCCGTGGGCCTTAGTTTTCTCATTTGTAAGAAGAGTCGGTTACACTACATGATCTCTTAAGGTCCCTTTTGTTGTTAAAAATCTGACTGAAAATGCATTCACTCATTAAATATTTTCTCAGTACCAACTGTATGCTTTGCTGAAATTCCTGGAAGGGAGAGGAATTTAGCCAGCAGTAGAATCAACTACTTTTTTTGCGTTTCTTAGGGATATCTTACTGTGCACACCCAGTGTATACTAGCTCATGAGAAACTGTTGGGAGGTTTATTTCATTTCTTTTTTTTAACTTTTCTGTTAAAATATAACATGTATAGAAAAACGTACAAACTGTAAGATCAATAAATATCAAAAAGAAAATATAGCCATGTAACCACCACCCAGGTCCAGAAATAGAACATTGCTTGGCCTGAGAAAACTCTTCCTTCCCGTCGCTCTCCTTCCCTCCTCAAAGGGAACGACCACTGTGATTTTAACACCATGTGTGAGTTTTCTCTACTCTTCATCTTCATGTAAGTGGAATTATGTGGTATGTATTCTTTGTGTGTCTGACTCCTTTTACTCAAAGGAATACAAGATTTCATTCAAGTTATTGTGTGCAGCTATAGCTCATTCACTTTCATTGCTCTGTGTGTGTGTGTATGACATTTGTGAATAAGCTACAGTTTATTTATCCAGTCAACTGTTGATAGATTATGGGTCGTTTCCAGTTTTTTATTAAGAGGTATAATGCTGTTGTGAATATTCCCATGCGTATCTTTGGCACACATTTCTCTTGGATGTACACCTAGGAGCAGTGCTGTTGAGTATGCTTTTATTCGTCTTTCATGGTTACTGCCAGACAGCTTTCCAGAGTGGTGGGACCAAGTTACATTTCCTTGCAGCACTTAATGAGAGTTCCAGTTGCTCCATATCTTGGCCTGCGTTTCGTGTTGTCAGTCTTCCTTTTTAGCCTTTTTGGTCCATTTTGGACCAATACTGGTATTTCTTGGTGGTTTTAATTTGCACTGCCATGTTGACTAATGCAGTTGAGCCTCTTTTCATAGGTGGATTAGCATTTAGATATTCACATTGTGAATTACCTGCCCAGCTCTCGGGCCCTTTTTTTTTTTTTTTTTTTTTTAATTAGGCTGTCACTCTTTTGCTTGTTCAGGCAGAAGTGTTCATTATATACTTATGTACAAGCATTGTTATATGTATTACAGATATCTCTCCCATCCCATGATTTGCCTCTTTACTCTCTTAATGATGTCTTTTGATGAGTTCAGTTTGTCAGTGGTTTTCTTTATAGTTAATGTACTTTTAAAGAAATCTTTTCCTACCTCAGAATCATATACATATTTTCCCATATAATCTCCTAGAAGTTTGATTTTTTTCTTTCCCTTTCATTGTTAGGTCTTTAACTTACCTGCAATTAAGATGTGTCATAGCTGCCTTCATAGGCTCTCTGTTTTCATTTTAAGATGGGGGAAACACCTGTGCATATTTGAAGTCAGAAAACCAGTATGTAGAAAATATCGAGGATGATTGAAAGGGATAAAGTTTCTGAAAAAGAACAATATGTGAAAGGATACACTTTATAAAGTAGGAGGAGAGAGCTCCAGAAATAAAAGGAAACACAGAGAACAGGAAGAGAGAAACACAAAAGAGGACATAATATAAGCACTAGAGCTTTCAGCCTTTTTCTTCTCCGTAAAGTGATGCTCGGTGTTTGCCCAGTACAGCATGTTCACAGCAGCGTGATCCACAGCAGCTAAAAGGTGGAAACAATCCAGGTGTCCATGCACTGGTGAAGAGATAAATAAGATGTGGTCTATACACGCAATGAAATATTACTCAGCCTTAAGAAGTCACAAAATTCTGACAGATGCTATAACATGGATGAACCTTGAAAACATGCTAAGTGAAATAAGCCAGACATGAAAGGACAAATATTGGATGGTTCCTCTTATGTGAGGTCCCTAGAATAGTTAGACTCTGGGAGGCAGAAAGGGGCGGTGGGGAGGAACTGCTTAAGGGGTACGGTACAGAGTCTCAGTGTGGGGTGAGAAAAAGCTCTGGAGGGGGGTGGTTGCACAACAGTGCAAATGGGCTTAATGCCACTGATCTCTGTACTTTAAAATGGTTAAAAAGATGTTTTATGTACATTACCACAATTTAGAAAACAATGTATTTGCCCAAGTTAGGAAGGAGAGGGTAGAATTAGGGGCAACAGTTCTCAAAGTGTGGTGGATTCGGGAGCTTAGACTCTCTTGTCGTCTTAAAAACACACATACACAGAGAGAGCTGTGAGTTCAGTTTTATTTGGGGTTTACTGAGGACTGTAGTCCAAGAGACAGCCTCTCTGTAACTGAGGAACTGCTCTGAAGAGGTGGGGGGGGGGGCGCGGGTCAGTATATACGTGATTTTGGTGAGGGGCATACGGGCAATCAAGCACACATCTCCGTAGAAGGTTGCTGCTGGTCATGAGGAGCGGATGTCTCTGTTAATGATTTTAGTGCTTTTCTAGGTATGAGAAGATGCAAGAAGTTGGGCTCATAAAATCTTCCTGAAAATACCTACCTATCTGAAGGCCTGTTCTGCCAGTTTTCCCAGAGCACAGAGTGCGTCATTCCTGATCTCTACCCTGAGCTCCTTTTATAATTCTAAAATTTCAAGTTACCAAATATCTGGAGAGATTATTTTTAAGCAGACATTCTTAAAACATAATTAGTCCTCAAGAGTTCACTCAAAAGTTCTTATTTCATTTACATTTAATTTACTTTAAAGAATTTCACAATACCAAGTTATTTTTCTTGCTGACAGATTTGCAACAGACATAATAAGATCTTACTTGACCTCTGTTAAACCTGGCTGCACTGTATTAAACTTCATGTTGTTGGCTCTAAAGACATGTCTGTATTGATTAAACCAACAGACTTTAACACCAGGCGTTAATACTGAATATTTCCCAATTCACATGAGCCTGAAATTCATTTGGGTTAGTTTCTTTTATATTTCTGAGAGTTTATTAAGTGCTTAATTTCCTTTAAGCCAATTAAGTAGAGCTCATTTACAAATTAATTTTGATAATACCATCCAAAGATAAAAAAATTTATATATATAAAAAATGCACATATAGACAGACCCAACCAGAGATCTCATAGCTTCATTTTAAAACTTAGTCATGAATCAGGTATTACAGTGTAAGACCATCATGGCTGCTCGGATCACTGAATGGCCAGTTCTTATATGTGACCCCTGGATGAGCAAGTGTTCTAATTAATGAGTGGGTTTCCCTCTGGGACCACTGCGCAGTGTGAGGGCTCTGCCTCTTCCATTCCTGTAAGTTTCTCAGTTGCCTGAGAAGGCCGTGACTGACCGCGGGGACTCTTGGCCCTTTTCTTCAGAGCAGCGCTCTCACGTAATATCTTCACTTTTATCCTGACAAATTCTGTTCAGGCAGCCGAATTGGGGAAAGGTTTCAGGTCAGTCTCCTACCTAAACACTCAGCTCAGACTGCCCAGTGTCTCAACTGAGCAAGGGGGCCAGGTACCTGTTTTATACTTTGAAATAAAGCTCAAGGTTATCAACTAATATGGCAGATCTGAGAACCAGGAGAGACTCACCCAAATTCGTCTGGACTCTCTGAGGAGGTGGACGGGTGCAAGAGGCCTCTGCTGGTACCAGGCTCTGGTTCTTGTAGAGTTCAGACAGAGAGAAGTCTGCTCTGGTCCTTTTTTTTTTTTTTCCAAAGGTTTTTTTTTTTGATGTGGTCCAATTTTAAAGTCTATTGAATTTGTTACAGTATTGCTTCCGTTTTATGTTTTGGTTTTTTGGCCTCAAGGCATGTGGGATCTTAGCTCCCCCACCAGGGATTGAACCCGTACCCCCTGCATTGGAAGGCGAGGTCTTAACCACTGGACCACCAGGGAAGTCCCCTGCTCTGGATCCCTTTCTGGTCGCCAAAACTGTCAACAACAAAAAAAACCACACAGTGTAACAGCTGTGAGTTCAGTTTTATTTGGGGCTTACTGAGGACTATAGCTTGGGAGACAGCCTCTCAGTAGCTCTGAGGAACTGCTCCAAAGAGGTAGCAGCGGGGGGGGGGGGGGCGGGGGGTCAGTGTATACGTGGTTTTGGTGAGGGGCGTACGGGCAATCAAGCACACATCTCGGTAGAAGGTTGCTGCTGGTCACGAGGAGCGGATGTCTCTGTTAATGGTTTTAGTGCTTTTCTAGGTATGAGAAGATGCAAGAAGTTGGGCTCATAAAATCTTCCTGAAAATACCTACCTATCTGAAGGCCTGTTCTGCCAGTTTTCCCAGAGCACAGAGGGCCTCATTCCTGGTCTTGGCCCTGAACTCCTCTCAGGAGGTGTAGAAGGTCAAGGGACTGCAATGGCCAGTGACCTTATTCTTGTAGAGGCGGATGGCAAGTGGCAGTTTTTAGTTGGCAGCCTTTATCGTAATATTAAGATGTCATGTGCCATTGCCACTTTTACTCTTTGACAGTACTAGAGTTCCTAGAAGCCATGTGATGATATTGAAACAAATTGAATGGAGAATCAGATGTAAGAATGCACGTCTTTTGTTTAAGCCAGGCCATAAGGAGATTTACAAAAGTACAAAGCAACATCACTGTTCTTACCAAGTTTTTTTTTGTTTTGAGAAAGATACCAGGTTTTGGGGGGGGAAAGAATTGCATTATTTGTGTTAACATGTAATTAGCTTATTGTTATTTCTGACAAATTAATAGATAAGTATTTTTAAATTTCTGTTTTAACTTCTAGTATGGCAAATATTGATAGGTATAACCCGCATGAACAAAAATGGTCTTCTAGGTGGTCAGTAATTTTTAAGAGTTTAAAAGGGCCCTGAGCAGAAAAAGTGTGAGAGCCACTGAACAAGGGAATCAACTTTAAAAAAGGATTGAGAACAGTTGGACTAGTGGAATAGAGTTGTATAAATAAACTCTTGTGATCACAAGTTCTTTAATAAGCAGAAGGTAACTGGGATTCCAGGAGCTGCTCGGGACAGGAGACTCCGCAGAGCAGGTGAGCTTCGAGTTTGGACCTTGGCGGTTAACAAGGGGCGGGAGGTGCTCTCGTGGAGGACGCAGCCAGTGCAGGGCCGCGGGCGCATGCGTGGTGTGTGCTGCAGGGGCCCCAGGAGTTCATAGCACAGGAGGTGTCACGGATCGGCTGTGTCTGTGACCAGAGTCTGAGGACACAGGCCACCGGTGAATGACTCGAGCTCAAGGCGTGGCGACCGGGTCCAGGGGAAGCAGCTGGCTGCAGAGGAGCTGTCCAGCGGTGGGAAGCTGCGGAGGGGGGACCGGCTCTGAGGGCTGAGGACGCCCTGCGCCCTCCACTCTGGTTGCCCACAGGCCAGTGGAAAGGGAGTCACGGCAGCCAGGAGGGAGCACGTGGAGCAGCATGGGTTGTTACCTTTTTTTCTTTTGTCAGCTTAGGGTAGCTTCCTTTTGATGGTGGTGTGACCTCAATCATCCCTAGAGGTGGAAAGAGTTGAGAGTAACCAGGCAGGCCTAATGGTGAGGGTCTCCAGGCAGGAAATAGCAACGCAAAGGCTTAGAGGCCCGCCGCTCCAGGAATCCTAACTGAAAGGGCTTCTGGGTGGGGTTGCTGTTGAACAAGGCCCGGAAAGCAGAGGTGGGGAGGGCTGGGGATGGAGTCCCATTTTCAGGGTGAGCTTGCGACGATCCTGGTGATGGAGGACATCGCCCAGAGTTAGGTTGTAGGTTAGAGAAGATGACTAAGAACAGACCTCTTCAAAATCAGCCGTTGGTGTGATTAGAAGAAAAGGAATTAGTGAAAAGGTCAAACAGGTCGACTGGAGTGTAAGGGAGAGCGTGGTCAGTTCTGTCCAGCAGGGGGCACTGAGATGGGCACTGAGGGGGGTTGCTTTGGTTTGATATTAGGATAGAGGTCGGCAGTGCTTTTCAGGAAACCAGGTGGTGTTTGCTGAACCGCATTCTGAGTGGTGCGGCATCCCCTGCTTGTGATGGGCGGTGCGGCTAATGGAGGGTCCAGTTGGGAGGCTTTGGGGACGGCTCAGCCCATGTGGAGGGTGTGCGTGGTCAGAGAGGAGCCAGATTTGAGATCTCAAAGCTGGAAGTTCAGAGGACATTTTGTCGTTCTGTTTGCTTCCTGCAGTAAACTTCAGTTAATATTCTGTGTGATGCTTGTACGTAAACTTTTAAATATTTGTTGATTTCATGTATCTTGCTTTTGGATAGCAGTCAGATATAAATTATGTTAGTCATTTGCAGTAAAACTCTAGATAGATTTTTAACCAAAAGCTAATTTATTAATAAAACCATTCATTTATATGCGTATGCTTATTGTGTGTAGATGTGTTTATTTTCTTATAGTTGCCTTCTGCGTGCTTTGAGAATTCTTTTTTTCATTTAATGAGAAAGTCTTGCTAATCTGAGTGTGTGTGTGTGCCTAGCAGTAGAAGAAATTAATTGGGGGAAGAAATGTATTTTTCTCTCCACTTAAATATATAATACTGCATTTGTCTCATGAGTCATATGATGTCATTCAGTGCTATAGGAAAAAGTAAAATAAGAAATGGTTTAAAAATAGCAATGACATCACACAAACACTTTAATACATCAGAAGCATTTTTTATTTTAGAAAAGTTTGATATATGTATTTCTGAGTGGTATTGGCAGGTCATAGCAAAGTCGAGCTCATTTAATATCACCATATTTAAATGCTAGGATGTCATTTCTCTCCAATCCTTCCATTGAAAAAAGGACAATGTCTACATTTTTTTGTTACTAAAACCCTGTAGACTCTGGATGTACCTGTTATTGGTAACTTACCCCATACGTTTGCATAGAAATTTTAGAGGGTCTCAAGTGAATTATGAAATTTTATTATTTTCTTTAAAAATAAATACTTTATGGGCAGGGGAGGCGTAAATATACCTTATTCAGTGTAATAATAATTAGAAAGATACGTAGTTTGCTATCAGATGAGCCACTAGCCAGGAACCTCTGTTTGCATGTTTTATGTGCCAGAATCCTGGAGCAGAAGTTGATACCCTTCACCGAGGGGCAGGTCTGAACAGTTTTGTGTATTTACGGTTACAATTCTGCTTTCTCATCTTTTTTCCAGCCGCTATTTAAATAAGGCTTTTCATGTCTGGTCCAAGAAAGATAAGTTCTCCTCCACTTTTGTAAGCAATGTGCTCTCCCACACTGGCAAGGAGCACGCTGCCCCGGCCTGGATGCTGCTCTCCAAGGTTGCTGGCTCGTCACCCACGCTGGACTACACCCACGTCATAAAGTCCTGGGAGAAGATAAGCAGGTTCGCGTGCTTGTAATGTAGCTGCCACCAGACACGAGAGAGTCTTGGAAACAAAGCTCATGTCTTAAGGAAGTGGGCTCTTTCATAGCTGCTAATATACCCAGATCTTTTCTTTAAATTCTGGCATAAAAACAAACAGGAAAAAAAGAATCACTTTTAGGCTTTCATTGTCCAAGTACATTAAGTGCCTTAATGCTCCCCAACTCGACTCCTAAACCATGCTACCCTACTTCCTCCAGTACTGATAATCCAGGAGAAAAGTATTTTGTTGGCAGCAATTTTTACTTTGGTTCTATACTGATATTTCTTCTGCCCTTTCCACAGGCAGCAGGACCCCAATGCAGACACCTTAGGGCACATCCTCTGTGTTATCGGGCATATTGCAAAGCATCTTCCTCAGAGCACCCGGAACAAGGTGACAGGTGAGTGTCTACTGGAGAATCATGAAAAGGCTCTGCCTCTCACTTTATATATATTTTTAAGAGTTAAACTTCAAGGGAATTGACTCTCTTTTTTAGATGTTATCAAAAGTAAGCTGAATGGATTCTGGTGGTCACCAAAGTTGATCAGCCCAGCTGTTGATACTTTGCAAAGACTCTGTAGAGCATCTGCAGAGACTCCAGCGGAGGAGCAGGTACGCTACAGACTCTCCTGGGTGTGTCTGTCATTTGTCTGTACGTAGACGTAATGCTCTGCCTTGAAGCTGGGGATGTGTTCTCCGCGGAGACCTGGAAGGATGGGTGGTCCCCATCAGCTAGTTCTCCAAGGAAGCACCTACGTGACAAGCAGTTGACGTTCCCCAAGAAGATCTTGGCTGCTGAAGACACACAGCTCCTTTAGGAGGTCACCTCCTTGGTTCTGGGTACCAGTGTCTTCTAGGAAGCACACCAGCCGGACACCTGTTCCCAAGATCGAATCTACAAGGTTGTCTTTTAATCATCGTAACCTCGGTGCTCACAATAGCTTGTTAGACCCTCCTCCCTCACTCCAAGGATGTGTAAGTGGTTTCCTCCTAGTCACGGCTTCCCTCCAGACCAGAAGATTTCTGATTAGTCATCATCCTGTCACCCTAGTATCTCTTGTCCCCAGAGTTCCCAGAGCCTCCTGCTGACTGACATTCCCTATGGATTCATCATCACAACCCCAAACCAGCGTTCTGTGTGACACAGAGGGTTACTTTGACTCCCCAAAAGCTATCCATTTAAGTATCTCTAATGATAAATTATCTTACTACCATGTATTCAGTTTTTATCATGAAATATACTCCTAGACAGTGCTAATCATAATGAAAAATTTTAGGACTGGGGGTTATTAATAATGATTTTAGAAGTCAAAGATTAATTTAAATAATTGCTGAAATATATTTAAATCTCCCAGAATAAAAACATTATTGCTTCATCTGAGCTACCTGCCACCTTCCTAAGCTTCATTTTCTCGTATAGGTTCTTTTTAAAAAGTCCTTTCCTGATAAGTTAACCATTGTAGTAAGACAATATACTGTAACTTTTTTGCTTAGGACTTAAAACAGGTTAAAATTTAGTTAATTAAAAATGCCCAGCTCTTTCTGTGTCTGGTGTTTACCTGGCATAAACCTTTTGGCACTTTTTGGTGAAGGGGATACTTGCTTTATTTGATTTTCTGTTTCTCTCTGATCCAAGAAAGTGTGTGAAAAACTTTTAAATAAGGAACATTACCTAAGTAGGGAGCATATTTGAATAGCAGAAAACAGGTAAAAACAAAACAAAAGGCTGATGATGAGGAACGAATGCTGTAGGAAACAATGGAGGTTCTGTGGCAGAATGTGAGGGCGCCGTCCCCCAAGTGTGTGCGGCACGTCGCTCGTTAGTGCGGAGCCAGGCCTGCACCACGGGCCCCGCCCAGACTCTGAGGTCTTCCTCTCACTAGCAGCCGGGTGCTGGGCCTAAGCACTCAGCCAAGCTGGGACAGAGCGCGTGCATTTCAGAAGCTCCAGGTTGTGCAGTCTGTTAACATCTTAAGTGCAGTCATTTTGTGAAACGGTAATAAAGACCATAGCTTTGACACATTTTAGGCCGAGTCGGACTACGAATGTCTGGACCGTGATGGCGGTCTGCCAGCAATTTGGCAAACTTAGAGCACCGTCTTGTGGCATTGCTGCTGGGTACTCCCTGGGCTGTGGGGTGTGGTTCAGACTGCCCCTGCCTAAGGCGCCGGCCGCATAGTGTGGGAGGCCTACTCGTTAACCTGCAGTCCCAACGTCTTAGAATAATTCCTGAAACGGAAGCGAGTGTCTGGTAACGTGGCGGTCCTGGGGCGGAGCCACTCAGCTCAGCCTGGGTGTGTAGGGACGGCCTCCCGGGGAAAGTGGCTTCCGGGTTATAGGGTGTGACCGAGCTCCTCGGCCCATAAGCGTGGTGAGACGTGTGGGCTGGAGGTGGGACCCCCTTGAGGTCACTTTAACTAATAAGAGACTCTGAAAACTTGTCTCTGATGAATACATTTCAGGAGGGTAAAAACTGTTCTTTTTTATTCTGTCTTTTTGAAATATACTCTTTATTACAGTAGTTAATTCACCATCTACATATACCAGAAGAATTGCAATGTTTTTCTCTATTGGAGGAGCACTGCTATTACAGATCTCTTATAAATTAGGGCAGTAGATCTTCCTAAATAGGTGTCTTTCCCTCTTATAGGGCAAACGTAACAATAGAAAGAAAGATAATACATAAATATATATGTTTGTAGTAAATATAGCATATTACAAAGAGCATACATAAGTGTTCTTCGTGAATTCCACTTAGCCAGTTCGCATTGCCAGATTGCTGAAAGAGCAAAGATGCAAAAGCATGATGGCTGGGGTTTCCGTGGCTTGCGGTTTATGCACTTGAAGGCCGTAGAGTTTCTTGTGAGCAAGTTGTGTGTCGCGGCAGTGTGATGGATGTGCGGTGCCCTTCAGAGGTGGCCTTTGGCTTGCCGCAGGGATTACTGGCGCAGGCGTGCGAGGACGTGCTCTCCGCCTGTGTGCGCTGCCTCTCCGACATCGTTCTGAAGGAGGACGGGACCGGGAGGATGAACGAAGACCTGGCGGTGAGTAGCTGCCGCTCTTAGCGTCCTCCTCCCCTCCTCGCGTCGGCCGGGCCTGTGGATGGCGGTGTGAGGTGTGTCTTCAGTACTCTTAGCAAGAAAGGGATTTTCCTAGCCTGGGGCTTACTCTTGTTTCAGAAGAACTTTTTACTGGTGACCTATTCATTTTTCTCTCCCATACTTATCATCTGGGGGAAAATGATGGTAAATCCTTCTCCCAGGTGGGTCCTGTGAGATTCCTGATCCGACAGGGAAAACACAGTGTGTGTTGTGAGCTCAGAAGTAATAGGTGAGAAAAGAGTAAAGTGAGCATCCTCTTTGTTCTGTCGGCTTGTTGGTTTGATGTTTTTTTTTAAATTGTCTAATGTGTCTGGCAAGCTGTTTGAATATCAGACTATAGAACAGCTCCCAGGTCATGTCTAAAACAAATGAGATATTTGAAAGCTGGAGAAGCTGCTGCCCTGGGAGCAGTGAGATTGTGTGGCATGCACCCTGCTTTAGAAGTTGTGCCGTGAAGAGGTGCCTTTGAGCCAGTAAACGCGGGGCCCATTTTCTGGTTCAAGTAGCTGACTGTCAGCAAAACGTGATTCTGATTCCAGCATCTGACACTGTCCCATAAGGGCAAAAATGAGCTGCTTTTTGATGCCCTTCAGACTAGGCCATCATTTCGCCAAAACTGGTCATTTTCCTTGTCTGTTTGAAAATTAGTAGAGCACTTTCCTTCTGTGTTCAATTCCTTCTTTGCCCCCTCACACTTGGACCTGGGGATTGATGGCCATGTTTAGATTTGTTGGAGGAGAAGACCCTTTGTGCCAGGGCATTAATACACACCCAGTTCGGTAATAAAAATATCCTGATCAACGAGAACCCAGATGTTTTGGGTCAGAGGCCACAATGTTTAGAGTGGTCCCGACCTGGGGTTTCTCTGGAGGGTCTTGCTCCACTCATTTGTCTGGGATTCCCGACCCAATCTAAGAAAAATGCTTACTATGACCAGTGAGTTTTCCCCGCTAAGATTTTTTTTTTCTGTTAAATATGTCACCAAAATTTACCCTTTGGTCAAAATATATGGAGAAGTTTGCCCTATATATATTGTTTACTTCACTCTTCTTTAAATATAATTTAAATGTGCTGCTAATCCACTGAGATACAGTGTGTTCAGTTCTCTTTAAACACACACATCCTTATTATTAGCTTTTTTACTCTAAAAAGCCTTTATTCAACATTTTGCTGTTTATTTAGCATCACCCTTGTATTTTTGCGATTGAAAAAAATAAGTATTACTTAACTGTTAAGCTGAAGGTCCTTAATAAAGACACAGTAGTGGTGGCTTGAGGAAGCACGTTCTCACAAGTTCTGGTAGGAGTCTTACTAGTAAGCTAAGCAGGAGGACAGTGTGGAAGTGAGTTTAAAGCGTGCAACAGGCTATACGCCCTCTCACCCCGCACGTCCCCTCTGAGGAGGCAGAACACTGTCCCAGGGCACAAAGGTGTCCATCAGAGCTGATGCAAACAGGAAGGGATTAGGTCAACATAAATGTATAGTAATAGTGCGGTCAACCTTGATGACATTCAGAGTTTTTAACATACTTACGTAGTCATTAAACATATTGATCGTATATATTGACGTGAAAGGATGCCTGATACTGAAATTTAGAATCACAAACTTCAACCTAGTGTGATTGGCAAGTGTGTGAGAAAAGCCAACATGAAGCCGTGTGACTATAAAAAGAAAGTCATACAGAAAAACAAGGATGGTGTCTGTGGGTGGCGGGATTGTCAGTCAGCTGTTCCGTGTCCCCACTTACCTGGAAGCACCGAGGTCCACTCTGTTGTCACAGCACCCCTTTGACTTGCAGGAGTATCTAGATATAGATGATAAACCTATACAGTCACCCTAGTTGAAGCAGTGACTGGATTTTTACAATGGCTGTGTGTTGTTGTGGGGGAAAAAACCAGCTATTTAATTTGGGGGACAGAAAAAGTAACTCCACTGACACGGCCTTAACCTAGATAGAGTTCGTTTTCTTTTGCCTTATTCTTACTGCAAAACCCATTCTCTTGGCAGGTGAAGTACATTTTCACCTTAGGAGACGTCGCCCAGCTCTGCCCAGCCAGAGTGGACAAGAGAGCCTTCCTGCTGATGCAATCCATCCTGGCTGCTTCCGCCAGCACGGAGCATTGTAAGGCCCTTGGCGTGCCTTCTGCGCCTGCTGCCTCGGGGTGGGTTTGCCCTGTGGCAGTGCAGCAAGACCTCTCCTCCCTTCCCTTCCCTCCCGTAGTGACCGCGTCGGACCCAGGCGGCAGTGAGGCCACGTCCTCGCAGCCCATCTCCCAGTTCCAGGGCTCTGTCATGCCCTCCGTGATCAGAGCACATGCCGTCATCACCTTGGGTGAGTGAGGAGACACGGGGCAGCCTCTCCACGTGTGCCTTGTGATTTATAAGCTTGTAAGCTCGGGGGGAACTGTAGGAGCGCCCAGCTCTGCCGGACACTCCCTGTTTAATTTATTACCATCAAACCTGCGATAGTTTTATACTCATAATGTAGCACCATGCAGTCTGTTCTTCAGGAGCTGTATGCCAGACACTGCACTGAGTTCTGGGAATGAAGAAATAAGTTTGCAGTTCACATCATAAAGAGATGGAGAGCATAGGCAGAACTCTCTATGACATAAATCACAGTAAGATTCTTTTTGACCCACCTTCTAGAGAAACGGAAATAAAAGCAAAAATAAACAAATGGGACCTAATGAAACTTAAAAGCTTTTGCACAGCAAAGGAAACCATAAATAAGACGAAAAGACAACCCTCAGAATGGGAGAAAATATTTGCAAATGAAGCAACTGACAAAGGATTAATCTCCAAACTTTACAAGCAGCTCATGCAGCTCAATATCAAAAAAACAAACAACCCAATCCAAAAATGGGCAGAAGACCTAAATAGACATCTCTCCAAAGAAGATAATCCAGATTGCCAACAAACACATGAAAGGATGCTCAACATCACTAATCATGAGAGAAATGCAAGTCAAAACTACAATGAGGTATCACCTCACACCAGTCAGAATAGCCATCATCAAAAAATCTACAAACAATAAATACTGCAGAGGGTGTGGAGAAAAGGGAACCCTCTTGCACTGTTGGTGGGAATGTAAATTGATACAGCCACTATGGAGAACAGTATGGAGGTTCCTCAAAAAACAAAATAGAACTACCATACGACCCAGCAATCCCACTACTGGGCATATACCCTGAGAAAACCATAATTCAAAAAGAGTCATGTACCAAAATGTTCATTGCAGCTCTATTTACAATAGCCAGGACATGGAAGCAATTTAAGTGTCCGTTGACAGATGAATGGATAAAGAAGATGTGGCGCATATATACAATGGAATATTACTCAGCCATAAAAAGAAACGAAATTGAGTTATTTGTAGTGAGGTGGATGGACCTAGAGTCTGTCATACAGAGTGAAGTAAGTCAGCAAGAGAAAAACAAATAGCATATGCTAGCACATATATATGGAATCTAAAAAAAAAAAAAGGTTCTGAAGAACCTAGGAGCAGGACAGGGATAAAGACACAGGCGTAGAGAATGGACTTGAGGACACGGGGATGGGGAAGGGTAAGCTGGGATGAAGTGAGAGAGTGTCATGGACATATATACACTACCAAATGTAAAATAGATAGCTAGTGGGAAGCAGCTGCATAGCACAGGGAGATCAGCTTGGTGCTTTGCGATGACCTAGAGAGTTGGGATAGAGAGGGTGGGAGGGAGACGCAAGAGGGAGGGGATATGGGGACATATGTATACGTATAGCTGATTCACTTTGTTATAAAGCAGAAACTAACACACACAGACACAGAGTTAGTTTATTTGATACTTTGCATGACCTCACACTGTTGTTTATCTTAAGAAGACGGACTTCTGTCAGTATTCACAAAAAAATTTGAATTATTTTTTGTGATTGTGTATGCTCAACACGTGTTACGAATTTTTTGGTAATAATGGTTATTTTTCAAAAATCTCAGAAGTGTAAATAAGAGCAAAATATTCCCCAGGCCAAAAAAAAAACACATACAAACACAAAACTCAACAACAGCCTTCCTTCTCCTAACTATGAACAAGAAATGAAATAAATGACACGATTATGTATTCATCTAGCTCAGATTTCAAGTTCATTATTAAACTTTTTAGCTTCTATCAATTATGTGTATACTCAAAAGTAAAAAGTGTCATCGGTTACATTTTATTGGTGTTTTTCCAGGTAAGTTGATAACTCCAAAATTCAGATGTTGACTTTGAAAGAAAGTGAAGGAACATCTCGGAGTGTCTGTCTCATGAAACCCGGGGTTATTTGGCACTTCTTAATATTTAGTATGGGTCTGTCTGCCTTGGATTTTTTGTTTGTGATTGTTGATGTGATGTTTTAACTTTGATTAAATAAAATCCATAGCAGGATACAGCTGGAGAAAATGTGAGGCAGAGAATGAGAGTCGAGTCAGGGTGTCTGTCTTTCTCGGCGGCAGGGAAGCTGTGCCTGCAGCACGAGGATCTGGCGAAGAATAGCATCCCGGCCCTGGTGCGGGAGCTGGAGGTGTGCGGGGATGTGGCCGTCCGCAACAACGCCATCATCGTCCTGTGCGACCTCTGCATCCGGTACACGGTCATGGTGGACAAGTACATCCCCAGCATCTCTGTGTGTCTGAAGGACTCGGACCCCTTCATCCGCAAGCAGACACTCTTCTTGCTCACTAACCTCCTGCAGGTGCGCATGAGGGCTCGCCGGGCCGGCCGCTCCTGTTCGGGGGTCTGAGCAGTGTAGGAGTCGGGCGGCACTGTAGTAGAGGCACAGGTATTTGCTCACGTGCAGTTTCACATACCACTCTTCTGACGTTCTGGACAGACGTTTAAACAGATTGTTACTTCCTAATATTCCTTCTGGGTGTTTGTTCAGAGACCCCCTTGTGCAGGGTAAAGTTTGTTTTCACAAGTAAACAGCACGTAGAGAAAAGCACCTATAGACGAGTAGGTCTGGTTCCGATTCTGTGAACGGTCGGTGTTCCCAGATGGACCTTCATCATTTGTACAATGAGGACCCTCGCGCTTGCCCGGGTGACCTCGCAGACATGCTCCGAGATCCCGCAGAGACACGTCTGCGTGGACAGAGCTCGAGTGCGCATGTGTAGCCTGATGTGAGGGGAAAATGCTGTTTGATCTCTAAGTGTGTTGTGTGTCTGTTCTGATGTGTCCATGCCCTCACTGTCTCGTGCGGGGTGCAGCCGCCTCCCCGCAGGCAGGGGCGCTGAGTCACGGTCGGGCTCTCCTGCCCACACTCTCCCATGTGAGCGCCCACGGCCCCAGGGACAGAGGGCTGTGTGCTGAGGCCCCTGTAAGCGTGAGCCTTCGTTCTCTCGAGCAGGAGGACTTCGTGAAGTGGAAGGGCTCCCTGTTCTTCCGGTTCGTCAGCACGCTGGTGGACCCGCACCCAGACATCGCCAGGTGAGTCTTTCCTCGCGCCAGCCAGCCGGCCGAGTGATTGGCCTAGTTGCTGGAAAAGATCTCTTTTTCTTTAAAACTGGTTTAGAGTTGCGTTATTTAGGATTTAGTGAGCTTTTGGCAGTTGCTAGAAAATTAACCGATTTTTAAAATACTAAGCTGTGTAACAAAGCTTTAGTTTTCACGTAAGTTTAAAAACAAAAAACAAAGAAGCCCTTGTCCAGATTGACCATCGAATAATCCCAGCCCTGACCACATTTGCTGACACTTTGTTCTTCCAAATGGAGGAGGGAAGAGCAGTGTGGGCCTCTGCCGTGGTCAGCTGTCGAGAGCAGAAGCCAGTAAGTGTTGGCTTCTAGGCCGGTGTAGGAAGAGTTCAGACTTTCTCCTGAGTGCAGAAACTGCAAGGAAGAAATTCTAGGGATTAACACAGAATTGCTCAGTGTGAAATCATAGGGTATGGTTTACAAGGCTCCTTGGAAATGGGTATTTCCCAAGAATTGGAAGGCAGGGGGACGGCCTTGCCACTGTTAATTCTTATCCTTCTATAATTAAAGATGTATTTTCAAGGGGTTTAGAAATGATCTCACAGAATTTGCTAACCTTGATTATATTATATGAGTAATTCTTTTTAAAGCAAGTCTGCAGCTGGAAAATAGAATGTTGAATGCATGGCAGAAGCCACCACAGTTGGGAAGAGGTCTTTACAGGTTCATTAACCATAAATAGCATATAGTAATGGGTCCCTCTGGTTCCAAATGTGGTCACCAGTGGTTTACTCTGGTAAACCGTGGAAGGATTTCTGTTCGGTTTCCTTTGGGTATATTTTTCCAGGGAGAAACATTTTACATAGTAAACTGGTAGAAGGTTAACATCCTAATTAGCACGTCTAGAGTCAGAGAGGAAAGCTAAGGCTGCTATGCTTTCTTTTTCTGTGTATAATTGGGAAAGGGATGGGGCGGCTATGCCGTGCCCTCTCGCCTTCCCCCTCTGCCCCAGGCCGGCCCTGCAGCCCGTGTGCCACGTGCGGCCCAGGAGCAGGCAGGAGTGCCAGTACTGGGGGACTTGGGGAGGACACGCCCGGGAGGGGAGGGTGGGTGTTTAACCTGCCTGTCGGTGTCTTCCCCACTTGCATCAGCTCCTCCACGTGTATGTTACGGCCTTGTTCGCTCTGTAGACCACGTGCAGGGCCTGTGCCACAGGTGACGAGAGCATGAGTCAGAAGGAAACTAGAAGGACAGGCAGAAATCTCCACTGTAGTGAGAAAACCAGTACTTCTGGTAGCATTTTCTCCCTCCCCCTTAAACCTTTCCATTTTATCCCTGCGTTCTGGATTTGTTTGAACCATGGTAAAAATGTGGAGCATGATTTGAAAAGCTTTGAAAAACTAAATTAATCTGTCCTCTATTTTTAGGCCAAAGGTCAGGCCTATCTGCTTACTTTAAACATCTTAATTTTTCCATATGTATCTGGTAAGACAGATCTTCCCAAGAGACTATAGCGGCAGAGCCCTGTGAATTTATTTTTGGTCCAGGTGGTGGATTTCCTGGCAATTCTGGCATGAACAAAGATGCATGACATTTTTTGAAATTAATTTTTATTGGAGTATAGTTGATTTACAATGTTGTGTTAGTTTCTGCTGTACAGCAAAGCAAATCTGTTATACATATACATATATCCACTCTTCTTTAGATTCTTTTCCCCTATAGGTCATTAGAGAGTATCGAGTAGAGTTCCTGTGCTATACAGATCCTTAATAGTTATCTATTTTATATATATTAGTACGTGTATGTCAAGCCCAATCTCCCAGTTTACTCCTCCCCTTGTTTTCCCCCTTGGTAACTATAAGTTTGTTTTCTACATCTGTGAATCTTTCTGTTTTGTAAATAAATTCATTTGTACCCTTTTTTTTTGGTTCCACCTGTAAGTGATATCATGATATTTGTCTTTCTCTGTCTGGCTTACTTCAATCAGTATGACAATCTCTAGGTCCACCCATGTTGCTGCAAATGGCGTTATTTCATTCTTTTTCATGGCTGAGTAATATTCCATTGTATATATGTACCACATCTTCTTCGTCCATTGCTCTGTCCATGGACATTTAGGTTGCTTCCATGTCTTGGCTATTGTGACTAGTGCTGCAATGAACATTGGGGTGCATGCATCTTTTCGAATTACGGTTTTCTTGCACAGCATTTTTAATTGGTCCTATAAACCCCCAGTATGAGGGCTACAAAATTGTATGACCTGTTTCCTCGTCTGTCCACCAGGTGGTGCCCGTGTAGCACAGCAGTCAGGGTGACGGCCAGGGGGCAGGTGGGCTGTTTCAGGGGAGCCGCGCAGATGCTCTGGGCGTGCAAGAAGGCAGGGGCTGGAGGGGTTCAGGGCAAGATGGTGACTACAGTGATGGGCCGTGGAGGTAGAGAAGGAAGTGAGGCAGAGATGGCTTGGTTTGGGAGAAAAGGGAGGAACTGAGGATCCAGAGGGCTCCGTGCAGGACACGTGAGGGGATGAAGGAGTCAGAAAGCTGCATGGGTTGGCAGGTGAGGGTGGGTTGTCCGACCTCAGAAGTGGGGGCTTTGGTGTTGTGACACAGAGTCCTGGTGGGGGGCGGTCCCTGAGTCGATGAAGCCGGGGGACCAGGAGGCTGTGTGGACACTGAAAGGGCTCTGAGAGATTGTCCCAGGCCTTCTGGGCTGTTGGAACAAGTCCCACAGACTGGGCAGCCGATAAACAGCAGGAACTGCCCCTCCCCATTTGGAGGTGGGGAGTGTGAGGGGAGGCGCTTCCAGAGAGCAGACCTCTGACCGTGTCCTCACGGCGCCGTGTCCTCACGCTGCGGCAGGGGAGGAGGGACTCGGGCTTCGTTTATAAGATGCTCACCCCGTCGGTGAGAGCTCTGCCCTCGTGACCCAGTCGCCTCCCACAGGCCCTCCTCCTAATACCACCCCCTCGGGGCTCGGCTTCCAACATAAGAATTCGGGGGGATACAAACTGGGATTCAGACCATAGCAGCGATGTTGGGGTTTGGAATGGAGAAAACCAGGCAGCACTTACCGAGTGGTCAAAACAGGCACGTGGCAGGAGCGTCCAGAGGAAAGGCCGAGCCCCGCGGGAGCCTGGTGGAGGGCGTGACTTCTCAGCAGCAGCCCGCCCTCTCCCCTCCTGCACGCCCTCCCCCAGCCAGCTTCTGCTTCACACCACCTTTGGCAACACATTCTGTACGGTTTCCATAACATCTGTGCACCTGGTAGAACACAGGCTTCCCCGAGAGGCAGGGGTTGTTTTGTTTACTGCTGTATCCCTCGCATCTGAAACTGAGGAGACACTCAGTGGACATTTTGTGCGTGAATGAATGAAAGCGTGGGGGGAGTGTGGTCCTCGTGCCTGGACTGTGGGTCCTTGGAGGACAGCCCGCTTGTTTATGAAGAGGAGGGACAGAGTGGGAAGCAGCCGACACGTCGTGGAACCAGGACCACAAAGCATACAACGGGAAGATGGCAGGCGGGAAAGGACCTAGGAAGCGAGCCCAGGGTGACAGCGAGGAGGGCCGGAGAGCGAGGGGGCGTGGGTCAAAGTCAGTGTGGATGCAGGGAATTGATCCTGGTGTGGATGGGTCTGAGCCCCCATCCCGGTCTGAGAACGGCCAAATCAGGACTCTGAGTCCATCCACAGCGGCCTTCGCTGAGCAGATAGCTGCTTCAGAGTAGCATTTGCTCGGGAAGACATCTGAAAGAAGTGGGGTTTTTATGATTCTTGCTAAATCTAAAAGAGGAGGGACTTCCCTGGTGGTCCAGTGGTTAATACTCCGAGCTCCCAATGCAGGGGTCCCGGGTTTGATCCCTGGTCAGAGAACCAGATCCCACATGCATGTCGAAACTAAGAGCTCGCATGCCACAACTAAAAGATCCCGCGTGCTGCAACTAAGACCCTGCGCAGCCAAATAAATAAATAAATATTTTTTTTAAAAAATCTAAAAAAGGAAGTGACCAGACGGCTCTTCTCTTGTGGCCTCATTGGGCTGACTGAAACCGAGAATTGGATTCTTAGTATTACTCAGGATTAGCTAGCCTTCCTTCTGTTTTACGTATGAGACAGTTCCTGCCGTGTGAAATCTGCAGTGTCCCTGACCTGGTGGTTTGTTGTGTGTGGTCCCCGTTAACTGTCCTGTGGGGTGAGGAGAGTGAGAAAGGGTGCCGGCCGTAAGAGGCATCATTAGGATGCTGGTTTCTTTTAACTTGTCAGCTGACAAACTAAAAAAACCGTCCCTCTTGCCCAGTTGGTCAAGCTGGTGGGGGACCTGTGAGTCTTAATCCAGTCAAGGCTGAATCTTGTCCTGTGGGTCCCAGTCATTACGCAGCCAGCAGGATTAGTGCTGGGTTTTACCACTGACTGTGCACCTGTTCTGGTGACGCCGAGTCCCTGGACTTGATTTCAGCCCCAGCATCCAAATCGTCCTTTGCATAATTTATGTTAAACTGTGGATTTTTTTTTTTTTTTCTTCTAATGGCTGCGTTGGGTCTTCGTTGCTGCCCGCTGGCTTTCTCTAGTTGTGGCGAGCAGGGGCTTCTCTTCGTTGCCATGCGCAGGCTTCTCATTGCGGTGGCTTCTCTTGTTGTGGAGCACAGGCTCTAGGCGCATGGGCTCCGTAGTTGTGGCACGTGGGCTCTAGAGTGCAGGCTCAGTAGTTGTGGCACACGGGCTTAGTTGCTCCACGGCATGTGGGATCTTCCCAGACCAGGGCTTGAACCCGTGTCCCCTGCATTGGCAGATGGATTCTTAACCACTGCACCACCAGGGAAGTCCCTAAACTGTGGAATTTATTTGTACAGTTAGTTAAGCTGGTTATTCACCAGTGTGCTTGCCCATCAGTCACCACCTGTACGTGTTCTTGACCTAAAGTGAGTAGATGAGCATTTGACATCAAATGGAAGCCTAAAGCAGCCCATCTTCTTGCAGAAGCATCGCTGGATTCTGTCTGGTTGTATGTATTCATAGGAATGACTTCCAAGTCTGGCAGCTGTGAAAACCCTTGAAGTTAACCCGTGAAGGGTTAACTGTCATCAGACACCTCGGGTGAAGTCAGGTTGTTTCTTGGGGATGTGTTTGTTTATTTAGCGGTTTTCTCCATTAGTGGTCACTGCTGGTCTAGCAGAGTAACCTTGTCAGGAAAGCCCCTCCTCTGATCCTGTGGCCTCCGCCCCCAGCCTGCTTTAAGAGCCTGAGCAGGTTTGTGTGGAGTGGACCGAGGGCGCTTACGGTGCTCGGGCCTCCTCCCCAGGGAATTCCCTTCGGTAGGTAGAGTTTTCGCTGTGCTGTGGTTGCAGGTGTGTCAGGGTGAACAGTTGGAGGGTTGCTGTTGGCAGCAGGTCACTTCACTGTCGAGATCTCTGACCTGCCTCCTCTGGCTCGTAGTGGGTGTGTGTGCTGTGAACAGAGTGATTTCGCCCTTAGCCTGAAGGAGAGCATCGGGGGAAGGGACTCTCCTGGGGTCCCGCGCGTCCCAAGGCCAAGAGCAAAGTGCTCAGACTGTGCTTGTTGCTGCTCCTCCCGCCAAGAGCGGTGGGGCTCCTGTCGGGTGGAAGTTCCATTGAGCTTGAACAGGTTGGTCTGGCCGGTGTGACCGATCAGAGCCAGGCTCCACTGCCTTGGGTTGACCCCCGAGTGGAGGCCAGGCCTGGGCGTTCCCTCGCCTGTCCGCGTGTGCCTGCTTTGGGGTCGTGGGCGCTGGGCCCTATGTGTCCCTGTGCAGCCTGGGTCGAGTGGTTGCTGCCTGTGGCGGGTCCTTGTCCTGCTGACCCGAACTAGCCTGCTCTTGTGCTTAATCCCGGTGCTCGAGAAGGTTCAGAGTTCAAGTTAGGGTGGGAGGGTGAGGTTCACTCCGGGTGGTCGTGGCCAGCGGGTCCGCCTGAAGGAGCCGTTTTGGCGGGGGGGGGGGGGGGGGAGTCCTGCACGTGAGGTGTAGCTCAGTGACAGTGGCCTGTGAGTTTTGCAAGGAGAGCTGGTGGTGAGACCTGGGTTCACAGGGCAGGACAGGCCGAGGAGCCGAGTGACGGGAGTGCAGCTGTCGCCCACCCTCTCCACGGTCCCCTCTGTTGCAGGGTCTTGGTGTGACTTAGAGGCTGTCTCCCGGTAGCACACGGTCCCCTGTCCCCTTCTCCGCAGCACTGGGAAGTTCTGCCTGGCCCACCTCCTGCTGAAGAGGAACCCTGCCATGTTTTTCCAGCACTTCATCGAGTGCATCTTCCACTTCAGCAGCTACGAGAAGCATGAGAAGTACAACAGGTTCCCCCAGTCGGAGAGGTCAGCGCCGCTGGGGCAGGGTGCGGGGAGACGGGCAGCATCACCTCCTGGGCGTGCGGGTGGCTCCAGCTGCCGCTGGAAGTGAATTCCTCTCGGCCTCGCCCACGGGCAGTGCTCAGAGGGTCCTGTTCTGCCCTAGAGAGAAGCAGCTGTTCTCACTGAAGGGGAAGACAAACAAGGAGAAGCGGATGAAAATCTACAAGTTCCTCCTGGAGCACTTCACAGACGACCAGCGGTTCAACATCACTTCCAAAATCTGCCTGAGCATCCTGGGTAGGCAGGACCGGCCGGTGTGGGGGATGAGACGTGTGTGAAGGACCCAGCTGCCCTGCAGCCGGGGGGCCCTTATGTCCTTGGCCGTCAGCTGTGCCGTTCAGGCCGACGGACCACCGGCTGCGCATCCCCCCTTGCCCCGCCCCCGGCAGCGTCTCTCAGAAGCCCATCTCTGCTTCCTCCAGCGTGCTTTGCCGACGGCGTCCTGCCCCTGGACATGGAAGCCAGCGAGCTGCTCTCGGACGCGTTTGAGGTGCTCAGCTCAAAGGAGATCAAGCTGCTGGCGATGAGGGCCAAACCAGACAAGGACCAGCTCGTGGAGGAGGAGGACCTGGCCCTGGCCAACGTGGTCATGCAGGAGGCGCAGAAGAAGCTCATCTCCCAGGTGAGTGTGCTGCTCCCGAAAGGGGCCTGTGCGCCCCCTGCCCTGAGTCCCGGCTGTCTGCCAAGGCCCCGCCTCGCTCTTCCCAGCGGCCTCCACGCTCACCTGGGGGGGCTGTCCTCCACCTGCGCCCGTGGCTCCAGCGGCTCCCGCGAGCCTGGACCTGCCAGCCTGTGGCCTGGCTGTGCTGCGGGCATCTCAGGCAGAATCGCTCGTCTCTCCTTCCTCCTACGTGTCTCTCTCATTGTGGTTCCCAGGGGCTCTGTTGTGGAGAAGGGCACCTTTATCTGCCAAGTTACCCTAAAGGGAGCCCGAGTCTGGCAGGCCAGGCACAGAGCACTGCTTGGCCAGTGCGTGCGAGGATTGGGATTCGAACAACAGCTGTGGTCCTCACCAGGCCCAGGTTCTGGTACTGAGCCTGCATTGCCACCTGAGCCCTGAAGGCTTCTGAGCCCAAAGGAGTGGACTTTGGTAACATCCAATGTGTCCCCAGGTCCTGTCCATTCATCCCACGAATCCGTCTGTCTCACGTTCCCACTAGCTCCGCATTTATTTAACCTGTACCACTTCCATCTCTTGTTTCTTTTTGTTCTGGGCTGTGCACCGCCTTGCTGCCAGGGCAGTCTTTCTTTTCTTTTTTTTTTTTTTTTCTTATTAGGCATCAATTTTATACACATCAGTGTATACATGTCAATCCCAATCGCCTAATTCAGCACAAAACCATCCCCACCCCACCGCAGTTTTCCCCCCTTGGTGTCCATATGTCCATTCTCTACATCTGTGTCTCAACTTCTGCCCTGCAAACCAGCTCATCTGTACCATTTTTCTAGGTTCCACGTACATGCGTTAATATACGATATTTGTTTTTCTCTTTCTGACTTACTTCACTCTGTATGACAGTCTCTAGATCCATCCACGTCTCAACAAATGACTCAATTTCATTCCTTTTGATGGCTGAGTAATATTCCATTGTATATATGTACCACAACTTCTTTATTCATTCATCTGTTGATGGGCATTTAGGTTGTTTCCATGACCTGGCTATTGTAAATAGTGCTGCAATGAACATTCGGGTGCATGTGTCTTTTTGAATTACGGTTTTCTCTGGGTATATGCCCAGTAGTGGGATTGCTGGGTCATATGGTAATTCTATTTTTAGTTTTTTAAGGAACCTCCATATTGTTCTCCATAGTGGCTGTATCAATTTACATTCCCACCAACAGTGCAAGAGGGTTCCCTTTTCTCCACACCCTCTCCAGCATTTGTTGTTTGTAGATTTTCTGATGATGCCCATTCTAACTGGTGTGAGGTGATACCTCATTGTAGTTTTGATTTGCATTTCTCTAATAATTAGTGATGTTGAGCATCTTTTCATGTGCTTCGTGGCCGTCTGTATGTCTTCTTTGGAGAAATGTCTATTTAGGTCTTCTGCCCATTTTTGGATTGGGGTGTTTGTTTCTTTAATATTGAGCTGAATGAGCTGTTTATATATTTTGGAGATTAATCCTTTGTCCGTTGATTCGTTTGCAAATATTTTCTCCCATTCTGAGGGTTGTCTATTCGTCTTGTTTATGGTTTCCTTTGCTGTGCAAAAGCTTTGAAGTTTCATTAGGTCCCATTTGTTTATTTTTGTTTTTATTTCCATTACTCTAGGAGGTGGATCAAAAAAGATCTTGCTGTGATTTATGTCAAAGAGTGTTCTTCCTATGTTTTTCTCTAAGAGTTTTATAGTGTCCAGTCTTATATTTAGGTCTCGAATCCATTTTGAGTTTATTTTTGTGTATGGTGTTAGGGAGTATTCTAATTTCATTCTTTTACATGTAGCTGTCCAGTTTTCCCAGCACCACTTATTGAAGAGACTGTCTTTTCTCCATTGTATATCTTTGCCTCCTTTGTCATAGATTAGTTGACTATAGGTGCGTGGGTTTATCTCTGGGCTTTCTATCTTGTTCCATTGATCTATGTTTCTGTTTTTGTGCCAGTACCATATTGTCTTGATTACTGTAGCTTTGTAGTATAGTCTGAAGTCAGGGAGTCTGATTCCTCCAGCTCCGTTTTTTTCCCTCAAGACTGCTTTGGCTATTCGGGGTCTTTTGTGTCTCCATACAAATTTTAAGATGATTTGTTCTACTTCCGTAAAAAATGCCATTGGTAATTTGATAGGGATTGCACTGAATCTGTAGATTGCTTTGCGTAGTATAGTCATTTTCACAATGTTGATTCTTCCAATCCAAGAACATGGTATATCTCTCCATCTGTTTGTATCATCTTTAATTTCTTTCATCCGTGTCTTATAGTTTTCTGCATACAGGTCTTTTGTCTCCCTAGGTAGGTTTATTCCTAGGTATTTTATTCTTTTTGTTGCAATGGTAAATGGGAGTGTTTCCATAAATTCTCTTTCAGATTTTTCATCATTAGTGTATAGGAATGCAAGAGATTTCTGTGCATTAATTTTGTATCCTGCAACTTTACCATATTCATTAATTAGCTCTAGCAGTTTTCTAGTGGCAGTTTTAGGATTCTCTATGTATAATATCATGTCATCCGCAAACAGTGACAGTTTTACTTCTTCTTTTCCAATTTGTATTCCTTTTATTTCTTTTTCTTCTCTGATTGCCGTGGCTAGGACTTCCAGAACTATGTTGAATAACAGTGGTGAGAGTGGACATCCTTGTCTCGTTCCTGATCTTAGAGGAAATGCTTTCAGTTTTTCACCATTGAGAATGATGTTTGCTGTGGGTTTGTCATATATGGCCTTTATTATGTTGAGGTAGGTTCCCTCTATGCCCACTTTCCGGAGAGTTTTTATCATAAATGGGTGTTGAATTTTGTCAAAAGCTTTTTCTGCATCGATTGAGATGATCATATGGTTTTTCTTCTTCAATTTGTTAATATGGTGTATCACATTGATTGATTTGCGTATATTGAAGAATCCTTGCATCCCTGGGATAAATCCCACTTGATCGTGGTGTATGATCCTTTTAATGTGTTGTTGGATTCTGTTTGCTAGTATTTTGTTGAGGATTTTTGCATCTATATTCATCAGTGATATTGGTCTGTAATTTTCTTTCTTTGTAGTGTCTTTGTCTGGTTTTGGTATCAGGGTGATGGTGGCCTCATAGAATGAGTTTGGGAGTGTTCCTTCCTCTGCAATTTTTTGGAAGAGTTTGAGAAGGATAGGTGTTAGCTCTTCTCTAAACGTTTGATAGAATTCACCTGTGAAGCCATCTGGTCCTGGACTTTTGTTTGTTGGAAGATTTTTAATCACAGTTTCAATTTCATTGCTTGTGATTGGTCTGTTCATATTTTCTTTTTCTTCCTGGTTCAGTCTTGGAAGGTTATACCTTTCTAAGAATTTGTCCATTTCTTCCAGGTTGTCCATTTTATTGGCATAGAGTTGCTTGTAGTAGTCTCTTAGGATGCTTTGTATTTCTGTGGTGTCTGTTGTAACTTCTCCTTTTTCATTTCTGATTTTATTGATTTGAGTCCTCTCCCTCTTTTTCTTGATGAGTCTGGCTAATGGCTTATCAATTTTGTTTGTCTTCTCAAAGAACCAGCTGTTAGTTTTATTGATCTTTGCTATTGTTTTCTTTGTTTCTATTTCATTTATTTCTGCTCTGATCTTTATGATTTCTTTCCTTCTGCTAACTTTGGGTTTTGTTTGTTCTTCTTTCTCTAGTTTCTTTAGGTGTAAGGTTAGATTGTTTACTTGAGATTTTTCTTGTTTCTTTAGGTAGGCTAGTATAGCTATAAACTTCCCTCTTAGAACTGCTTTTGCTGCATCCCATAGGCTTTGGGTCGTCGTGTTTTCGTTGTCATTTGTCTCTAGGTATTTTTTGATTTCCTCTTTGATTTCTTCAGTGATCTCTTGGTTATTTAGTAACATATTGTTTAGCCTCCCTGTGTTTGTCTTTTTTACGTTTTTTTCCCTGTTATTCATTTCTAATCTCATAGCATTGTGGTCAGAAAAGATGCTTGATATGATTTCAATTTTCTTAAATTTACTGAGGCTTCATTTGTGACCCAAGATGTGATCTATCCTGGAGAATGTTCCGTGCGCACTTGAGAAGAACGTGTAATTTGCTGTTTTTGGATGGAATGTCCTATAAATATCAATTAAATCTATCTGGTCTATTGTGTCATTTAAAGCTTCTGTTTCCTTATTTATTTTCATTTTGGATGATCTGTCCATTGGTGTAAGTGAGGTGTTAAAGTCCCCCAATATTATTGTGTTACTGTCGATTTCCTGTTTTATAGCTGTTAGCAGTTGCCTTATGTATTGAGGTGCTCCTATGTTGGGTGCATATATATTTATAATTGTTATATCTTCTTCTTGGATTGATCCCTTGATCATTATGTAGTGTCCTTCTTTGTCTCTTGTAACCTTCTTTACTTTAAAGTCTATTTTATGTGATATGAGTATAGCTACTCCAGCTTTCTTTTGATTTCCATTTGCATGGAATATCTTTTTCCATCCCCTCACTTTCAGTCTGTATGTGTCCCTAGGTCTAAAGTGGGTCTCTTGTAGACAGCATATATATGGGTCTTGTTTTTGTATCCATTCAGCCAGTCTATGTCTTTTGGTTGGGGCATTTAATCCATTCACGTTTAAGGTAATTATCGATATGTATGTTCCTATGACCATTTTCTTAATTGTTTTGGGTTTGTTTTTGTAGGTCCTTTTCTTCTCTTGTGTTTCCCACTTAGAGAAGTTCCTTTAGCATTTGTTGTAGAGCTGGTTTGGTGGTGCTGAATTCTCTTAGCTTTTGCTTGTTTTTAAAGCTTTTGTTTTCTCCATCGAATCTGAATGAGATCCTTGCTGGGTAGAGTAATCTTGGTTGTAGGTTCTTCCCTTTCAGCACTTTAAGTATATCATGCCACTCCCTCCTGGCTTGTAGAGTTTCTGCTGAGAAATCAGCTGTTAACCTTATGGGAGTTCCCTTGTATGTTATTTGCCATTTTTCCCTTGCTGCTTTCAATAATTTTTCTTTGTCTTTAATTTTTGCCACTTTGATTACTATGTGTCTCGGCGTGTTTCTCCTTGGGTTTATCCTGCATGGGACTCTCTGCGCTTCCTGGACTTGGGTGGCTATTTCCTTTCCCATGTTAGGGAAGTTTTCGACTATAATCTCTTCAAATATTTTCTCTGGCCCTTTCTCTCTCTCTTCTCCTTCTGGGACCCCTATAATGCGAATGTTGTTGCGTTTAATGTTGTCCCAGAGGTCTCTTAGGCTGTCTTCATTTCTTTTCATTCTTTTTTCTTTAGTCTGTTCCGCAGCAGTGAATTCCACCATTCTGTCTTCCAGGTCACTTATCCGTTCTTCTGCCTCAGTTATTCTGCTCTTGATTCCTTCTAGTGTCGTTTTCATTTCAGTTATTGTATTGGTCATGTCTGTTTGTTTGTTCTTTAATTCTTCTAGTTCTTTGTTAATCATTTCTTGCATCCTCTCAATCTTTGCCTCCATTCTTATTCCAAGGTCCTGGATCATCTTCACTATCATTATTCTGAATTCTTTTTCTGGAAGGTTGCCTATCTCCACTTCATTTAGTTGTTTTTCTGGGGTTTTTTCTTGTTCCTTCATCTGGTATATAGCCCTCTGCCTTTTCATCTTGTCTGTCTTTCTGTAACTGTGGGTTTTGGTCCACAGGCTGCAGGATTGTAGTTTTTCTTGCTTCTGCTGTCTGTCCTCTGGTGGTTGAGGCTATCTAAGAGGCTTGATGGGAGGCTCTGGTGGTGGATAGAGCTGACTGTTGCTGTGGCGGACGGAGCTCCTTAACACTTTAATCCACTTGACTGTTGATGGGTGGGGCTGGGTTCCCTCCCTGTTGGTTGTTTTGCCTGAGGCAACCCAACACTGGAGCCTACCTGGGCTCTTTGATGGGGTTAATGGCAGACTCTGGGAGGGCTCACGCCAAGGAGCACTTCCCAGAACGTCCGCTGCCAGTGTCCTTGTCCCCACGGTGAAACAGAGCCACCCCCCGCCTCTGCAGGAGACCCCCCAACACCAGCAGGTAGGTCTGGTTCAGCCTCCTCCAGGGTCACTGCTCCTTCCCCTGGGTCCCGATGCACACACTACTTTGTGTGTGCCCTCCAAGAGTAGGGTCTCTGTTTCCCCCAGTCCTGTCGAAGTCCTGCAATCAATTCCCCCTAGTCTTCAAAGTCTGATTCTCTAGGAATTCCTCCTCCCGTTGCCGGACCCCCAGGTTGGGAAGCCTGACGTGGGGCTCAGAAGCTTCACTCCAGTGGGTGGAATTCGGTGGTATAAGTGTTCTCCAGTCTGTGAGTCACCCACCCAGCAGTTATGGGATTTGATTTTACTCTGATTGTGCCCCTCCTACTGTCTCACTGTGGCTTCTCCTCTGTCTTTGGACGTGGGGTATCCTCCCTGGTGAGTTCCAGTGTCTTCCTGTCGATGATTGTCCAGCAGCCAGTTGTGATTCTGGTGCTCTCACAAGAGGAAGTGAGAGCACGTCCTTCTACTCCGCCATCTTCTGGTTTCTACCAGGGCAGTCTTTCTTAAGTGCAAATTTGATCATTTTATTCTCCTGCTTAAAATAGACTGAGGCAGAGGGGGAGCAGGGGACTTTTGGGGCCGTGGATCGTGGGTGATTATCTAGATGCGGTGTTGGTTACTCAGCATATACTTGTGCCAAAACTTGTTCATCTGTTCACCTAACATGGGTAAATGTTATGGTATGTAAGTTACACCTCATCAATGATATCTTTAATAAGTGGGTTGGTGGCTTCCTGTCACCTTCTGGATAAAATCCCAGTTCTTCTTCAAGGCACACAGAACTCCTGTGTGCACAGCGTGCCCTTCCCTCCACGCCTCCTCCCATCCCTCCAGCCCGCTGACTCTCGGCCTCCGTGGAGATGTGCTCTCCTGCTCTGTGCCTTTGCGCGCTGCCGTTTCTGCCCAAGGTGCCCTGTCCCACCCCGTCCTCGCCTGCTGCCACCCAATCCCTGCACATCCCAAAGGTCTTCCCTGATACACATCCCGCCCTGCTCCTTCCCTCTTAGGCATCCCCCTTCCAAAGTCCCTTAACACCTGCCACTCATCACCTGGCCACACACTGTAACGCACAGCCTGGCCTAGAAGTAACTTGAAGGCAAGAGTTCTTGGCCTCATTTCTGTAGCCCTGGGGCTTAGCCTTGTGTCTGGTAGAGAGAAGGTGTTGGATGATATTTGTGGAGTGAATGCATTTAAGCCATTTTTTAAGGCTTTCCCTATACTTAGCCTCTGCTCAGACTCATCTTTATTAAATTATTTATTCCTTTAGTCTTTGCCCTCCTGTTTCAAGAACTCTGATAAGACTTTTTAGAAATGAGTGGATTACAAGTAAGGAACATATACTAGTGACTGTAAATGAGGAAAAGAATAATTTTCAGATTCAGAATGACAGTCTTGCATATATGGGCTACTGTAATGAGTTATTTTTAATTCTAAGAGATTTAGTGCAGACCTTTGTGGTTAGTGACTGTTCTTGGTGAAGACTGCGAAGGCACTGTGTAAATTTACCCAGCACATTCTAAATGTGTGCAGAGTTACAGAGGGGGACACGCAAACCGTCTCCAGGCCTGGCCCCTCCCGTGTCGCCCTCCCACCTGCAGGGACGCGGATGTCCCCAGTCCCAGGGAGGATGTTGAAAGGAGGGGTCTGGCGAGGAGCCAGAGGTCCGTGGTGGGTTGTGGGGAGGTTTGGAGCTTGTGTCAAGTTCTTCACTCAGTTGTCCCTTGAGCAGTGCAGGGGCTGGGGCACCTCTTCCCACGCAGTTGAAAATCTCTGTAACTTACAGACTGGGGTTGTTCAAGGGTTAACTGTATTTCTAGTTTCTTTTTCTTGTTTAGAAATAAGAATAGTACTTGTCTGCCTCCTGCTTTACAAAGCCCTCTGAGCATTTTGAGGTAATGGTTTTACATTCTCCCCAGCTGAGGTGGCGTTCCTCTCCAATCCCCAGAATCATATCAAAAATAAAAAGTAAACTTAGGTCGTGTACGAGATCGGCCACGCAGGCAGAACTAGGCTGAGGGAAAGTCTTTGTCTTTCAGAACTTTGTGCATCTCACACAGTCTTTGTTTGTGTTACCACAGGTTCAGAAGAGGAATTTCATAGAAAATATTATTCCAATTATCATCTCCCTGAAGTCTGTACTAGAGAAGAATAAGATCCCAGCTCTGCGGGAACTCATGCACTATCTCAGGGTAAAGACGGCCTTGGGATTTGTGGCTGGTGCCACGCCCCCGTTGGTTACTCAGGATGTCCCGCAGTCCTGACCATGGGTCCATCTGGGCTCGGAGCTGTGCCCCAGACCGGCCTTTGACTGGGGGGAAGACAGACTGACTCCGCAGGTTCCTCGGAAGCTGGTCCTGCCTTTTTCGGGCAGCTGAGTCTGTCCTTGCTGACAATTACATTCAGTTTTGAAGCTTCTCAGCTGCGGCCACAAGCAGAGCCCTCGTCTTAGTTTACTCGTGTGGGATAAAGTGGAAATGCTCATCGTTTAATTCAGGACTCTTGCCTCCACCGCTGTCTCTGGGTTCCCAGTCGGGAGACGCTGTCCAGAGCAGTGGCTTCGGGGCGTCCTGACCCTGGTCTGCGCAGTGGGGCACGCGTACATGCAGAGCGGACATAAATGAGGCCTCAGGCCTCTCTGCAGAATCTTTCAATTAGAAAGAAATGCAGCATTTTTTTCCTTTTTGTTTACACTAGGCTATTTTCTTCCTCAGAAAATGCTAAGAATCATTTTTTTCCACAAAGGGCTCTGAAAGAATTAGATTGAATAATAATTTTTCAAATATCTCTTTATCATACAGAAGTGAAGGTGGGAAAGACAGGCTGACTGTGGAGAAAATGAGGACTTCAGGTCACTCATGTTTTTCTTGCCCTGCTAAACCTCAGAGAGGAATAAAAAGAGCTTAGGTCCTAGGTAGACTCCTTAAACATGTGAGGAAAGTAAGTCCCCGTTTCTGAGCACACACCGAGCACGGCCACACGGCTTTAACCGAGGAGGGTGGCACGGCTTCATGTGGACCCCATCGGAGCCGCTCCCGCAGTCCTCTCCTCCACCTGGGAGCCCTGGGGCGGCTGGAGGACTGGGTGGGTCTCATCCCCTAGTGGTTGGGGCCACGGTAGATCTTTTCTTCCTCCAACATGTTAGGGAAAATGGTGTCTTCCTTATGGCAGAGAGGCTGGGTCCTAGCATCCGTCCTTAAGACCTGAGAGCATCCGCGCCCTGATGTGCTCGCAGCCTCCGTCAGGACGTGCAGATGGCTCCGAGCCACAGCTGCATCCCCTGAGAAAGCCGGTGTGGGCAGCTCCCCGTGGCCGGCTCCAGCCAGGACACTGTGTGTTGCCCGCTCCCCAGCCTCTGGCTGGGATTCCTGAGGGGCTGCCTCGTGGCACCACAAGAGCCTTTGCACTGGTGGTGACCCAGAGCCGAGCCAGGCTGCCCAGATACACCTCCACCCCCATCCAGCTGTCAGGGCAGTTCTGTGCCCTGTGGCGGGCTGCTTTAGGCTAAGATGGTGGGATTCCGGGTTACCTGGCAGATACGCGGGAAGCGTCCAGGGGCTCAGGCCCCTGCCCGTGTGGTCAGTACCGTGCAGCCGGCACTTCCTGGGGAAATGCCGTCAGGTTCACTCGTCGGTCGACGTAGTGGAAACCGCCTGCTCTCAGCACGTGTCCTCAGTGCTGTTCCTGTTATTGATGACGTCATGTGGGAGAGCTCATTCCCTTATTCAAGAGAATGCTCACGGATGCCTTGGGTCTGTTTTAGGAGGTGATGCAGGATTACCGAGATGAAATCAAGGATTTCTTCGCGGTTGACAAGCAGCTGGCCTCAGAGCTCGAGTACGACATGAAGCGGTACCAGGAGCAGCTGGCCCAGGAGCAGGAGCTGGCGCGGCGGGCCGAGGCGGACGGGGCGGCCGCGAGCGCCGAGGGGGCGCGGGCCGGGCAGGTGGGTGGGCGGCCCCTCTCCAGTCCGCTCCCTGCCGCCCGCCTCCCTGGCGTGGCCCAGTATGCACGTGTGAGCGCCGTCGTCCAAGCGAGGCCCTGGGGTGGCTGGAGGCCTGAGGGTGGCTCAGTGTTCCTGTGTCCCGCGGACAACATCGCCAAGGGCCTTCTCTCCGTCGCCCCCGCCCATCTGGAAAGTCACTGAGTCCCAGCGGGGGGAGCGTGCAAGTTCCCGGAGAGCGAGGACCCTGCTGAGGGTCCTTGCTCTTTGATGGCAGAGAACCTGGTCTCCCCCACAGCCCCCTCGGGGTGCGCCGCTCTCCCAGAATCCCTGACAGCCCTGTGAGTGCTGTGCCAGGCAGCTGCCGGGGGCACCGGTGTGACACGGAACTGCCCAGAGGGTGTAAACGTTTCTTGACGTTAAGTGTTGGAAGATACATAGTCTTAATTTCTCTTCTGCGACAGGTTGTTCCAAGTTTGGAATCGCCAGCTCCTGCCGGCCGAGAAAATGGCACCATGGGCACCGCCGCCAGCCAGCCATCCACATCCAGGCCCCACGCTGCCCACATGCCTGCACCTCTGTCCCTGGACACCGGGCCACTGAAGAGGCTGGTGCCCAAAGCCAGGTGTGCAGGGCCGAGTCACCACGTCCCCAGAGGCACCTCCCAGGTCACCCTGAGCATTGTTCGTGTGTTGGCGCAGATTGGGCCCAAGGGAGGATGAGGGCGCGTCTCACCTCTGTGCTTCACTGGTGTCTTTGTGACAACAGGCCCATGTCGCCAAGCACCATCGCCATCCTGAATTCCGTCAAGAAGGCCGTGGAGTCAAGCGGCCGGAGAGTGGGGCTGCCACCCTTCACCATGTGTCCCGAGAGCCCAGGCGAGCCCCCTGAGCGCGGTGAGTCCACTGGGCGGCTCCAGGGCTCTCGGAGACCTGGGCCCCCTTCTCCTTCCCCATCAAAGCATTTCTGTTTGTTGTCTTTAAACAAGGGACTTTGGGGACTTGGGGTCACAGGGAGTAAAACAATCCTGTTTATGATGGAGGATCTGGAAAATGGGGTGATGTGGAGACCCAGCCGTAGCTGTGAGGTGTGTGTGTGGTTTTGTGTATGCAGTTGTGGTGGAGGTTGTGTGGCTTCGTAACTGTCCTGCACACAGTCCCACGACCACAGCAACACGGGGAGGGCTTCCCGTCGCCCCTCTGCAGTGCCTTGGCGGCCATGACGTGTTCCTCACCTGCCCGTTCCTGGAAATGTAGGTTTTCTCAACGTTTTGAAACAAAGCACATCGCAAAGAACATCCTGGAACATACAGTCTTATATGTGTGTGATCTTTAGAATTAACCCCCCTGAATGTCTTTAACCTTTTGATGGTCAAACTGTTGTCTCCAGTTCCCCTCAGTGACACCCCTGCCGTGGCCCATGAGAGCCCAGGTCCTACGGAGAAACACTGGTTTCATAATTTTCCACTTTCTCTGCTGAGCTTTATAGACCAAAAATTTTCATTTTCATTTCCACTTGTTTGAATCCCAGTGAGAAAGGCCGTTGTTTCTTGTGTTTGTCATTTATTTGTATCTTTCTGAATTACCTCTTTAAAAGAACACTTTATTTGGGACATTAAGTGTATTGTGTAGTTGCAAGTGTTTTTTCTCATTGGAATGTTTTGTCCCTGGGGCTGTTTGGGTTTTCAGAGAGGTAACGCTCTCCCATTTCATCCCAGTGTCCTCGCAGGGCTTGGAGCAGGAGTCCAGCGGAGCTCTTGACCTCATAACGAAGCGGGCGATCAGCACCCCTGACCGTAAGTGGTTCGCGGGGACGAGCCGCTCTCCTGGCTCTGCGGCAGGTACCGCGTGTGCGGGGGTCGCAGCAGAGCTGCTTCAGCCACGTCGCGGGGCATCAGGTCAGACTGGGCACAGCTGGCCGCCGCCCTCTTCCAGGTGCTTTTACACCTGTGACTCCTCAGGTGGCCAGCACCTCAGGCCACCCGCTTTAGGGGCCAGGCGTCAGCGCTTGCGGCACCGCGCGTCACTGCGGGCTGACCAAGCGGGCTGAGGCCTCCCCTGCTGGCCGTGAGGACAGCCTGTGTCCTCTCTCTCCCACTGGGAGGTTTTTCTAACGTCCCGTGCTTTCCTTTTATTTAAAAACAGAGGTGAGTTAGAAGTGTGTTTATTCCTATTACTCGTTTTATATAGCCTATTATCTCAAAACCCATAAAAACCATTATTTTGAGCAAAGTACTGCAGTATGAAGAAACTCTGCCTGTCCAGAGTCTGTAGGATGTTTGCAAGGCCCCGCCTGGCGTGGCCCATAGGCCTCTGCCCATCTCCCGCCACCTGCCCCTGGCTCTGCACCCCAGGGTGGGCAGTCCTCCCAAGGGTGCAGGAGCCCCGCTCTCCTGTCATCCGCGCCCTGGGGCCCCTCCCCTGGCCGTCACCGCTTCACTTCCAGAAGAAGCCCCATTTGACCCTCAGAGTGGATGAGGTGCCCCGGGCACCACACTTGCAAGTCCTTCACCGTCCGTCTGGCTTTGGTTTGTAACTGTTTGCTCTTCACCATGTCCGGGGGCTGTCCGGGCCTGGACGCTGAGGGCTGCGAGCCGGCGTGGTAAGAGGTCAGGTGGGTGGCCGAGCTGGGCAAGAACTCGGGTGCTCCTGCTCCGGCCCCACTGCGCTCTCGGCGCTGGTCGTAGGCGTTGTTACAGGAGGAGCGGAACGAGCCGTTTCCCGTGATGCTGAGGCCTCAGGGCATTGGGCCGTCGCGCAGTCTGCCCCGTCAGCGAGCACTTACTGGGCACATGCTGTGTTCGTGCGCCTTGCCTGGTGGTTCTGTTACCTGTGAGCTCTTAGAATCCTTAACCGGTTAGAGATGATTTTCATCCAAGTCGTCCTTTTAAGGGAGATTAATGGATGAACAGAACTCCTACCCCACCCTCCCCAGATGACGCCTGAATCGTGACAGCTTTTGTCATGACGAGCAGGGGTAATTTGGGCTCCTGTATGTCGAACGGGTCGAATGTTATGTATGTAAAAAGTCACCCTTTTTCTTTTTTTTTTTTTTTTTTTAATTTTTTTTTTAAATTTATTTATTTATGGCTGTGTTGGGTCCTCGCTTCTGTGCGAGGGCTTCCTCCAGTTGCGGCAAGCGGGGGCCACTCTTCATCGCGGTGCGCGGGCCTCTCACTATCGCGGCCTCTCCTGCTGCGGAGCACAGGCTCCAGACGCGCAGGCTCAGTAGTTGTGGCTCACGGGCCTAGTTGCTCCGCGGCATGTGGGATCTTCCCAGACCAGGGCTCGAACCCGTGTCCCCTGCACTGGCAGGCAGACTCTCAACCACTGCGCCACCAGGGAAGCCCCACCCTTTTTCAAGCAGAAGAGTGTGGTGTATGTTCTGTGCTCCTGTCCTGGCGGTTTGGTGCCAGACGCTGTGGGAGGGAGTGCAGTTCCCGTCCTCTGCTTGTCCCCCAGTCCCTGCTCTGTCCTGACTGCACGAGCCCCTCACAGGAGGCCCGGCTGCTGCCACTTGGATTTGCACTGGAAGTGAGACTACTTTCTCGAGTCTCTTGAATGTAAAATTCCTGGGGCTCTCTCCTCACACTGAACCAGAAAGAAATGCTGGAAGATTTCCTCCTAGCTCTCCCTCCTCTGAGAATTATCAGATAACTTAAGAAGCCCACGTTCTGCCTTCTCTGGTTTATATACCGGTTCTGTCACCACTTCTCAGGTGGGGTGACCATGGGGAAGTGGTCTCAGCTGCACTCGGTGTGGACACGGCATTTCTGCCGAGTGGAAATGAGGGATTTTCAGAGCCAGATTTTAACTGAAAATGGGG